>NC_048288.1:24291008-24600175 GCF_009762535.1 Notolabrus celidotus
GATGCTCCGATTATCTTTTTGGCTGTCCTCACTATCCTCTGTAAGATCTGGACTGGTGCAACTTCCAAAACAGGAAGTGATACAGCTGCTTAGAACTCTCTCGATCGTAACTCTGATGAATGTTGGAAGGAAAGGGAGTTGGAGATGCACTTTCCTCAGGCTGTGACGGAAGAAGAGGCACTGCTGGGTTTTCTGGCAATTGGGTTGGTGTTGCTAGATGGACACCAAAGATTAGTACTTGTCACCATCTCTACACAGTAATGTTTCATGGGAAGTGGCTGCCTCCTGAAGTCAACAAACATCCCTTTGGATTTTCCACAATCAGGAATAGGTGGCTGACTGTGCACCAGTGTGTTAGCTGCTTGAACTCCTCACCATGCATGCACGTTTACATGCCATCTTGTTCAGCAGCAGCTACTGCCCGGATGCCTAGAGAGGCATCGTGAGAATGCATTGTTTGCTTTCAAAGATTTTACAGTAAGTGCAAACAAGAGTGCAACATATTGTTGAGTGATTTATGTAATTCTGCATTTTCGGGGCGTTTTTTGTGCATTTTTGCCTTTATTAGATAGGAAAGCTGGAGGGAGACAGAACATGTGGGGAGTAGAGTGTGGGGGAAGACATGCAGAAAATGGTAGAGGCCAGGAGTCGAGCTTGGGACAGCTGCAACGAGGACTATAGCCTCTACACATGGAGTGTGCACTGGCCAACAGTGCCCCACTTAGGTGTTTTTTGTATATATTCTGCCATATGGTCACTCAGTTCCTCTCCTTGGTCATTTTAGGTCACTTTGACATCATTTTTGCAACCCTAAAGTAATTTCGCTCTGCATTGTGGTCCTTTTTTTGTTCCCCATTGGTCATTATACACATCTATGAGGACAATCTTCATCTCTTTTCATCTTTCTTTCAATGGTTTCCAGACCTGAACAATATGCCCCCATGCAGTAATCCATCCATGATCATAACAAGCCAACTACCTACGAACCTGTGACTCTGGCATCATGGACATCACGGATGGCCAATCAGATCCCAGCAGGGGGTTTCACCTCTGGCTTCCCCACAGGCCCCTGTGATGATGCCAGTATATCATGACGGTTCACACGCTGCTCTCCCTGAGGATACCACCTACACAGCACAAGAGAGACACTCCAAAGATAAGGTCTTATCTCTTTTAATACGACTAGACAACTTGTACAACGGCTTATCAGTGCTACAGCACGTGTATCACAATAGCTAGAGCTTCGGTTTCAGGGTTTGTTAAGTCTCAATGAAATATGGCTACGATTATCTAGTCGCCTGATATTTGACTTGGCAGCAGGATACTTAATGGGTCCAGTGTGGCAGAATGATGTTGTAGTTGTAAAGCCTTTGTGTGACATCGAATGACTGTCACCGCGTCTGTTGACCTAATTCAATTTTCTTTTCAATTACCTGTAGTATATTACCATCACAGCCATTGGTATTGTGGTATAAATCATCCAACCGGACCCTGTGGCTACAGCAGACAGGCACCCCACTGGGTGATGTAGAGCTGTGTCCTGTCTCGCCCCCCGTCTCTCTTAAATATATTTTAGATTAAAGGAAAGAACACAAAACACTCACGACCCACATTTCCACAGCCAGACTGCGCCGCTGGGTCCCTTCATAGGAAAGTAATGTATAATTACAGCGACTGAAGGTTAGACACAGAGAAAACTGATTGCTGAGAACAAAGCTCAATGAGCTCTGAGATCTGAGGATTATTATTTAGGGATGTGTAATTAAAAAGGCCTGGGAGTAATGTAATCCCACTCTTGCGTCTTTGTTTCAATTTTCTCTCCTTTTTGATGCCTGGAAGCCTCAGCAGGTCAATGAGGTGAACGCTGGTCAACGAGTGGGGGGCATCGACTGGGCCGTGTTATTAGTGTCACTTCAGTGTCCTGCCGAGGTGAAAACATTGATTTATTCCAAAGGGAGGAACTGAGTTGACAACAGAGTTTGAAACACCCTTTAATCAATAGGGCCGGTTTATCCAGTGTGCTTAATGTGTGAGGAGGATTAGTCATGCTGGCGTATGATGTGTGTACAGACCACAACTAATACAGTGAGTGGATGCTAAATGAAATGTCATGCAGAAGTTCAGGCTTTGGAAAGGTCATGTGCATCAGTGGTGAAGGTGTTTTTAGGTTTATTGGCAGGCCACGTCGAGTTTAACAAGCTGTGCTGCTGTTTCTTTAAGCAAAGGGAACGGTTTCTCAGCGATCCAACAGTTTACAAATTCATTTATACATGAATACATTTCAGAGGTGGAAATGTCAGACTGTTTTCTGTTGCTTGCTCAACCACTTTAGTCCAGACTGAAATATCACAACAACTTTTGGATGGATTGCTGCTGAATTTGATTCAGACAATGATGGCTCCCGTAGGATAGCTCCGACTGACTTTGCCGATCCGTTCACTTTCTCCATGGGGCTTTAATGCAAAATCTTGGCCTTTGAATAAAAATGTCTATACATGCACTCAGTGGTTTGGTGCAGAATTTTGTACAAACATCTGAGGTAACCTGAGGACAACTTTCACACATAATACTGAATAGTTCTTAAAGTGGTAGGATGCTAAGTGCTGGTTTCCCTCAGGAAACGTTAGCTGATCCATGTCGACCCTGCGAAAGATTTGAGTGTTTCCAACAAAGCCCAAGCCCAACATGTGTTAAGCTGAACAGAGAAGATCAACCTAGACAGGAAGTCAAACATGAGAATGACAAATCAATCAATCAATCAATCAATCAATCAATCAATCAATCAATCAATCAATCAATCAATCAATCAATCTTAATCCTAATTTGAAAAGCACTTTTCAAACAAAGTGCTGTAAATAAAAATAATAATGGTAGTAATAAAATAGTATAGATTAAAATACAATCCCACAATCCATATACAAGGTTAACATGATATATATAAAAAATTAAAATTAAAAACAAGAAGTTGCTGACAAACCGAGTAAAATGCAGTCGTGAAATCTTGATGAGGAAACACAGTAGGTACAATAAGATGTTAAAACTCAAGATAGGAAAATGAACTCACCAAAGGAAAATAAATTATTAAGACAATAATGCACTAAAAGATTAAACCATTCAAAGAAACACAGATGCTACACTAAAATTAAATACACCAAATTAAAATAAAATAAAATATTAAAATGCTGAGAGATATTCTGTAAAAATCACGGAAATAAGATAAGATCTTTCTAATAATTAAATAAATATTTAAAAAATTCAAGATAAATTAATACATAAAATAAAGTGAATAAATAATATCTATCTATAATAATTTAAAAAAAATTTGAAATATGTCATCCAGTCCAAAGTCAAACTAACAAGAACTGGGGTGCCGTTAGCCTAGCAGTCTAAGTGCACTCCCCATAAACAGAGGCTATAGTCTTTGTCGCTGTCCTATCTAATTAAGGCAAGAATGCCAAAAAAACAAGGAAAAAAAAAAGAAAGAAAGGAAAAAAGTGATAATAAAGATACTTCCCATTATATCTATGTTTGTCCGACTTTGAGAAATTCAACTTAGTGCTACTTCAGTCAGATTAACATGTTAACATATATTTCCAAAGTCCAGTTTTAGTCAGACGAACATAACAAATCATTTTTTAGCATCAAGTAAAAGTTCTATTTTGCTTTTCCTGTTACTTTAAATACCTTCAGAACTCAGGACACTCCCAGAAAGCTCAGCTTCCTTCTGTTTATCAGCAATCCACCAATGTCAGTGTGCTAATACACTGAACTGATGTCAAAAAAGTATGCTGATGTACACTCCGTGCTTTTCACTCACCCTATATCACTGAGTTTGAAACATTTGTACGAAGTTAAAAAAAAAAAAATCCACATTAGTCGGAGACTTTTATGCAGTCAGAGATACTTGGAATATAATGGATATTTCTGCCAACGTAACCTCCAAGAGGCAAATAGAACTATAGAAGTGTCAACAAATCAGTGACTGTTTGATGAAATGTCACCTGTTATTGCAGTTTCATCAAAGTAATGTACTGTAAAACATGAGCAGATTATTTTCATGACTCACCTGATGAATCCAATGTTGGCTAGTGGTAGAGGAATTATTTTTTGTATGAAAACTAACACGGCAGAATGAGGGGAACATTTCCAAATAATCTCATACTGCAAACACTGCTGGAAGTACAGCGACACAGAGCCTTTTGCATGGATAAAGACTCTAAGTGTGTCAGTAATTTTGCACTTTACTTTCACATTTTAAGCCCATGTCAGAAAATGCCTTACAAACAAAATTCCGAGCAAATCTATGAGCAAGAGAGAGCAAAGATTTAGAACAAGTGAAGCATCCGACCGTGGTTGCTAAAGAGGGAAAAACAGAAGATATTTAAAGATGTACTTTCAGCAATGCTAAGCTGCTTTTAAAGGCTGGTTAATTAAATGAGATGCCTGAATTGGCTTGCCTACATTCATGGCCTTAATGAGGTTGATAACCATGTTTTTTAATTAAGCTCTATTGTCTCTGACAACCTGTAAACAGAGTGGTAGCTCATGGAAAAACATTGTAAATTGCTTGCGTTGTCCTTAGACCTTTTGTTGGGGGATTTTCACACCAAAGCAGAGAAGTACAAAGTCTGTCATATGTTGATAATGAGTTGTGACCTGAAGGCTAGGGAAGTATCAAGTTGAACTGTTGGTTTAGAAAAGAAAGAAATAACCAATGATCACCATGCTTCCTGTTACACACATTTAGCTTTGTTGTCATTTCTAACTTTCAATACCCTGATTTTAAAATAACGTGCATTTCTTTACATTACAAGAACATCATTCAGTATCACCATTTACAAGTGCACTATGTGCATGTCAAACATTTATTATTTATCTCAAACTCGGTTTATTGATCTGACAATAATTGCTTTGCAGGTCTTTCTAAAATTAGCTGCAGGAATCTTAACATATGTTGACATCTCAGTGTTTAGCTAGTTAGAGTTCATTAATGACTGACACTTTACACAGGTGGTTTATTCATATATCAAATTAGCTGTCGCTGCAAGAACCTAAATAGACTGGTGGTTCCAATGTAAGATGATTATTTTCCTAATTGCTGTTGTCTGAACACTACTTACCAACCGATGTACCTTTTCAAACAGAATACAAAAAATCTACAGTAGTTCTAGTTTTAACTTTTGAGTAATGTGTGCGCACAACACATGGTCAGATTTTCAGAAGTCAACACTAAAATGCCCTATTTGGTGTAATTTCTACCAATGCTGTTACTATAAGTGGCACCTTTCAAACACATGTGCAACCCCAATTCTGAAAAAATAAGGACGTTGTGTATAATGTAAAAAAATGTTAAAAAGCAGATTTTGAAGGTTTGCAAATCAACTAAACCCTTTATTGAACTGAAAATACCACAGACAACTTACCACAGGTTAAAACTGAAAATAAAAATGTGCTCATTTTAAATTTGATGCCAAAACATGCTTGAAAATAGTTGATACAGTGGCATGTTTACTATTGAGTTGCATCACCTCTTCTTTTAAAACTGGAGGCATTGCCTGGATAGCAGCATAAATTGATCCAAAACCATTCAGCATTAATGGTGCCTTCTCAGATGTATAAGCTCCCCATGCCATGGGCACTGAATGCTGGCTTTTACACTGCGTGTTGATAACAAGCTGGGTGTTCCCTCTCCGTTTAAGAGTAAAGCATGCAGTGTCCATGATTTCCAAAAGGAATGTTACATTTAGATTTTTCAGATTACAGGACAGTTTTCCTCTTTGTCTCAGTCCACCTTAAAGAAGGTGACATGGTTCATGTTTATATGTAGATTTTTCTTTGCATGGTACAGTCGTACCTAATATTTTTTTTTGTTTTTAGAAGTTATTTTGAGCCCATGGAGTGATTTCCACTACAGAGTAATTTGTTTCTTAGTGCAGTGCTGCCTGAGGGCCTAAAGGTCACAGCCATCCTGTATTGGTTTTCACCTTTTTCCTATTTGTACAGCTGAATTTTTTAATGACATTATGTACAGTAGATGAAGAAACGTCCAAATTCTTTGCAATTTTACCGTGAGGAACATTATTCTGAAATTGTTCATCTATTAGCTCACAGTCTCTCACAGAGGGGTGAACTTCTGAGAGACTCAGCCCCCTCTGGAGTGCCCTTTTTATACTGAGACATGGACTAACCTGTTGCAAATTAACTCAATTAGTTAGGGGACATTTCTTATGTTGTTTTTTTTTTAGCAGTACACAACATCTTTCTTGCATTTTGCCGTCCTTTTCCCAGCTTTTTTGAAGCCTGTTGCCGTCTTCAAATTTTAATTATGAACTTATTTTTCATTAAACAACAAATATATTTCCCTTCAACATTTGATTTGTTGTTTTTTGCACTATTTTCAATTAAATGTAGAGCTTAAATGATTTGTAAACTATCAAAATGAATGAAAATGAAAAAAAAGGACTTGAATTGTGCCTCAAGAGTATTTGGTTTGACTGAGCAGTTTTTAACTTTCAACTTCAACATATTGGCTTGATAAAGTGGCATGGCAGCACAGAGACAAATTAGGTTTGGTCTGGAAGAGGACCGAGCTGAAGGAGGCCTGAAGAGACAATGAGTGGTGGTTTATTTGCATTAAGCAAATTGGAGTTTTAGTTATATCAACATTTCTCAGGCAGAGCCGCTCCAGAGGCAGAAGTAATCTTATTAGTTTAGTTAAACCTGGCAGAGCTAAATGACCAAAGTTTGTCTCTGTCCCAGTTAGGCCGAGCTCCTTCAGACGATTCCTCTTTTAGGCTCATTTGGAGGATATTATTTATACTTAGGTGATAGGTTAAAGAAGGCAGATAGCACATTGAGATGAAGTAGTAAGTGTGTGGCTATTAAAGCTTAAGACATTCTTAGAACAAAAAAAAAGCTCCTGGGTTGAAGTCCCACTGGGTTGAGCATGAAAATTGTGCTGCTAGAATATCAACTATGGTTATTACCCAGCTTTCTTACTTATTACCAGGCTGTGTTTAATACTCGATCCTGATTGGTCAAACCTCATAACAACAGTGATTAAATATCAACAACAAAAGCAACACTAGGAATAAACTAATCATACATGTCATATCAAATCAATCTGAAGAAGGGAGTCCAGCACATTTCAGATCTGCCTGTTGACACTGTGGCAAAAATGGAGCTACTGGGCCCAATGCACCTCTGAGAGGGAAAAGTGGAGCAACATTGAAAAGTTGTGACATTTGCTTCATTTCTGTTTAAATGTGTGTCAACTGCAAAACTCACAGAAGGCAAAGGATGACTGAATAATAACAGAAATGGCAATAAATATTTCTGCACAAGTCCCATTCACCTTGTTTAACTTTGCCTTCAGAGGAAATGTCCTGCTCATCCTGTCAGGACTCCAATTCAAATCATCACCCATTCACTAAACATCTTCTCTTAAGGCAACATATGTATATAGCTTTTAAGTCATTTTAAATGCTAATTAGAGGCAACAAATGTTAAAGTGACTGTTTTTTTAAGGGGATAAATGGTGTGCCCCATGTACAAAGACTATAGTCCTCTAAGTGACTTCAAAGGTTGTTTTTTTTAAGTTGTTTTGGGGCATTTCTGCATTTATTGGATTGAGAAAGCTTCTTTCTTTCTTTCTTTCTTTCTTTCTTTCTTTCTTTCTTTCTTTCTTTATCCAGGTAAAAGACTAATTGAGATTTAAAACCTTTTTCAAGAGTGACCTGGCCAAGACGGCAGAACAAAACAGGTTAAAGCACACAACAAGCACACAAAACAACACACATAAATTACGGTCACAGTTTCACATGGTAACATGATTACACAGTGCAATCACAAGATCAAATTGAGCTTGTTTCTATGTCTTTTATGATTGACTTGAATTCCCCCAGAGTTACAAAATGTGTCAGTTTCAAGTCCTTCTGCACATCATTCTAGGTAAACGGGGCTGAAAATGTAAAAGCCTTTTTACCCAGTTCAGTTCTGACTCTCGGGACCTGTAACCTGAGCTTGAAAGAGGGACAGGAAATCTGGGGAGTAGAGAGTGGGGGATGACATGCATCAAATGGCAGAGGCCAGGAGACGAACCTGCGACCGCTGCGATGAGGACTATTGCCTCTGTAAGGGGGGCGCAGGCCTAGACTGCAAGGCCAACGGCGCCCTAGCATCCCCAGATTTCATTCCCAGTCTTGGCAATTTCCCTTATGTCATTCCCCAATCTCTCATCCCTGTTTCTGACTCTATCATCTATCCTATCTCTCACTAAAAAGCATGAAAAGTAGTTCATAAAAAGAGGGCCAGAAGTGTTAATTCTGCCTGAGGGATACAGTACAGTGGGCGAGCGGTCATACAAATTAGACTCCCAACAGGGTGAGCAGGATCTCGACATAAAGAACAGGGGTCTTGTTTCCCCCCCTGAAGGGAGACAAAACCCCTCTTTGCTTGGATTACAGAACAGGATCTTACTCTCCTTTTCTTTATCAGAGATGGTTGGAGCCCAGTAGCTCCTTGGGCTGCTCTCACAGCCCAGTAAGTGTCCCTATTTCGTGGCTCTCAAAACCATTGTCAGACCAAAACTAACATTTTTTCCATGTTTAACAAGCTCCCTTTCCTTAATTTGACTGATGGCATTGTTGTTGTTTTTCTAACTTTTCCATGAATATTGCAATAATGTTTTTATTGTGATTTTTTTTTTTTTGCCGCGATAACCCTGAGGCTGAAATCTGATATTGTGACAGCCCTACTTCAGGAGCTTTAAGGCCACTTGGTAACTTTTCCGGTGATATAACAGACAAAAACTAGTGGGAACAAACTTTTTATATATTAAAAAAAAATAAGTAGCCAGTAATTTATTAGAAAGTGATTGAGGATTTTAATAATGAATGTACGTTTGATGGAAAATAAAACCAGGCTATAAAGTCATAACTAGGCCTCTTGAAGAAGAGTGGGCTGTAAACTGAATTGAAGCCCCCATTGTTCAGGTTTTATGTGTGTGGTGTTATTTGAAGAAAAGGCTTTGTTCATTATACCCAAAAGTCATTCAGTGAAAGTAAGAAACAGAAATGATAAATATTTTATAGAACTGGCTCGTTCTGCATTGGATTGTGTTTCTGCTTGCGGTTGTTGTTTGTTTCTCAGTCATGTGGCTTTGTGTGTTACAGTCTATTGCACAAATTTCAGAGTGGGATGGCTGAGAGTGTGCCAGTGAGAGAGTCCATTTACTATTGAACTCCAGCCAGCCTGCATGTCATTGACAGACGATTAACGAGCACACCCTGTAGGTGGGTTGCTGTCAATTGTCCAATCAGAGCTCCCACTCCTGCTGCAGAGATAACGCTTGGCCTAGTTTTAAGTGCCCCCCCCCCATATTCAGTGGTCCCTCTTTCAGCACTTTTTTCTGCTTTATATCCAAGGTTTAACAGATGAGTGTGCATTACACGAAGCGTAGGTATGCGGTAAAACACATAAGAAACATACACTATAGTGGAGTATTGAGAGTGTGTGACTGTTTTCTGAGAAGATCTATAAAAACCCACAAAACCACAAAAGAAAGAAAAAACAAGAAATCTGAAAAAAAAAAAAAGCTTCAGGGTGTATCTTTGTTGGCAGCCTCCGCATCAGAACATTTTCAACCAACTGCATTCACATTTGTATTCTTGCTCTCCTTTATCTGAACAAATGTCGAACACCCCCAAAATAAATCAAATGAACCCTAAGCTGGTAGTTTGCACCTTTTTGCATGTGGTTTCACGTCTTTTTTTCACACTGATTAACACTTTGTGCTGGTACAAAATCAAGACCAAAAACTTCTGGCAAGTAAACATGGATGTTAAACAAATAGGGATACTACACTTACCTTATTAAATAATAATACTTTGTACAATTGTATATTTTGGGGCTTTTTTGCAGAAGGAGATGCAGAAAAAAAGCAGCAACCTCCAGTTTTGAAAAATGAAGCCAATGCAGAAGTGTGAAAAACTGCAGTTCCTCGAGTGTCTACTTGAGGTCAAAGGAAACCCATTATTATCTGTTTTTAAAGCCTAACTTTTGACAGTAGAGTTAAAAATGAGTACTGCCTTGTACAAAAATGGTTTAACCTCTATACTTTGTTTCTTTGATGGAGGACAGGCAGTCCGGGGGGTTAAACTCTTCCATTTAAAATAATATTGAGGCTGAAAATAATGGGTAAATCAACATTTATGGGGGCGGGGTTCATTTGACTGAGAGGTTGGTACACTGTAGCTGTTTACCACAAGGCAACACTATGGCCTCTTTGCCGGTTTCAATTTTAGTCTGAGGTAAGACTAATAGCATTGTTCATGCTTTTATTTCTTCTAGACTAGATTATTATAATGGGCTTTTAACAGGTTTAACCCAAAAATGTATCAATATATTACAATTGGTACAAAGGTTTTACTTATCACTTTTAAAGCACTTCACGGCGTGGCCCCTGAATATATCTGTGACTTTATATCTGTCATCCTACCAGCCCGGGCGCAGCCTCAGATCCTCAGGCAGGAACCTCCCTAAAGTTCCAGTCACAAAGTTAAAATCTAAAGGCTGATTTATACTTCTGCGTTGAATCAACGGCGTACCCTACGCCGGGGGTCTGCGTAGCTCCCGTACCTACGCCGAGGCCTACGCACGTAGCTGACGTGCACCTCCTCCAAAATGTAACTCCCCGTAGAGCCGACGCGGACCTCAAGCCCTGTGATTGGTCCGCTCGACGGCTTTGTCTTTCCCACATTTACAACACTTCCGGGATCCCGGACATCGGCCGCACATCGGCCGTGTATTTCATCTCCTCCTCTCTATTCTTCATGTAATCATGTCTGTATGATAAACAGCAACATGTATCAGCTGTAGATTAACATAACACGCTCTGAAACTCTGTGGAAAAGTAAACAGAGATCGTAGCGGGACCGGAAGCAGGCGGCCGGCTATCAGAGAGACCGCACTGCCCTCAGGCGTTTCGGCGGAGAATTGCTGCGCGACACAGACACACCGACGCACAAGTATGTGGGCCTCATGTCCGCGTCAGCCCCTGCTGCGTAGGGGAGACGCAGAAGTATAAATCAGCCTTAAGGGTGACCGAGTGTTTGCTGTTCAGGCTCCACGACTGTGGAACGACCTGCCTGAGGATCTTAGGCAAGCTGGATCAGTATCTTCTTTTAAATCACAGCTGAAAACATATTTTTATCGAACGGCCCTGCTGTGATATTTATTTATCCACGATGTTACATTTATTTTTAATCTACTTTTATTCATGGTTTTCTTTTATTCACTCATTGTTTTATGTGTTTTACTGATGTGTTTTATTGTTTTTAGTAGTTTCTCTTTTACTCTTTTTTCAGCTGTTCCTCTTAAATTGTCTTGCCAGCCCATATATCCCCCCCCCCCCCTCATGCTTTGTTCTCTTTATTTAGTGGTTTTTATGATGCAAAGCACTTTGTAACGCCAGTTTTGATAAGTGCTTTATAAATACATTTTATTATTATTATTATTATTATAAGTTGTTTACAATAATGTCCAATGCTGGGTTCAAGACGTAATTTTATTTGACATTTTACACTTCAAAAGAGATTGTCTTGTTGAGCTATTATTAGTAGTTGTGATATATTAACTTGGCTCCTTTATACTGCTTAATGCGTTGATTACTTTCTTTCTGTTTTGAGAACAAATGTGCTTCTATTTTGAAAGAATGAAAGAAGTACTTCAGCAAAATGATAGAGTTAAGAAAGTAAATTAAAACAGCAAAAAGAAGAGTTCTCATCCATCCTAAGAAGCTCTTATGTCCTCTTTTGTCCCTAAGGGGATTGGCGGAGGAAGCTAATGAGAAAATTTTAATATTTCTTCTCAAACAACCATCTTAAACCACAAATAAGAAATAATCGATAAAACTGATTTATCGCCCAGCCCTACAACTTGGTCCTGAATATTAGAAACACCTGCAACACCACAGCAACACAAACCACAGTGACCATAAAGTTAAAATAATATCCCTCTTAACCTTTTCAACACAAATAGAATATTGTAACCTTTATGAGAGCAAAGATGTATTACCTGTTGAATCAAAATGCTGTAGTCCAATGAAATGACTGAAAATTCTTAATAAAAATGCTGTATTACTCCAAAAAGAAGAAAAAAAAAGGCTCAAGGAAAAGGGTAATGCAAAAAATATGAATGTTTGCTTTTCATCTTTTCAATACAGTCACAAATCACACAGCTGTGGCAACAAATTTCTTTAAAATTTACATGAACTGAGAGAAAAGAAAGGAGACCCACCTGCCATCCTGCCCAAAACCCATAGACTTGATTGTGTTCCTTATTAAAGAGCGTCTACTGCGATTACAACGGATTCCCGACTAAACAAAAGATGCACATCAAAATCTTGGATATCAAGACTATCAAAAAAGACACAAACAGACAGGTCACACAAAGAACTCAGCAGAAGCTTTTTTATACAACTAATCCCAGTAAGGTTTCCAGTGCCCTAAATGTTCAAACTAAACCCCCCAAAAAGTCTATCTACAGGCAGTACAGTATACTGTGTAGTCTGAAAAACTAAACGTCTTGAACTCTACACATAAAGGTTTAATGTGTTTGGCCTGACATGGTGTTTCTGTATGTTTTGTTAAATTATAGGTCTAGGTTGAGCAGGTTTGCCTTATTGTTCACAGCTTGAGTATCACCGTTATAAAAGCTAATGGAACTCCTGACCTTTGTTGCAAATAAGTGTTCTCTTGCAAGGCAGGGAATTGTTCTCCTTCAACTGCAATTAGCAATGAAAAGTTCTCTCTGTTGTGTTCCTGTTTGCACTCTTTCCCAAGAACTTCAACAAGAATTATGTAGATGTTGCTAATTATTTTGATCTTCTTAATTAGTTTCTTACTCTAGTAATTGTGTCTCCAGGTGATTCATTATGTGTGCTTTTAAGTTGTATGTTTAGATTAAAAAAAAAAAAACCTCATTAGATCAGTTTATATATTTATACCACTTTATTTTTCTGTACCATCTCTTTATTCCACATTGTAGTACAACCTGGCCTGACGGGAAGAATACATTGAGCACAGGCTGATCTCTGAGTTATTTACAGAAGGATGACCAAATGCTCTGCAGGACAATATGTGCCATCATTCTGTCCACCTCTGGGACAAGCAAGACCCCAGAGCACCTGAGCTACATCCAGAGTAAACCACCACATCCCGAACACTTCAGCAGTGACTGTCACTGTACGCATTAAGTCCCGTCTGTGTGTGTATGTATGGAGTTTTAAGTGTGTTAGTAAGAAAACGCCACCTCTGCAGTTCCACTATATTAGTTTGTCCTCACCAGGGCAGAGGCGACAAAGACGGCATTGCCATGTATCTGCTGACAGATCAGTCTCTCAGCGGTGGGAGAAACCCTTGTGTCGACTCGGTGAGGCTGCACGGCTCGCCCTCCCCTCTGAACAAATAAGATCAGAGTCAAAATGAAAAGCATTATTACTGCTGACATCTTTATCTCCGGTCTACCTTATTTAATAACCAATTTCTTTCAAGGCTTCCTGGAGGAGTTTATCCTTTGGGCAAGCCTCTCTATGTGCTGAGAATCTGCTCTTTAGTTATGTACACTCCAGTGCCAGAGGGAAGGAGCACTTTCAGAGCTGTTAGACTTCTACGCACACACCTCCTGTCGGCCTGTCTACTATCATGTTTATTCCAATAAGGCTCAGGGGAAGTGTTTCATTGGGTGGAGGTGTTTATAATACAGCAGAGTTTGAACTGGGAAACAGAGAAAAGACGGTTTCTTGAGAAATATTTGCATAACGTGGCATATACATTTTCTTTGAACACAAGCAGAGTGTCATATGATTAATCACCTACATTCAGATTGTGTGCTATTGCTTTCATTGTATTCACACTAATTGAACGTTTGTATACCATAACACACACTTTCATACCTTTTTTCTCATCTCAAAGGTGAGCTGGGAACTATACACAGGTGTGACCAGTATAAAATGCAGAGAGAGATTTTATTGTGTTAATGTATTTAATCCAGAAGATGGCGCTCAAAATCGCAAGCTGCTGCTTCCCTGCGCACAGCATGCTAGGATACATAGCAATGCTTACCTGGCTAGAAGCACCACTTTTTTTTGTGTTTGTTTTAAGTTATGTTTTTGGGCATTTTTGCCTTTAATGAAAGGACGACGGTGGCTCACAGCACTGCAACTTAGGAAAACAGGAAAAAGACAAAACAAGCAAATTAAGAAAACATCTTCATCAATTTGACAACACATGCGCAGCCTTAAGAAAACAGACCACAACACAACAGAAGTGTTTCCAGAGGACACTTAAAAGTGATGCACACGTCCGGACACGCTTGTTGTTGATGCAAATTTTTAGTCACAGCGCTATTAAGGTTCTCTTACCGTCAGTGGTGTTGGAAAAGAGATCAAAAAGTAAGTGTTTTTGATTTATTTTAACAATGTGATCGCATGATTCAGCCTATTACAGTGATCTGCTGTTAAACTACAAGCATGTGCGTATGTGTGCATCACTTTTAAGTGTCCTCTGGAAACACTTCTGTTGTGTTGTGGTCTTTGTAGCGTTTTTTTCTAATGTGTTGTGTTGTGGTCTTTGCAGCGCGTTTTCTAAATGCTGGGCATGTGTTGTGAAATTGATGAAGATGTTTTCTTAATTTGCTTGTGTTTAGTTTTTTTGCATGTGTTTTCTTAAGTTGCAGTGCTGTGAGCTCTCAGGGCCACCGTACAGGACAGCTGAAGAGAGACAGGAAATGTGGGGAGTAGAGCGTGGGGGAGGACCATAGACTGTAAATAAAAATGGACAGCGTTGCTCCACCTCTTCCCGTTGTACGGTTCTGAAGCCAAAAAACCCCGCTCCAGGGCGGAGCCATTGTGCAGCCAGTCTGCGAAGCCATAGAATTTCTGTGGTTGCCACGGTAATTTCTGTGTCAGCACGGTAACAAGCTCCGCCCTGCAGCGTAGCGTCACAAGATCCTATGGAGCTTCCCTCTACGGCAGCTGTAAACCAAAGCAAACCCGGAAGTAAAACCCAGTTTTTTAACCTCTGATAACTAACGAAAAATAAACTTTTCAGAAAAAAGAGTCCTTGAACACATAACAGTCAAATACTAACTACATATCACCACAGCATACAGATGTGAGAAACATTTGTACGACGTGTATTTATTTTTTTAAGTATGACTGTAGCCCCGTTCAAATGAATGGGAAAGACAGAGTTTTGTGACCTATACTGCAGCCAGCCACCAGGGGGCAGATGCTTTGCTGGAAGCTTCACTTCCAGCCGAGTGAGATGCACCCCTGGGGAGAACATGCAGCGAATGGTCGACCGTCCGGGAGTCGAACCGGCGACCTCTGGGACGAGGACTGTAGCCTCTATACGTGGGGCGCTTAGACCACTAGGCCACCGGGCATCCCAGTAGCACCACTTTTTAACACCTTTTCTGTTTCAATGAATGCCTCTTTTAATATCAAACACAAAATACAAATTTTAGCCTCATAGGGGTGCTACAGTTCAAGTCAGTATGACACCACAGTCATCAGGCCTCATTCTCTGTGGCCCATAAGTGTCAGTACAAAGTTTCATGCCAGTAACTGAAGTAATTGTTGTGATATTTCATTTTTTTCCCATCATGGCAGACTGTCTGATATCCCCCAAGACATTTAGCTTGCGTGGCAAAAAATAAATAATTAAAAAGTCTTAAATAAGCATTTTTTTAAATATTTGATGTGGCGCTCTTATTCCTGTTTTGACACCATGAGTCAATGTGTTGACATCTTGAAGAGAGCACTCAGCTGTTAGCCATCAACCTTGACCTTTAAACCATCAGCATACAGCAGAGCGAGGCTCGGCACTATGAGCAGGAGGAGTGTGTCTCTTAGCTCTGGTACACTCTGCCGTAGCACTCCTGTATTGAAAACCGATGTAGAGCCCACTGATGAATGAAGTTTTAGTTTTGGAGTCCAGCATGTGCAGTGGGGGAGTTTGTGATTGAGAGAGGATTTACAATTAATGGTACAGCAAGGAAGATCAATTGCAATTAGGTGTCTGTAACACACTGTGGCTGATAAGCATCCCCGCCATCGATCAACGTACCAACACTACCGTCTTGTGAACCCGAGGCGCTCTCTGTGCCTTCTCGCTGCAAACGTAATTGACCCCACAGGGTCAATGAACAAAGCTCAGGATTTGTCATGGCTCCGGGATGATCCCTCATGTGAGGAGGAAAATAGCAGGCTTTGCATTTGCTGTCTTACTTATTTTTATGCAAATGTTAAATAATCTACAAACACACTGACATTGTTGGGGCAATATGGTGGCATCAGGCTGTATGCTAATGCTAAGCAGGAAAATTTTGGGATGTCTGAATTGTTCTGCATTCTCAGCAGTGCTCAGCAACCCAAAGATTAGCTCACAGAGCAGATTCTGAAAACAGAGCTGGAAATGTCAAGCCTGGGCTTCTGACACCTTGGACTTTTCTTTTTCACTTCTCATAGACTTTCTAAAGTCGGATTTTAAATAATTAAACAATTTTTGTCAATGAAAAACACAATATTATGTAGTCTTCCTTACTTTTAGTTGAATTCTCTGCAGCACTGCAGACAATTCAGGGGATTTTCAGCTGTCTAAACCTATGTATGTACTAAGCCTAATACCCCTGTGCTTTGATCAGTCTGTTACTGTGCATTGATTACTGGGATGTTCTGAAGTACTGCAGAGAGTGGATTTGCAAATACAGCTGATCTACATGTTTTTGATCTTTTACAAAAAGCCAAAAGTCCAGCAAAATGCAGAGTTCCTCAGCATAATCACCAGGGTTTGCCTCGTAGTATCTACCAGTGAAACACAATGCTAAAACAAAAAACACAAAATGAAATTTAAAAAAAAAGTGTATTATCTCCTTAGTTCATACCTACAAAGTCCCCTAGACCAGTGGTTTTCAAAGTGGGGGCCGCAACGAGGTCCTCAGAAAATTGGAGAGAAGGGGAAAAAAATAGAATCTAAATTTTTTTTTTTTTGTACAACACGTTTGTTAATAATTTCCTATGCTAAACAAATGTAATAATTATTGAAAAGTGAATGAAAGTAAGAAAATGCATTCTAAAAGTTGATGTTCCTTTACATATTTTGAGGCATTGTCTGTGGGTTTGCAAAGGGGGTCCTCGGCCAGAAGTTAATGCTGTTTGGGGGGCCTTGGCATGGTAAAGCTTGGGAACCCCTGCCCTAGACCAAAGGCTCACCACAAAAGGTGACTTTTAGCTTCAACTTCATGTTTTTGAGGAATTGACATCAAGTCAAAACAAGAACGTTAGCTAAAACAACGAGCAAAAGGCAGCTAATGCTTCTCTTGTCAGTACTTAAGTTGACCCAGAATTCACAACCATTTGTACTTAGATTTTGTGAATATCTTTAAAAAATGAAACACTGGTTGAAATGAAGTTACAAAAATAAAAGTGAATGTGTACACCAAAGGTTTAGGGCTATGTCCCTTCAGTGTCTACAAGCTATATTCCTTTTATTCTAGTCATTCATTCTCGTCATAGTCTTCTGCGAGTAATGCAGAGGAGCTTCAACATAATCATTATTCTAGATGTTAATTAAGAAGAGTGTTAGTTTTAACATTCTTGTGATTGAAAGGATTGACTGTAATCTCAATTGATATAGTCATCTGTGGCACCAATCACAGGGGCAGAGACATGGACACAGTCTGAGCCCAGGGGAATACTGACCCTGTCATATAGGAGCTGTATTTGGGAGAGAGAGAGAGAGAGAGAGAGAGAGAGAGAGAGAGAGAGAGAGAGAGTGAGGCAGGATAGTCTAAGAGGTGAAAATACATTCAAGGGCTGACTGTAAGAGCAGAGGCCAAAGTGAAAGAGATAGAGAGCAGCTCAGCAGAAGTGTAGTCTGAACTCACAGAAGCCAAATGTCACCATATGTCAAAATGTATCAACTGAATATTTAACAGACAAGTTTCAGCATACAGACACTGGAACTGCTGAGCTCAAGTGACAAGTAAAGGCTAAAAACATGGCCTGTAGTTTATGAAAATTTGCACATCTTTGCATTTACTTGATAAAAACGTTTAGTAGCCATGTTTAGAAATAGATATAGTATGTTACAGGACATTTGGGTCGCAATTTACATCCGATTGCCAGGATTGTTTTCTGTTTAACACGACAACTGCAATCTTACGTTAGCTTATTTCAGCTCACCCAAATGAGATAACTTACTGTATATTTACTTATGAATTTTTCAGCCACCATTAACAGCAACTATGTCATGTAGAAAACTAAAACATACACAGGATATCTCCCGCTGTCAGTACCGCATCGAAATAAGGTCCCAAATTCTGGACCTCAAATCCAAGTTCGCCAAACTTCTCATATAACCCCCAAAAATTCTCTAAGGGACGGTTTTAAACAAAATACAACCACAATTAAGTTATTTCAAATTTCATTTACAAACAATCTCCTTCATGTCAATACAACTTTGTGTAAAAAAGGACATGTTTGCAGAAATGGCAAAGTGCTCCTTCAAAATAAAAGTCTGGGCTTTAATCCATATCAGTCTTTCAAAATATACAATAACCTTTCATAACAAAGCACAACTCCAGTCTATACATGCATTCTCTTAGTCAACTATACCTGAGTGTAAATTGAATTTAATATTAGTTTAATTTTTCCAACAGACAGGAGGCTAAGATTTCCCTGTGTACATTCAGAACTTTCTTCCTCTCCTTCCACAGCTGAAAGATGTTTCTATTTGTTTCATTGGCAAGGTTGAATGCACATATCAAGTTTCAGATCATTAAAATATTTCTGTGGAGCACACACAAACTTCATAAACTCAGTTCTGCAGACACTGGAAAGGTTTGATGCATTTGTGCTGAGACCCTCTGAGCTCAGCTCCTGCTACAACATCTGTGAGATCACTGACATTGGCCTTACATCACGTCTCCCCCCCTCGCATTCACAGTGCTAATTTATGATTTTGAAAGTTTAGCAACTGCGATGGACCTTAAAATGCTCTTGTGAACTTATTAACAAAGGTATTTTGCATCAGAAAGTCATACACGCAGTAGATGAAGGTATTTGAAGATAAATTAATGAACTGGAAACAGAACAATATTGATCAAAGATTGAATACTTCTGATTGATAAAATGAAAATAATGAACCTTTTAACAGATTTGAAAACACCTGCTTGTATTGTAATGACATAATTAAATCAATTAATCATACCCCGCAAAATGTAATATTTGTCTTCAATAGCTGAGCATGCTCTTACTAAGTAAGCAAGCCTAATTGCCTTTGTATGTAAGGACAAAAACCCACAATATGCCACCTAATTATCAATCTGTGCATAAATGCATTAACTGACACATAGTGCTCACATTTCTTTTTATCCTCAGCTATTAAGGTTTATTTATTTTTTGGCAGGTTTGGCAGTCTCAGCCTCAAAAACAGGACAGAACAGGCCGTGCTGTAAGATAGCTGGTGCCTCAGCACCTATATGCAATGAGAGCCATCGAAAAGGCAAAGGTCGTAGTTTTGGACTCTCAGCATCCTTTACAGGAGGAGTTTCAGATGCTTTTAAGAGGGGAAAGTTTCAGTCTTCCCAGGTGCAGCACGAACAGATTCAGACTGTCTTTTATTCCATTGGCTGCTCTTTAAACAAACTGCAACCACTGTGATCTACGGTGACAGTGCATGGATCTTGTGCTGCCTTGTGTGTGTTATATTGTTTGTATTGTTGTAGTTATGTGGACTACCGTCTGCAAAGCAAATTGCCCCACAGGGACATTAAAGTTTTACTTTGTACTCTCTACTCTATCTACATCGAGCTCCCCATTTTAATGCTGGAATTTGAATGCTACAAATGTTGTATACCTCGTCAACACGCATAATGACAAGCTTAAAAGTAAAACCAGGCAATCAAACAAAACGCACCGCAGTGACTTAATATCTGATTGGAAGTCAAGTTTAGCATCAAAGGCACGGTAATAGCAGTGACATGTTTGGGTTATAATATCATCATATTAAAATTCATTAGTACTGTTCTGTCAGTTTTTATATCTGATCCAGAGCAAATTGAATATTTGTGAATTTGCAAACTGGCAAATAAATGGCAGTCAGTCAAAGAACAACTAATCTAAATCCCTGTCTTCTCCTGGTTACAAAGCTCTTAATGCTTCTCTAATGCAATATGCATACTGTAGCAATGCACGACTTAAAACCAGCTTCTCCAGGAAACAACTCCAGAATAGAGAATCCTGCCGTGCACTTTTTATCCTCTTCTTATTTCAAGAGTTGAATACAAAGAAGCAAAGCCCAACAAAAATCTCACTGAAAGCCATCAACATACTTCAGTTTTTGGGGGAAAATCTTGCTCCTGCTGCCCCTGACTGTTTGTCTAAGTGCCATGAGGATTACACAGCTAACACTGGAATCATCATTTCCTTTCTCCTTGTATTAACAGCAACAGGGAGACTCAGCCTAAGAAGGTTAATACCTTGGCTGTTAGC
The DNA here is from genome assembly GCF_009762535.1 of Notolabrus celidotus. Lineage (NCBI taxonomy): Eukaryota > Metazoa > Chordata > Actinopteri > Labriformes > Labridae > Notolabrus > Notolabrus celidotus. The sequence continues at coordinate 24,311,566 of NC_048288.1, forward strand.
AGGAACAGCTCTGTCTATATAAACAAAGACTTATTCCCAGTCAGGTTCCACAAACTGTTGTGCAATGCTTACATGGTTTACCACTGGTTTTTAATCTGTGACACACACATTGTTACTCTCTCTATACTAATAAAGATTCATAATTATCATACCAACATTATTATACCCTTAGACAGTTGTAGCAAAGACACATTTTCACATCACTGGGTTTACATTAACAAATAGCAGCTGCTTGTTAGCCCAGAACAATAGCTACTGTTGCTAAACCTTTTAAGCTGCCTATGCCAGCGGGGCAAAAGAAGCAACATCACTTCAAACATGTTTTAAAAAATATATATATTATTAAGATCTGAACCTCTGTTTCAGTCTGTAGTTAACAAAAGCAAGCTTTAACACTGGGAGTCAGCTAAGATGAGAACTGTAGTTTGCAGATTCGTTGTCTAATACCTAAAGTAAGCTTGCACAAGCTAGCTACAGATTTAACAAACACAGGCTTCATTTCAAGCTTATAACTCTAGATTTACGTCAACTAATATGGCAACTTAAGTAGGGAGATTTGTATCCTGATAACTAATAGTAGCTTGGCAATCTAATTACAGTCAAAAGGGGACAAACACAGGCTTTATTACTAGCTTACAACTGTAGCTTTTATTCATCTAGCATACTGAGCCAGTGTTGCCAACTCCTCAGTGAGGAAAGTAGCTATTGGCTGTCCTAAAAGTCACTAGAAGTCACTAAATGACGTCATCATTTAATTTGCATAATTTGAATTTTAATGTAGGAAAGATGGGTTACGTTGAGGGAGAGACAAAAAGAGGTTTAAAAACACCCTAAATATGTTTATAACCACACTTAGGAGCCTACAACAAATCAAAGTAAAACATTATATTGTCCAGCCATAACATTTTCAAGATGTTTATTGTAAACAATCTAAATTAACTATCTAAATGGACCAAAAAGAGAGAGTAGGTGCCAGCGGTGTCTTCGTACATGCGTGTCACATTTCCAGTCTGAATGCTGAGGGATGAACGCCTCCTGCTCTAAATGCAGCTAGGAGGGACTCAGCAGCATCCACTGCTCGTTGAGAAGAGTAAGAACGATACATGCTTTCACATCAGTCTCCAAAAGTCTCCATTTAACACCAGAAAAAGTCTCTAGAGTTGTCACTGGTCGCTTTAAAAAAAAATAAAGTGTCGCCAGAGGGGTCTGAAAACTTGTTAAATATAGTGACACTGTACTGAACGCAGCAAGCTGTTTTGAAGCCTAATTGACTGCTTGTTTGGCAAGCTAGCTTAAGTCCAAAACAAACAAACACATCCTTCATTACTAGCTTAAAACATAGATTTTAATCCGCTACCATGACAACTTTAGTAGGGATATTTGTAGCCTAATTGCAGAGGCTAGCTTCCTCAAGCAAGGTCCGCATTTAACAAACACAGTCTTTATCACTAGCTTAGAACCACATACTTGACCTTGCCTCTCTGTGGCTCAGTGTTGCAGCACTAAATTGGACAAAAGCAAGACTGTGATTGATGTTGCCCCAAAAGAGGTATGTTGTGTTTTTTCTTTTGCTTCTTGGTCAAGAGGAGAAAATTCTGCCCAAAAAAAATAAAATCAGTTGCTCAAGTATTGCTCATACCTGCCTGCATGCTTCCCCAATTATGCAAGAAAAGGAGATACACTTGGTCATTCATCCATCTCTTCTGACTGACATCACTAGTCACCTCAACGCTCTGAATTTGAAGCTTCAAGGGAGAGATAAGCCTTCAAGCAACATACTGAATTCAATCACAGCGTCCCAGAACAAAATAACTTCCCTGTATATACCTGTCAGAGGTTTTATTCACTTCCCAAATCTCAGAGCTGTCACCACAAATGACCCATCTCTGCTGCACCAGAGCCACAGAGGATTTGCTGAGGTATTGCAAGACTTGAAGGGAGGATTTGAATTAAGGTTCTGTGATGTAAATGAGCACATAGAGATTTTGTAGCTGAATGAAATCACCTTCTGCGTGATTCAAAAATCTCAATCCTGCTGCTGCTGAAAGTCAAAATCGCAGAACTGTGGAACAACATTCACAAAGTCAAAGTCAGAGCAGGTGTTGGCCATTTCAGGAGTTAGGATCTGAAAGTGATGAGCTACTTTGAAAGCAAATTCATGAACGCCATCAAAGAGAACAGCTGAACTGGATCATTAGAGCACATTTGAGATACTTTAAAAACATGATACTTAAAGAGCCGAAAGAAAGTCAAGGAAATGAATGTCTACTTCCACAAGGCCTGTTTTAAATTAGGCTTGTATTAGCATAGCTAACATAGGTAATGTAGACTCACTGTTTTCATAGAGAAGACAGCTTGATCAAATACAAACTTTTTAAATAATTCCAGAAATAAAAATAAGATATGTTTCTGTTATTGTTTTCTTTACCTTGTATTCTTTGTTTTAGCTAGCTAGTGGTTAATCAGACATGTTCACTTTTGCCGCCTACATTAGCTAGAGCTGATTAACACATTGCTAAATGGGCTCTCAGTGACTCTACTGTTATAACATGTATATTGCGAGGATGAAAAAGGCCCCCTATCGCTATGATACACTGCTCTGATGATTACTACAGCCTCTATTTTAATTTTTCAGATGAACATGAGTTGAATAAGCTAACTGTGGTTGATATAGTTGCATTTTTTTGAGTCAGAAAAACATTTAAGCTTTAAAGCTGCTGTTGGTAGCCGTGATATAAACATCAGTTTGGAGAGAGATTTTGAATGTCAACACTACCCCACCCCACCAGATTTACCCTACTTCTCATGCTTGTTATATGAGGAAGTAGTGCCGGCTTCCCAGGCTTTCAGGACAACCTAGGAGGGTCCACCGCTCAACCAATCAGGACAGAGAGTTGAAGAGTAGCTCTGATTGGTCCGTGATAATGGGAACAAAGGGGAGAAATAACATTGCTTGATACAGAGGCATTGAAAAACACAGAGATTTGGCCATAATCTCAAATTACTTAAATTACAGATGAGTACAGATGGGTATTATGACTTTTTTTCCAAACCCAGCAGAAAAAACAAATTGTTTTTTACCCCATTCCTACTAACTGCACCTTTAAGTTGCTACCAAAATGTAATAAAGCTCTATCTCTAAGGCGCTGTCATGGTGGGCATTAATGTAACATGTTAGCTCATCAACACAGCTTACTGCTCTTCTATTTTAAGTATGTCAGCGATGCGTTTAATGGGACCTGTCTGTATTTGTTATTGCTCCGTGTCATCTTTGGATTGTGGTGAGGAAGTGAGACATGATGTCTGCGTCTGTATCTTGTCATCATGAAATAACCATTGACAGTGCAACTATTGCAATTATTCAATTTATTCTGATGATACTGATGTTCCCACACTTTCATTCTTTGTAATCTATGATGCAATGCTTACACAAGGTGCATCAATAATAGATTACACAAATGTAAAAGCCAACAAGCTGTGTGACATATGAATATGCTGATTAGCTGACTTTAATTTTTTAAATGGTTTGAAACTTTGCTAAAGGTGCACTCTTTCAGCCACTAGTTCATTAAAGACTGACATAATTGGGTAAAATAAATTTGAGGTGGCACATTGGCAACTCCAAGGAGACCCGCTGTGCTCCAGTCTTACCATGTAGAGAGAGAACGAGACGTCGATGAGTTCAGCTCAGCTGATTATGAAACACAGACCAAAGAGGCAACGCTTAGATCAAAAGGAAAGTTAGAAGGGGTAGAGATTTGCAAAGTCAATCCCCACCACCCTGTTAGCTTCAGATACACTGCTTGATAAGGTCTTTGGATCAATACACTGATGGACACAGTGACACAGGCAGGCTGGTTATGTACTCTCAACCCTCTGGATCTTCTCATGTGATGTGTTGTTAGAGGATCGGCTCATCATGTTGAACTTTTGCTGACCCACGAACATTTCAGACTAATAGTTTTTCCTTGAACCTTTAACAGTCCAGATGACAATGTGTCTTGTTTGAACTTTCTGATAAAACTTACTTCACAGAGCTGAAAATAGTTTATAGTTTGGCTTTCAAACAAAGAACAAGTCTCACCAGTAGTTTACTATAGAGGTGTTCACATACTGATACCATTTTAAGACCTGAAATTCAGTATTAGCTCCACATTATCCAGTCAGCTATTGTTACTTTTTGCTCAAATAATAAAGAGCCTCTTTTCTCCAAAAAACTATACATCATTGGTTCCCCTAATAAGTTATATCTTTGAGTATAAAAAATTACCTATTTCAGTTTTTATGATGCCAAAAAACAACACAGTGAGCAGGAGAGAGTGTAATATTATCCAGAGCTTGTGAAATATTAGCAGTAAAGTCTGGTTTATACTTCTTTATGCCATAGCATACATTGTATCTCTGTGTAGCCCTGTACCTACGTAGAAGCCAAATGGCAACCTATAATCCTAAAATATAAAGCCATTGCAGAAGTGCTACAAATTGCATTTCATTGAGCATCCGCTTGAGGCTGGCTGCAGAAACGCCAGAAACCACATACACACCCATTCAAAAAAGCTGATCTTTGCAGCAATAATAAACATGTTTACAGCCTGGTTAAAAAAAAGCCTTAGGGGCGCAGACTTGGCCTACTGGTTAAGTTGTGCGCCCATGTAGCTGGCGACCCAGGTTTGAATCCAGCCTGTGGCTCCTTTCCCTGATGTCATTCCCCACTCTCTCCCAATTTCGTACATTATCCTCTGTCCTCTCCACTATCAATAAAGGTGTAAAAGCCCCAAAAATATATCTTTAAAAAAAAAAAAAAAAACGGTTTAGGTCTGAATAGCTCATTTCTCTGTTGGCACACACTGTACAGGGGGTGATTTTTTTTCATTAAGCAGCAGAATATATTAAGATTACGAGTTTTGCCCATTTAAGGACATGGCTGACTTGATTGACAGGCGGGCTACCTGTAGCTGTTATCAAAATCAGCTAAAGGCCCGCCTCTTTACCTCACAGCATTCAGCATTTCCAATATGGCACCTGCCAACGATTGGCTTCAAATCAATGCTTCAGGAACAGATGGGTGACGTCACAGATACTACGTCCATTTTTATACAGTCTATGGCAGAAGCCTGCACATGGAGCCTGACAAGCACCTCCTCAAATATATAACCACATGTCAAAACAACGCAGACTGCAAGCCCTGTGATTGATCTTCTAGGTAACATTGTTCCAGTAGCTTTTAGAATAGATTTTAAGATTATTTTATTGTTTTTTAAATCTCTTAATGGTCTTGGCCCTTCTTGTTTATCAGATTTGCTTTTATCATATGAGCCAGTGAGAGCCCTCAGGTCTTCAGGTAGCGGACTTCAAACGTAAAAACTAAGACCCACGGTGAGGCAGCTTTTTATTATCACGGCCCACGCCTGTGGAACACCCTGCCTGAGGATCTGAGGGCTGCCCAGAGCATAAATATTTTTAAAGGCAAACTCAAGACATACCTTTTTAGTCTAGCTTTTAACTAAGTTTCAGTTTTATTCTTAATAGTTTTATCTGTTTATTTATTTATTCGTTATCTATTTCAAATTTAGTCACTTTTATTCTACTTTATTTATTTATTTACTTATTTATCTATTTTAAGTCTCACATCTTATTTTCTTTTAATGGTTTAATATTTTAGTCTTTTATTATCTTAGATATGTATTTTACTTAAGTAATTTTAATTTCCTGTTTTGAGTTTTAACATCTTATTTTACCTCCAGTGTTTCCTCATTAAGATATCATCAGAGCGTTTCCTCTCTTCGTTCAGCAAATTATTTAGATTTTTTATTTATTTATTTTATTTTTATTGTTTTTATTACTATTGTTGTATATTGTGTTATTAACCTTAGGATTAATGGGGTGGGTTTGGGGTCGGGGCTGGGGCTGGGATCTTTTTCTTAATTTATTCTGTTTTAAGTTGTTTTTCTTGTACAGCACTTTGTGTTACAATGTCATTGTATGAAAAGCGCTTTATAAATAAAGTCTGATTGATTGATTGATTGGTTGATTGATTGATTGATTGATTGATTGATTGATTGATTGATTGATTGATTGATTGATTGTATTTCCGGAATCCCTACATCTGCTGCACATCACATCTCCTCCGACCTCTCTGTCCTCTCATTTCTTCTTTGCAAAAATTGCTGTATGATCAACTGCTCCTCAACATTTTTTAGCTCAAACTTCAAGAAAATACACTCAGAGTTACATGGTTTCCTGTTCACAAATAATTAGAGCATAAAGCTGGACTGGAAACTGGGGATATGACAAGCTTAGGGCAGAGTATTGCAGTAGTAATTGTAGAGTTAATACTTCAGGAGAACATAATACTGATACTCCTCTCTATGTATTGGAAATGATGTTACAGCTCATATCAGAGCATCTTTACTTTTATAGAGCTCTTCCTACTGTAACATCATAATCCCCCTGTGTATAAATTTAGATCGTTAGTTAAGAACTGGAAGGAAAATCATCTGCACAGAGAAGCTCTCTCAACACTATCCAAATCTTCAAGAGCAAACAAGAATGCCGACTGCGAGCGAGACCTCATCACTTACATCAGGGGCCGACCTCTCTAACGCTTTTGTGGCTGAATGAAAGTAAATCTCTACACACAGCCTCCAAAATCTTGTGAAGAAGCCTCTAAAGTTGAGTGAGAGGATGTTAAAGCAGCAGATTAATGCCCATGGCTTTGGAGGGAGATGTTAAACAATTGCATAAGTTGTGTAAAGTTTGGGCCGCTCTGTGTTTGTAGTCATTTGAAAGGGGCCAGTTGAGTTCCTCTGATACTTAAATCAGCTGGAGTACCGCATAGAAGCGAGATGATGGACGATGGTGAGCTACAGACGAGGGTATTTGTGCCACATCATTGACTCCTACCTATACCCACATGTCCTATGTCCAACGTCTGTTTTAGTGTATGCTTTATAGAGAAATACCCCTGCTCTTTACTTTGCCTTCAGAGACCACACAGGTCAGCTCTTTGGTTCTAAATTTTATGAGTGAATCTGCAGTGGTTGATAGTCTAGCTTCCATGCCGGTACTCTTGCTGGTTCTCAATGCAGGGGCTGTGCTGTCCAGCATCTCCTGTGACCAATACTCTTACTATTGACAAGTACCTCATACAACCCCACAATAAAAAGAAAACCTACCCTTTTGACTTTTTGGATTGATTTTAGATTTGCCACATGCAACTTTGATGACATATCTGACTTCTTTTTCCTCCGCTAACTTACATTTTTTCAGGGACCTAAAAAGTTGAGAGTCCATATCCTAAGAAGTTACCTTGTGTAGTGTCCTTGCACATACTGAAGTGCATACCAAGCATCAAGCTGTCTTTACAAAAACACATTAAATCACAAAGGTTTCCTCTCTTCACCTCCCCGTGCTGAAACCATATTGCTGTGGAAAAACATATTGAGCTGAACTGCAGGAGATGCGCCCACAAATGTTGTTTTCCTCAGCGGTTTAATGGAGATTCTGCTGCCTCTGACACTGGGCCGTCAAGAAAAGAAAGTCTCTCTCCTTCCGCTCCCTCACACACCCCCTCTGTTTTTATCAGCAGGAGGGAGATTGAAAGTTTCAATTGGGTTTATCGTATCAATTGTCCAAGCTGACATGCAGTGTTAAACCTGGCTGTGTTGTCATGACCAAAAGGAAAACTCACTCTGAATAAAGCTGTTAATGGCCTTGAATGGAGATTCAGGGTCGGAGTGTAGGATGTGGTGGTTGGCCAGTCACTCCTGATTCCAAGATCTTTCTTTGCAAACTGATAAATTCACCTGGCCTTGACATGTTTGTCTGTTTTAATTAGACATCTGCATCTCACTCCTCTTCAGGGTTGTAAGGAGCTGGGGCCTGTGTCCTTTAATAGTATTTTTTTTTTTGCATAAGTTGCACCCATACCCTCAATTTCAGAGAGCTTTTCATCCACATCTTGTATTGCTAGGTTATGACTGTTGTCCCGTTTGAATTGTTTTGTATGCTTCATATTTGCTTTAATTCAAAATATTTTTTAAAAGAAAATGTAAAAGCACTTGATTGAAATGCTAGCATTAGTAACAGCTCAAGACATGGAATTACTGCAGTACTCCTGAAAAAACAGGTGTGGCTAGTACCTCTTCCATATGAGCTGCAGAAACGTCAGAAACCACATACACACCCATTCAAAAAGATGATCCTTGCAGCAATAATGAACATGTTTACAGTCTGGTTAAAAAAAATGGTTTAGGTCTGAAAAGCTAATTTCTCTGTTGGCACACACTGTACAGGGGGTGAATCCTTTTTTTTATTATGCAGCAGTTCACAAGATATTAAGATTATGAGTTTTGCCCATTTAAAGACATGGCTGACTTGACTGACAGGCGGGAACCCTACAGCTTTTAGCAAAAACGACTTAAGGCCCCCCCTTTTACCTAACACTAGCTTGGACGTAACAGCGCTTCAGGAACAGATGGGTGACATCACCGTTACTACGTCCATTTTTATACAGTCTATGGCAGAAGCCTGCACATGTAGCCTGACTAGCACCTCCTCAAATAGGGCCTGTGTCCTTTAATAGTATTTTTTTGCGTAAGCTGCACCCATAACCTCAATTTCAGAGAGAAAAAAACGGGTGTGGCTAGTACCTCTTCCATATGAGCCTTCGAGTCAGTATCAGAGGTCCTTACCCTTCTTGATGTAAAGCGGAAACGTTGACGAACACTGCAGTGTTCCAAAAGTTGAACTATTTTCAACTGAGAGTGCAGAAACAAAAAACAGCCGAGAGCACTTTAGCACAGAGGACACTTGGAAAGCACGTGACTGCATTGGTTTTGTACAGAAAATAGATAAAGCAAAGAAAAAGAAAAAACCCAAGTGTAAAAAACACTGCTAGTAGACACAGGCCCTAAGTGCCCATCCTGGAATGCATTGTGCACAAGTGAAGTTACACCGAGGACATGTCCTGAATCTATCAAAGGGTTAATATAAAGGCAAGTCTATCATCTCTAAGACAAACAGAGAGCATCCATGCCATCTAAGATTAATCCTTAAGGCAGTCCTTCTCTTTGTGATGTTGCAATCAAGCTGCAGTTCCAAATATGACTAGATGCAACTCTGTTACCGTATGTTGTTCTGTTGTTGTGCTGACTGAAGAAAGGACTGGGACCACCAACTGGTTGCTTTTTTAATATTGTTACAAGTCAAAAAGAAAAGCAGACTTAGTTACATGCAGTCTCTCACACAGTTACTTCCCTTTACGTGAGAACTGTGCAAACTACATTTAACTTATGCTAGCATTTTGTGCATGGCTAATGAGCTTAGAATCTGTTTTTAGTGTCAGTAGGAATCATCCTCTGGGGACCATCAATAACTCCTCCATAATTTATGGAAACCATACAATGATTTGAAGTTGTTTTGGTATTTTCATGTCTAATCATGTTTTTGAACCCTGGTGAAAGACTCTTAAGATAGTGGATCTGAGTGCCACGCAGAGACAAACCCTTGTGCTGCTTTCTTTGTAATTAACTGCAATTCACCAGAGACTGAGTCTGTGCTGAACATTTGTCTGAGCCATCACACCCAAATGAGCTTTTTCAATAATAGTGCAGAACCAGGAGGCTTAATCTGCCAATCTTATGCAGGAGCCAAAAAATGGAGAGATCCCCTTTGGAAATGAGAGAGCTCTGTTATATCACGGCGTCTGTTTGGTTTAGGATGTTCTTAAACAGAGAGTTCAGCCTCACAGATTTTACATAACCAAGGACAGTCTTGATTAGGTGACTGCTAAAATAAACCTGTGTTGCCATGTACACCTTGCTAGCATTTTTCATTTTGAATTAAATCTTACATTAGCCCAAATCCCATCTAGATACTGATGTTGCTTGAGATTTTGATAGCACTTGTTGTCTGTTGTGCAACATTACATGCCTACGCTTTCCAAGAAAACATCATGTGACCCTGTCTTATTGTGCTCCCACTGTGGCTGTTTTGTTATTTGTTATATATTCGTGATTCTGATTTTATGTACAATTCAAACTGCTTGGTAAAGTGAAAAAAGTTAAAGGTCTGCTGTTCCACTGTGACTTGTAACCTTGTGTCAAGGTGTCCTTATTGTTAGTGGCTCAGCCTCCAACAGCGTACACAGAGCATCTTGTGGTTGTTATGGGTTTACAGGTTTTTTTCTATCCCTGTCAATTTATGAGGATAAAAGAAAAAGTCAGTCTCCTTGTAATATGAAAATTAGAAATTGGTATATAATTCAGTGAAGTTATTCCAAGGGCTCAGGGTTGACCTCCATGGAAAATGTGTTTCAAACAGATTATTCAAATTCAATCTACCTATTTTACATCACAGTGTGAACATGTCACATTTATTTCAATTGCCTGTTAAACTATGAGACAAATATCTCAATAAGAACACCAACTAAAGACTTAAAAAAATAGCTACCAGTGTTTTCAAGGATTCTGGGTTATATGACAGAAAAAATACTCTTTAATAGGATTCCATTTGTTCCCATTTACTCCTTAATGTTGGACTTAATCTGAGCACTCCAATTCCTCAGAATGTATAGAGACACTATGGGTCCCAAACTATAATATACTTTCAGAAAGCTTAGTTTTTATGTGTATTTAATATAAACATTAAATGTTTAAAAAATTCAAAATTAGTTGTACTATTTTTGGTTTTAATACAGCACTTTCTGAGTGTAAATCTAAATGTACGATAAACCAAGATGAAAAAAGAAACTGTGTTTGTTTGGTATTTATTCTGTTAACACAGTGCCTCATCTGTCAAATGGGGAGCTACAACTGGTGTGAAGGTATCAAAGGTGTAAAGATTTAATGACTGCATTTTCGATTCAATTTTCCAGACCCTTCAGAATGGATGTGGTGCATCATAAAATGTGACATTCCGGCCATGATTCAATTTGATTCTGTTCGATTTGAAATGATTTATTTCAATTCTTACAATGTATAACGGCATTGGAATGTAAAAGCAACAAACGCCCAGGGGAAATAAGGTTAGGAGAGATTAGTAGTGTTCAAGCAGAGAGACGGATACAAAGGTTTCACTAATGATAAAATGTGAAATGTTAAATTTACAGCTTTAATGCTACGGCTTACATTAATATACAACACAGCATTAAGTGAGGACTTTACTGAAACCCAAATAACTCTTCTACTTCATTGTTTGTTGAAATGAATTGTATATAAGGCAGGTTTGATGTGCCCCCAACTCACCAAACTTGCACATGGATTAAGCCTGGTGAAATTTGACATTTTATAGGTCACCCCCTTAAATTCTCAAAAAAAGGGTCCCCATTACCTTTACCTACATGTATGAAATTGGTAAGATATATGTGGCTTGATGAGATCTACAAAAAAGCCTCTTGAACTAGTAATCCAACAGGAAATCCGGCATTTTTAAAGGTGACATATCACGCTTTTTTCATCAATATATATTGGTCTAAGAGGTCCCCAAAACATGTCTTTAAAGTTTATGCTCAAAAAAACACTTTGAAATCAGATTTTGGCATGCCTGAAAATCCCTCTTCTTCAGCAGTCCTCAGAACACTCTGTTTTCCCTCTGACCACGCCCCCTCCGGAAGTGGATGTGCCTCGGCTCTCCAGCACGTTGATCTAATGTTTACATGTTGGCTGAATATACACGGCTGCTCAGAGATCACGTTACTTCAACCCTCTGAATCTGATCCAGAATCTGATCCTGACGGAGAGGCACCTGTAGCAGGACCTTTCTGAAGGATTGGTCATAGATTTAGTGTTTCTTTTTGTTTTATTTATCAGTATGTAGACGTGTGTCTTGGTACATGTAGCTATGTGGCTATGCTAACTAGCGCTAGCACTTATCCATGATAAATAAAAATCATCCACTAGATCTTCAAATCTGCAGACGTGGGGAGTAAAACCGACCTCTGCCAGAAAGGCAGCAGGACCTTTTATGAACGATTGGTCACAGATTCTATGTTTCTTGTTGTTTTATTTGTCAGTATGTAGATGTGTGTCTTGCTACACAGCTACAGCTACGACATGTAGCTATGTAGCTATGCTAACTAGCGCTAGCACTTATCCATGATAAATAAAAATCATCCACTAGATCTTCAAATCTGCAGACGTGGGGAGTAAAACCGACCTTTGTGTTTATTAAGACAGCCTACAGCTAGCATCCTAAGCTCCCTCCTAAGCTCCTTGTTAGCACACATTTGTGCAGGTAATGAAAAACGGAGGGGGGATTCAGTATTATTTTATACAGGCTATGGGCTGAACAAGCTCCGAGCTCTGACTCTGTGACAGACCGGATATTGTTGTTACGTAACAAAAACACGGAAGTCTGAAACGGCTCGTTTCACACAAATTTACAGAAAGGTGTAGAAATCAAAACAGGGGCAGAATGGATTTTTTTCATTCTCGGGGGGTTTGTAGACATGCCAGGGACACATATTTCAGGTAAAGAACCACTAAAAAGTCAATTTTGCATGATATGTCACCTTTAATATATTAGCAAAAATTAGTATTTTTTTTATTTTTGTAGGTTGTACATAGATCAACTCCTCCAAGGGGGTTAACCCAATCCACGTCAAATTTGGTGTACAGTTAGAGGAGACCCCAGTGATGAAAAGTTATCAAATTAACTTCTTTCCATCTTTAACTTTTTGAGTTTCTCAAAAATATACAGTGCCAACACTTCTCATTCAGTTTTTCCATGAACTGCAATGTTAAGAGATGCTTTATTGGAAAGCGATGTCTACAAAATTAAGGAGAAATCATAATCTGGACCAATTCTGCTGAATGAATCATAGAAGCATACCTGAAAGTAAGTGCATGCCTAAAATAACTCTTTAAATGAGACAGGAAAATGCAGCCCAGGGACACAAGGCCATATGAAGACTTAAAAGCCTGATTACAGACTGCTTTTGCAATCTGTAATCAACCATATGTAAATCAAAATGTAGACAAAGTTATATAAATATGGTGGATGTCCATGTTTGTATTTTTCAGTTAAAAAATACTGACATTAGATTTTTTGGAGCTCCACTTTTCCAAGCAAACTGGGATGGAATCAGTAGTGTAACAATGCATCCCTCCAGCCAGAGAGAAACACAAGTGTCCAATAAATCCCCCAAACTATTATAAAATATTAGCTAATCTTTTTACCATTCAGAATGACATGGATGGGGATTTTTTTAACAGGTGCATTACTGCTGAAGTGCCTCAGGGGCAGAGATTAGCTACTGCACCAGTGCATGACTGCAGGACTGAATGAATAATGCCACAAGCTGAGTATTACTGTGACCAGCTACTATGGAGACTGATACTGCTGCAATATCTCCACTGTCAATATTTAAGCTTATTCTGTACAGCCCAAGAATTGACATTTATTAAACCAGCATATATTTTGCAGCTTATAGTAATGATGTCAGAATCTATAGTAATTTATAAGCTCATCTTTTATTTATCATAAACCTGGGACAGTGAGATAAACTTCTTGATGTTCCAAAATATCTACACAAGACTTGTGCAGAGATAGTTTTTTTAAGGTACAGGCAGCAGGAAATGTGGTCTTTCAAGAATGTGTGAAACAACAGGGGGGTTGGAGAAGTAACTGGAATGTCAAACACTCAAACTCCAAGATTAGGTGCAAAAATGATGGTGGCAACAGTTAACAGGAAGTTCTGTTTTCAACTCTTGTCAACATGTGTCAACATATGTCAACATGCCCTATGTCAAGCCCTTTAAACTTAAAATATCTGCAGAGGAACTGTGTTAAATGGTTAAGGGGTCACAATGGATTTGTCTGATAATTGTTAATGTAATAAAGTTAATTTATTATTTTTCTGTATTGGTAGTGCTTGCACATTTGTCTTCCCTGGGCTTATAGTGTATGCAGTGTCCCTTCTGTGCAGATATGTTTCCAGATTCTCTGAATCGTTTTATGATATTATGCACTGTAGATAATATATTCCTCAAATTCTTTGCAATTTTACTCTGAGGAACATTATTCTAAAATTGTTGAACTATTTGTTCATACAGTCTCTCAATTCAAAATGAGAATATATTTTTCATAAAGCATTACAATTTGTCAGTTTTAACATCTGGTTAGTTGCCCTTACACTATTTTCAAATAAAATAGGGTTTAAAGATTTGCAAGTCTTTTTTTTTAGCAACACTTTACACAGCATCCCAACTTGGAATTGGGGTAGTACAACTCCATAGCTCACTCATAAAAATAAACTGTTAATGTAAGTATGTAAGTAAGTAAACTTTATTTACTATAGCACCTTTCACAGACATAGTCACAAAGTGCTTTACAGAGAATCAAGAGGGTGCTTGATGATGGATTTCTTTGTATGTTGAGGATCTTAAACTGTATTCTTAATTTGATTGGCAGCCAGTGTAAGGAGAATAGGATGGGAGGGATGTGGGATGCTTTACTGGACCTGGTTAACAGTCTTGCGGCAGCGTTTTGAATTGATTGTAGTTGGTAATGCTAGCTAACCTTCCTCCTTTTTATTTGACAGATGGACTAAATATAACAATTATCAATCATGACGTCAAACCCCTGTTCAGCAACAAATAACTATTTGTAAAGTTAACTTTCACCAAAATATGAACACTTGCACATAGATCAGAATAATAAGACTGATAAGCATGTGCCAGAAACTTTTAATTGCCATGCATTTTCATTTTCTAGTTTGGCCCATGTTCCATCTGTTACAATGGAGAAGCTGGGCTTTATGACCTAAACTGCAGCCAGTCACCAGGCAGAGCTCCAACTGTTTTGGCTTCACTCTGGTTAGCTGTTGTTCTGTCCATCGTTTTATACAGTCTGTGTTTCCAACCAGACTTCTTTTAACCAAAGCTATGTCAATGATACATGCTCTGTCATAAACCATATCTATCGATCCTACTTTGTGAACACAGTCATAAATTTCCCCTCAAGATGTAGATAATTAACAACCAGTTTTTATATCAGTGCGATGTAATAATAATCACAATATGTTTCACGACTAAAGTCTTTAATCATAAATTTAAAGGCCATTTTTTTTCCTCATTGAGAACCATTGTTAGTCTTATTAGTGTTTTACAGTTTGGGCACCACAGCTCTTGTACAGCATTTTAGCCATTCCCCTGGCAGGAAGCAATTCACTCTCATGCAAAGACCTTGACGAACACTTCTTAACTACTCCGCCCAATGATTGCCGCAATATGGAACATCTGTCCACCAGCAATACCAGCACAAATCACTCATTAATCACCTGTTTGTCTTAAATACTGCAGCCCAGAGGTGGCCGAAAAGGTGCCAGCAATTTTATGCTTTCATTAGAGGCTTACAGTGATGATTACCTGTAGGGCATATGAAGGTGATATTCACGTTTTACAGAGATAATTAACTCTCTAACCCGCAAAAAAAAAAAAAAAAGCTGTGCAGGTGCTGGGGAGTAGCAGCAGCTCCATAAAAGGATATCTTTTTTTTGTTGGGATAGAGAGATACAAAGCTGCTTCTGTGTGAGAGTTGAGATCACAAAGAGGCTGAGATGTTGACAGCGTCCCTGTTGTCCTTATGTAACGCGTTGCTGTCGCAGGTCTTAGTCTTACCTCTTTTGTTCACGTCCCCAGAGGTGGCTGCTTTCCCACCAACTCAAGGTAGAGGACATTGTCGGGACACGGCAGCTTATACATGTTAATGTTCCCTTTTTCCTATTCCACTCTTGTTAGATTGATGGCTCAGCAGTGGTTCTCATTGATCAATCAGACACAATCTGCGTCTCAAATGAACCCCGGCCAGGGGGATTGTGCATTCTTCCAGGGGAACCACATCCCTAAGGGTATGACAGTGTGGTGCACCCGATCGATTGTTTTCAACTTATTTGTGTAAATACTTTGTAACCTTGCCGATTTATCATCTGCGTTTCTTAGCTGCAGAGTGAGAAAACTACAATAGAAATCACCCAGCCTGCCAACACGGGCCCCGCGCTTGTAATTTTCATCTTTGCGGTCAAGTCTAGAGAAGGATTACAGGAATGATGAGAATTAATTATGCATTTCATCAGCATGATGGATACCGCACGTTCAACTCAAAACTATATTTCCCCCGAGAACAGTGAGGAGTCTGCTCTTTCCGTCAGTTAATCCTCTGAGAAATGCTGTCAGTCCTCACTCTCAGAAGATGAAACTTTGCTGACATAAAGTAGAAAAACAGTGATATGACTTTCCTACCACAGAGGCTAGTGTAGGTGGTTTCGCTCTAAGTCAACCTAAGACTGGTATCAATAATGCTGCACTATGATCAAAAGTAAAAGAAAAGACTACATTAAGCGTTAAAGCTGGATGGCAGACTTCCAAATTGTTCTACAGTTCAGAACAACAAATCGATAGTCGCCCTTTTGCGATCGTTTCAATGTGACAGCGCTCACCATCAATTGCTTATAAAGTCAAACTCGACTTCCCCTGAGCTCTTCTTATACGGGCCAAAATCTGCCTACGAACAATCCCCAGGAAAAATGCCATGTTCATAATACTGTTTGGCATTCTCTCCTGCAGTCTTGTCAATTGTTTATACATCTACATTTTTCAAAAACACCTTGGAGTGCACTGCTGCCCACACCAAGGCCACTGTCCAAGAAAAAAAGCAGGATGTGTTCAATTTATTTTGGTGTGTTACAAACAGTGGGTGTAATGGTATAAATGAGTTGCCATGAAGTTGTTAGAAACACATTTTTACTTCCCAAGCCAGGAGGGCCTTCTTCAGCCAGGGGTCAAATTCTCTGTCGCTCCAAGGGGTGCACCCCAAACACTGAGGCCCCCTATGACCATATCCCAACGGTCAAATTCTACCAGATCCGTGTCTGGTCCATCCCCTATCCGTCACGGCACCAGATCCGATTTCTATTCTAGTAAATGTGTTAACTTCCACTGGATCCGCTCTGTTGCATTCCGGCTGTGTCTCTGATCCGGCAGGTCGGACCCCTCCAGATCAGATATGCAAGACTTCTATTTTTGCCAGATGCACCAATCTCAACAGAGCAGATGGTGCGGGACAGGAAGTCAGCACTGAAACAAAATTAAAACATCCTGTTAATTTTCAGAATGAAACACTCTGTGTTATCACCAGATCGTATTTCACTTAACAACAACAACAACAAACTGTCATGATGAGTGGAGCCAGACCTGGAGTCAACAGGTCAGAGGTTTTCAGAGGACCAGAAAGACAACATGGATGAGGAGAGGAGGAGGATATTCATTAATGCAGTAATTCCCACGGTAAACTTTGGTCACATGACTCCAGCTGTCCGCCAATCCTGCTCCATAATGCGTTCTGAAATCGAGCAAGAGGGTGTTGACGGACAAGAGAGCCCGAAACCAGACCGCAGGACTGGACAAGGATCTGGTGGAGGTTAGATGTTAGAACCAATCTGTGCTGTTGGAAATCAGTACACCCAAACCCGCAACCTCATCTACTGCCCGACTTTCTAAATACCCAACTTGCATGCCTATCCCTGCGGGTAGTTGGCCCACAGGGTGGTGGCTCCATGTTATGTCGTCTGGCTGAGCCTGATTGGGCCTCATGGAGGGAAGCCCGGCCACCAGACGCTCGCCATCTAGCTCCCTCCTCGGGTCTGCCTCCAGAGAGGTGACCCTGTATCCCTCTTCAGGGCGAGGTGACTCTTGTGCCTTTAAGCCTCTTCATGTGGGTTCAGTGAATCGCTCTTAGTCTGGACCCTCCCCAGGGGCGGATTTGCCTTGTGAGACCACACCAGGGGCGAAGAGCATAGCTTCCAGGTTCACATGGCTGCACAAACCCCTCCACCATGTTAAGGTGACAATACTCAGATGGGAGTATCAAGTCAATATGAGCAATATGTTGCCGTGAGGGGTCAAAATGAAAAATGGACAGGGTTGGATAATCAAATCATGTTAAACACTCCAACAACAATGAACAGAGTGATCCCAGTGACCTCAACAGAACCAGTAACCTCTATCAATAACTGCAGTGGAGGGAGGGATTGGTTGGGTTACTTCAGAGAAAGAATTTTATAGAAATGGTTCAAACTCTATCTCCTCGTGAAGACCTGAGAATATCATACCATCAAATTTAAAGACCCAGTAGGTCTCTCCTTGAAGCAATTTATTAAAATGTTCATTACCTCTATCAGAAAGCTCCACCTGCTCCGTCCCCTTCACTTACACAAGACTTTCATCGCCCTGATGGCAGCTTTGTAAGTCGAATGTCATCAGGTACTCCACATTGTTAGTTTTATAGCATGTTTACATTCCGCTATCCTGTCTTTTAGATGCCTCCTAGTTGTTTTTTATGAGATATGCTCTGATGAATTAAACATTTTACCTCTTGTGAGTGCGCCTGAAGACAGCCTGTGTGGCTCTGTTTTCCCAGAGCAACACTTTAGTCTTCAAAAGCACCTGGCATTTACCTGGAGTCTACGTGAGCACCTGGTTTCCTCCTGTTTTTCCTTTTGTTTGACTTAAGGTTTGTGTAGTAAATGTTGTTGCTACTGTTACTTTTGTCTGAAAATTGCTATAAAACATCTTCACTCTGAATTCTCATTCCTTTTTTTTCACTCTGCAGAAAATTACCATTCCTTTTGCAGTTGGTTTCTGTGAGGGTAGAAAATCTTCCATCAGTCAGTCAAGCATTGCAGGGCACTCTCATTGCTATATATTCATCATTTGCCTTTGTTGCATACAGCAGGAATGAGAGGTGCAGCAAGTTTAATGCTCTTGGTTGTTCAGTCTGGTTGCAAAACACTGAATTGTAGATGAATCTTATGTTGGTTGAATTTGTACAATGTGTTAGAGAGTTTAACAACACATTCCTTCTCTCCCTGTGTTTGCAGAATAACAGATGGAAAAAAAGGTTTAAGATTTTTGTCTGGTTATAGAAACAGGCTTGAATCAGATTTTTTTCCAAAAAGGACAGCCATTTATTTTACTTTTTATTCAAACATGCAGACAGTTGAAAAGATAGAGTTTAAAGATTATTAAAGTCTGGAAGACAATTTGGCCACTGGAAGAAATAAAGATAAGGTGCAATATATTTTTATAATTCTGAGATTTAAGTCAGAATTCTGACTTTTTGTTCCCTGAATGTCAGAACAAAAAAAAAGATTTTGAGGTTATTCTCAGAATTCTGAGCAATAAATCAGAATTATGACTTTAATCTCAGTATTATGACTTTAGACTCCGTTTGATGACTTTAGTCTCTGTTTTATGACTTTAATCTCAGTATTATGACTTTAATCTCAGTATTATGACTTGAGTCTCAGTATTATGACTTTAGTCTCTGTATTATGACTTTAATTTCAGTATTATGCCTTTAGTCTCAGTATTATGCCTTTAGTCTCAGTATTATGACTTTAGTCTCTGTATTATGAATTTAGTCTCAGTATTATGACTTTAATCCACAAATGTTTCTCAACTCAACTCAGACTCAAAATATACCTGCTTAGTCATGATATTCATCCTGCTAAGTGGTCGATATAAAACAAAGCAAATGTCATGTTTTTTATTTGAGTTACCGTAAACTGAAAAAATCTCACCGGTGTAAAGACGCACTCTGTATTTGAAGATCTCTCAGAGATTTAAAAAAATGTAAACTGTCTTCCTGAATGGCGATGTCTATTATGATCAGCGATGTCAACAACGTGGAGTTTCTGTGTCGCTCTGTTTGTTCCGTTTGTTTTCACTATCGGGAGTTTGCACTCCTGCTAGCTAGAACAGGGGTTCTGAAACTGTTTGGAGCCAGGGACCCCTTACAGGGGAGAAAACTGCCCATGGCCCCCTCATAATTGTCACACAGATTAAACACATTAGTGATGTGTCATGATCAAAAGCTGCGGCTCTGAGTGTCGATGCTTTATAGTGAATCAGAAGAGCCGGCTCACATCCAGAGAGAGCCGGCTCCCAGTTTGTTCCTTTCCCTGCTTAGCTCTCACAGTGCTCAGCCCCAACTCTGCTCACAGCAGAACTTTGTTTTGATTGGTCAGCATGGCGGCCATGCAACCAATCACATGTGAGGATATAGGATACAGGTGATGGAGGGGAGGCTGTGTATCCTGGCTTCATCTGTTCCTTCTGAGAGGGTTAGGGTTAGGGTTCTTCTCAAAGACCGGGCAAATACTCACTGAGAGGAGAAACCGGAACAGACCATCCAAGCTGAGGGATCGGATTTTTCTCAATGCCAACCTGAGGACATTAATAATGTTAGATCCAGTTTGGTTCTGGTTGTGTTTGCTTGAGTTGGTTCTGTTTCTGTTTACCTGAGTTGGTTCTGGTTCTGGTTCTGGTTCTGTTTGCTCGAGTTTGGTTCTGGTTCTGTTTGCTTGAATTAGGTTGTGGTTTTGGTTCAGTTTGCTTGAGTTCAGTTTGCTTGAGTTCGGTTCTGCTTCGGTTCTGCTTCGGTTCTGCTTCTGTTCTGGTTCGGTTCTGGTTCGTTTCTGGTTCTGTTCTGGTTCGGTTCTGTTCTGGTTTGATTCTGGTTCAAGTCTGGTTCGGTTCTGGTTCAGTTCTGGTTCGGTTCTGGTTCGGTTCTGGTTCGGTTCTGGTTCGGTTCTGGTTCAAGTCTGGTTTGGTTCTGGTTCGGTTCTGGTACGGTTCTGGTTCTGTTCGGTTCTAGTTCTGTTCTGGTTCGGTTCCAGTTCGGTTCTGGTTCGGTTCTGGTACGGTTCTGTTTCTGTTCAGGTTCGGTTCTGGTTCGGTTCTGGTTCGGTTGTGGTAGGGTTTGATTCTGGTTCTGTTTGCATGAGTTTGGTTCTGGTTCTGTATGCTTAAGTTAAGTTCTGGTTCTAACCCTAACCCTAATCCTAACCCTAATCACAACCCTAACCCTAATCACAACCCTAACCCTAATCACAACCCTAACCCTTAACCTAACCCTAATCCTAATCATAACCCTAGGATCAGGGTGAGAATGATTTTGTAACAGAATAAATGCACACAATTGGGCAAATATAAGTCTTCTCATAAAAACACTGTACCTAAAAGGGTTTTCAACACAAACCTTTATTTTTTGCAAAGTTAAGGTAAAACATACGGCTACAAAAGATCCTAAATGAAGAGCCGTTCGGGAGTCAAAAGAGCCGGCTCTTCTTTGGGAGCCGAGTCAAAAGAGCCGGCTCTCTGAAAAGAGCCAAACTTCCCATCATTAAAGCACATGTTTACCATTTGCACTCTTAGTTTGCCTTGGAACTATTTGTATTGTAAAATGTATCAATGTAAATCCTTTAGACCTGTACCATAGTGATAAACAGATAACACTTCAATTTGAATCAAGTAAATACCACTTGTATACTTTAGGGGGTTATTTCATTCCTTGTGGACTCAACATGACAGCACTTGTACTTTTCAAGTAATTGATCTTAAACGCTTTCAGAAAATTAACAAAACTCAGATATCCCTTCAGCCACCAAATGGTATCAGAACAATGGTGTATGCTGTTTTGTAATGACACAGCACAATTTTAAAATTTAATAGAAATGTATTCAAATTATTTCACGGACCCCCACGCTATGGTTAGCGGACCCCCAGGGGTCCCAGGACCCCACTTTGAGAACAACTGCGCTAGAGTACGGTAATTGAGCCAAATGTACCATAAAACATAAACAACATACCCCCGTTTTCTGTGAATGCATGATTATGAAGTGAAGGAGAAAAGATGTGAAAAAAGTTGCGCAGTGTCGCTGTCTTTTCCAGCACAGCATGCACTCAAATTCAATGAATGGGGATGTGTTTTGTTAATCGGGTCAGGTCACACGCAGCCATGTTGGAATAATTTTCCAGGACTATCTGTGATTTTCCAGGACATTTTACTTTTTCTCCCATTTTCCAGGTGTTTTCCAGCACTGGAAAACTGGTCAACTGTTTTCCAGGTTTTCCAGGTTTTCCAGGACGCGTGGGAACCCTGATTATAACTGCAATATCAGTATTGTGATCTTGATCTAAGTATTATGACTTTAATCCCAAAATTCTGACTTTAATATCAGAAAAAAATAACAATATTGCACCTTAATTTTTTCCAGTGGCCCTAATCGTCTTCTCTAATTGAAGCACTTCTTTAATATTTATGGAGACAAGTTCAAGGCAATCAGAATTTTTTAAAATGCCAAAGCTGTTTTAAAGTACTTGCTGGTCATTTAAGTGCTGATTCAACACTTTGCTATTTATGTATGAAGACGAATCATTATGTTTTCGGTTTCTGATACATTCATAAATATCACATTATCCAAAAAGAAACATTCAAGACAAGTAATTACATCTGAAAATGAAAATATAAGCATCAAATCACAGAAGCTAAAGAAGTCCATTTCCTTGAAACTATATTAAAAGCTAATCAAATCCCCTCTACTGTGAACCATCTTCATTTATTGTGTATATTTTTGCACATAATCTAAATTCCGGTGTCAAACACAAACTGAAGTCCAGGTGTGCAGGTGATTGCTTATTGGAGACAAAAATGATAAGATGTGGGAGATCTGATATTTCTCACAGGTGATCTGCCAGCAGTTGTTTGGGAAATGTGCTGTTGTCCATCAGTGACTGATTCACAGGTTATTAGAGACTACTTCAAAAACAGTGATGTATAAAGAGTGCTTCTATCAAGCCTTTCTAGAGAAAGTGGGCACACTTTATGGATATAACTCATTTTAAAAGTCAGGGGGAAAATTAGTTATTTGTTTGAAATGCTTTCTTGAGGTGTCTTTTTTTGTCTTTATTGTGACCCAATTTCTTTTCCCCCCATCAGTTGACAAATCCACGGTCTCATGTGGAGGAGTCAGGCAGACGCTGCGTGGAAAGACGCTGATGTTTCCTGTCAAATACAGAGATCCACCTCAGGCGGCGTCGACGACTCCGTCCTTATTTGTCATAAGTGTCCGCTGTTTCCCATGGCTAAAGACAAAGGCCAAAGAACGTATGAGGAACATGCATTTTTAATGTGACATTCTCATCAAATTCACCACAGTGGACTGAGCAGAATGCCAATGACGCTTTATTCCTCTTCCAATTACAGGAACACGATGCAACAATATGAATGCACGCCGTGAAGGGCACAACAAGACGGAGCCTCAACACTTCAGCACTTTATCTCTTGTAAGCTTGAACTTATGAACTTAAATCTCACACCGGGGTTGCCTTTCATAACAAACATTACTTGTCTTTCAAAATGCATATTTGAAAACATGAACCAGACGAGATGCTTGTGTGAAAGATGCGAACAACAAGGATGTGTGTCTGTGTAAAATCATAAGTTTGATGTCAGAGCATCATTATCTCCTCTTTATGCCTCCAAAAGAAAGACTAAAAAAAAAGAACAATACAAGTAGTGTATCCCCATTACTGCTTGAATTATTTATACAATATGGCATCCTTGTGAATGCTGATTTGACCAGACTCACCTTTATCCTGTTGCAAATATGCTGACCATTACTCTGTCGCCATTATTTGACAGCCCTAAAATGTCACAAAAGACTGAGAGATAGTCGGATTCACAGCTTCGTCTGGAGAGAAAAGGAGAGCCAGGAATGTAAATAATCCTTGCTGGCACCAAACCCAAGCTTTCATCTGTGATATTCTTTTTCGCAGTGTTCGGTCCACACTCCATCATTATAATGAGGGAGGTTCAATTAGACAAGGTCTACAATGGGGGTTTTAAATGTCACAGTGCAGGTCCTGACATTTCTCTGTT
The DNA here is from genome assembly GCF_009762535.1 of Notolabrus celidotus. NCBI lineage: Eukaryota > Metazoa > Chordata > Actinopteri > Labriformes > Labridae > Notolabrus > Notolabrus celidotus. The sequence continues at coordinate 24,335,287 of NC_048288.1, forward strand.
TGATATGGAATCAGAATGGGAGCGGCAGAGTTCACAGAGAGAACTAATCTCAACTTCCAAAATAACAAATTCCACCCTGTCACAGAGCTGTGAGGGGAAGGGCGATGGGCGGCTTAGGAGACATTTACACCCAACAATGCTAGCTTTGCCACTCTCAGAGCATCCTAATTATTAAATCTATTAGCATTGTCAAAGTTTGTAATTAGCCCTCGGAGGTTGGCATGTTTATGAGAAACATGTAAGGAAGGCTCTCTGGGTATTTTTCGTAAAGGTTATTTGGTCGCCGAATCAAAAACACTCCAAGAATGACAAACTTTAAAGTTGTGTTAATTGGAGTGAACACAATTGCTAAGAGGACATGCTGTTCACCTGCCTCACAGACTCCCAGTGAGTGCTCCTGCGTACTATTACTTTACTGATTGACGTGTTATAAATCAGCTATATAGAGTTTCAAGCAATGTACAGGGCTCTCAAGTTTTGAACTCAGTTCAGCGTGAGATTGTTGGGTAGCTATATTCCTGTCTTTCTTTTTGATTAGCTGGGGCGTGGCAAGGTCCTTCTGAAGGAAAAGCGGCGCAACTTGGTGGTCGCTGTCATAGTAATTATTGTGCGTGAGAAAAACAAAGTGTGGCATGTGAGCGTGTGAACAGGTTGAAATGCGTGTCTCACACCCAATACGTGAGACTTGAGAGCCCTGAATATATGTGTTACGAAGTTATACAATTTAATACAATATCCTAGTTTTCTGTGTCATGCATCTGATGGGGAATTGTGTAAGCTAGCTAGATTTAGCTAAGATATCTGTTGTTACCCTGTTGGTTCAGGAACAGTATTTAGCATATTAGGAGTAGAGGCAAGGCGTTAGCGTGATGTTGACAGTTTTTATTGTTTTGGCATTAAATGCTGCCCTCTGTGTAGCCTCCTATTTGCTGCGAGCGATACCAGCTAACATTTATTAGCCTACTTGCTAATTGCAGATAGCTACATCTCATCCTCTTCTTATTTTGTTATTCTAGGGTGACCATACGTCCAGTTTTCAAGCTCAGTGTCACAAGTCTCAAAAAAATATCTATTAAACACCATGATGTCCCAGTTTTGAACAATCCCTGTCATGGTTTTAACCAATTGAAATACCAAAGGCCAAGGCTGATGCTGTGTTAACTAAAGAAAAACATAATGCACTACGAGTAGATGTTCAATACTGTTTTGTCCATACGTGTCAATCAATCACAGTGTGTGGCTGCTGCTTAGCTAGCTCAGCCTACCATACTGACAGGACCTTCTGTGTAACATCAGGGAAGCTAGCTGTCATGCTGAAGAGGAAGTCAGCGTTTTCTAAAGAGCTCCAGGAGAATTGGAGCTCCCTTAAATAAGTACCAGGCGAGGAATATGCTGTGTTTTACACACACTGCAAGTTTTTATTTTCAGTGGCCCACAGTGGTATGGTTCTATCCCTTTGTCAAAAGAGATTCTACATATGGCGTAATTCAACGCAGTGAAACAGTCAGTTAACCATTTCTGTTTTTATGTTGTTTAATTTAACATTTCCGTTTCTCTGAACATTCAAATAGCTCAAAGCTAAGCCTGCCAGAAATTTTAGATACCTTTATGAGTGAATTGAGAAATAGCTAGAGGTAGCTTGTGCGTTAATTGTTGTTAGTATTGGATCACAAATGGGAGTTAGCATAATCTAGAGTTGAAGTGAGGGGTCATCCCTATGTTCCTACAGCCCAATTGTCCCACAGCCCATGTTCCCATATTTCTATGATATTTTCAAAATGAGGTCCTGTGTTCCTACATTTCCTTTAATTTAAGCCCTATACTCCCACATGATTTTCTGGAAGCACTTCATAGTACATTAATGAATGAGTTGTTTTATTTTGATCAGCAGCAGCAGAAATTGTCACAATCACAATCATTACAAGAAAAAATAAAATAGGCTGATTGAAAAGGGTTTCAGCTGAAACAGAGCTTATAGATGCCGAAATGTGGGAACATAGGCACACTCCCGAAGTGTAGCTAGCTCAACAGTTGAGTGGACAGTTTTTGTTGTTTTGGCACTAAATTCTGCCCCTTATGTGGCCTACATGTGGCTAATAAACTGCCAGCAATACCAGCCAACATTGTTTAGCCCCTCTGCTACGTGATAATAGCTACATACCTTCTCCTAGTTTCAGTTCTTTATCTAGCATCAGTTGATCTGTGGTTGTATCCCATTATCATTAAAAGTTAACATTACTGAACAATATAGAATTGACAGTTAAGTGAACAGTTTATGTTGCTAAGTTGATAGGTAGTTCTAGTGGGTAATAAACTGCTAGCATTTGTAACCAACACTCTGTAGCTTTCTTATTGAAAAGTGACAAAGAGAGTGAATGGCTGCCTTAGCCTTAAGGCAGATGATAAGTTAAAAGGAGTTCATGGGTGGTGTTGCAGGATTATAAATCAAATCTTAAAAATCTGATGAGGGTGGGGGTAGTTTAGTGGAAACTTCACACTCGCAAGCTTAGATACTTAAGCTAGCTTTTAACAGCTACAAATCCACAGTCACATTAAATTAGAAAAACTTGGGCTAACTCCCAAAATGAGTCAGAGATACAGAAGTTAAACCCGGAAACACTGAACAGAAATAGAACCCTGCTCCCTTATTTTACCCCCTTGTGCGCGGCTTGGTACAGTAGCTTATATTAGCCTGAATGTAATTTTACCTTAAGTTTAACAAGTACACCCCCAAGACATCAACATGTTCCACCCTTGTGACAATCAACACTTTCTGAGTGAGGACTTTTTATTGGCTATATCAAGAGAATTAGGTTAAAGAGAAGAGGAGACACACGCAGGAGAAGAAGAACACAGGATTTAATTGTCAAGGTAAGTCAGATTTATCTCTGTAGCACATTTAGAACACAGTGAGCCGACCAAAGCACTTCCCCAATATAGGGGCAAATTAAACAAAAGAGGAGACAGGGGATAATGTTAACCTCTAGCAAATGTCAAGATAAAACAAAGAAAAATGTAAACAATTACATTTAAGTACATAGTCAATGAAACTAATTTTCAAATGTGCAAGAAAGGAGGTGTGCTTCGATATATTATGTTAGAGGGGCATCTCTGATATTGGGGGGCACTCTGCTCCACACTACAAAGTGTGTTTGCCACAGAATCAAATAACAATGAGGAAGCAGATCCATGGGATAACTTTAAAACAAGGAATACAATTGTAGCATTTACTAGAAAACCAACAGGTCAGCTTTTGGACGTGTTGTTTCAGGAAGTTTGGGGCCATCCTGCAGTCGTAGACTAGAAAATGAGATGAGAGAAAGTACAAAGGTGAAACTGTTTCAGATTAGAAAGAAAATCAACAATGGATTTAGTTTGTGAGAAGACAGTTACGCTTTTAAAAAGCTGTTAAAATTTAGTTTTAATGGGTTAATTTGAATGCATAAAATAAGGTTGCACCTTCTGAAAAAAATGTGAAAGCTAGTTGTTTTTGCATGGGTACTATCTCTGCAATCATCCCATAATTGAAAATTTAGAGCTCTTGTGAGGAACTTTCAATTTGTGTTGATTGTGGCGCCCCCTGTGGACAAAGCAGTTCATCTTTTCTCTTTACTGACTTACACATGTCATGTCAGTCATGTTTTCTGCCAAAGAAAAAAATAAAATGACATCCTGCTCTACTTTGGTACTGAAATGTATAACCCATCAGAAATCTCTGCCATGGAAAATGTTAAAATAAAAAAGGTCGTCTCGGTAGAATGTAGTTCATCAGCTTGACATACACCTACTCCCCACTCTGGTTTTAGACATTGCAAATAACTATGAAGACATAATGAATCTTGTCACTGATGGTCTTGTTTGCTTTTGTAGGTCATAAGGAGGCATCAACATTAATTTCAGTCTGTTTGTTAAGTAGATAAGAAAAACTCCTAATAGGAGTGTTACAGGCATAGAAAGATTCTTAATATTAAATAGAAGAATTGAAAATACAGGTTTTATTCACACTTTAAGTTTCCCTCTCATCCTTCACAGCACTCATAGGCTCACAAATGTGTAGCTGAAGTAAGGTAGTGTTGAAAACCCACTGTTTTTCGGTGTTTTGCCCTTTTAGTAAGCACATGTAAACCTCAGGCAGAAAAACAACCTCTCGGGTCATTTGCATGCTGTGTCGCAACAGGTCAGTTTTAAAATGTGACTGTATCAGGACAGGGCAGGCAGGAACAGCATGCTCACTGGTCTGAATGTCAAAAAACAGACTGTTGCCTTGCTATCACTTTCAGAAATAGTGGTCCTACAGTGGATGATTTAACATCCCCTCCATGCTTCAGCCAGACTCTAATAAGCACCGGATTGTTCCCCAAAATGGGGAGAAAAAACAGAGAGTGAAAAGATAGAAATCCATTTGTGGGTCTCGCCTGTTACTATTTGCATGGCGATGAAGGCCCTGAGTGTTCTGCAGCGTTGAGATGCGAGTCCCAGACAATAGCGCCTGTGTTTGTTCTTCTCCAGGAAGTTTGAAAAGGGCAGAGAAGGGGAGAGAAGAAGAAGAAAAGGGGAGGTCGTCAGCAGAGGGGATTACGCATTGTGAGAACCACGCGCGTTCGCTTCTGCTATTGTGGCGACTGAATTGCTTTCCAGTACCAGGGTATTTAGTCAAGCAGATTGTGTTTCTTTACACCTCGTGATGATCTCTCTTGACAGCGCTTGGTGAAGTGGCTCGAGGGACAGCAGCATCACACAAACAGGTGGGTGTGTTGTAATCTACCATGCATCCTATAAGTGATGATCTTTTGTCAGGAGACAATTAGAAGCAGTTTTATGTTTTTCAGGAAGGGACGGCGGAAGGAATACAAAGAGCTAAGATCTTTTCAGCATGAAAGCGGCAGAAATTCATGCTAACTGAATACAAACAATTCTGTAGGAGTCCAGGGGATCGTTGTGTTTGTCAGAGCACAAAATCAGTTAATTTCTTCCACTTTTAGAGGTGTTTTGAAGGTTTATGTGTTGTTGTAACATCTAAAATAACTGATTCTGATTGAATTCACCCATGAGAGGATTTATTTGTGTGATGAAGATGGCAGAGGCATTTTTGTGTAAGAGTTTTCCATTTGATTACTCAGTGTTGAGTTTCTAACTCATACTGAGTGACTGATCTTTGTGTTCAGGCCTGTTGTTTGAAGCAATGAAACGCAGGCTTTCTTTGGAAACTGCTAGTAAAATTCTTTCTAGAGATTATCCAGAGCAAAACGATAATTTTACCTATAACTATGCTTTTGTTGGGTTATTACAGACAGTGCTTGAAGTGAAAAGTTTAAGTGCCAGTACTCACTTGTTGATGCATGTATAGAGCAGCCAGTTTTAGTAAACCTTTCGTATTACATTCTGAATTTCTAAAGACCTGTCATCATCAAGCTCAGCTTTGGTTTGTGTTTCCTTTCCAATGCCTGGCCAACATTGTTGTTTATACTCCGATTTTTCTCACTAATCCAACACTATATAGAAACTTGCAAATTTGCTTAAATTTAATATTTCTCTACGGCAAAAACATACAAGCAAGCATCATGTAACACTGGTGAAAGTGTCAGGTTGGGCACCATAGTGCACCATAATGTTTTGAGGCATTCATCGAATAAAATGTCAAGAAGATTTTACTTTGGCCTCCAGGTTTTGGAGCCCAGGAGAAACATGTTTTATAAGCCACCATAGATCATGTTTGGTTTTTTTAAGTTATGTTTTTGGGCATTTTTGCCTTTTAATGACAGGACAGCTGAAGAGAGACAGGAAATGTAGGGAGTAGAGAGTGGGGGAAGACATGCAGCAAAGATAGTCGTCCGGCCTGAAGTTGAACCGGCGACCTCTGCGACGTGGACTGTAGCCTCTATATGTGGGGTGCTTACACTGCTAGGCCACCAGCACCCCCATAGATCATGTTTTTAGGTGTTGTTATGAATCTCCATTAAAACTGTGATAAGAAGAGTACAGGAAAGGGTAATGGCAGCTCTTGGTACGCCAAAAAAGTCTGTCCTGATACGACACTTAGAAGTGGCAGAACTGCGTACAAGAGCATACCGACCCACCTCATGCACTGAAATCAACATACCTTTGTGAAATAACTCATCTCCACTGGTCAAGGGCAGTAAGCAGTAAGGTAAAAAAAAACACACCACATAACTGCTAAACAACCTCAGCACATGCAGAAAACCTTGGTGAGATAATGAAATGTCTGGAAACTGGCAACATGACGTGGCATTTCAGCACAATCCCAGCCAAAGGCCCATAAACAGTATTACTGAATGCACTGGGGGCGTTAAGTACATCCAGTTTTGCCTTTTAAATATCTGAATTCTAATGATATTCTCCACATAATGTTGTCCTAGTCTGGTATTTCTTAAAATTAAATGTTTAACAGCTGTAACAAACGTATTTTTATCACCCAATTAAGGCTTTTAAGATAATTGCTTCTACTCCAAATTTCCTTTTTTACTCTTAAGTAATAATTTAGGCCGCATCAGTTAATTGTTTTCCAAAGACAAATAATAGAATGTAATGCTATTAGTGATAAATGTTGGTGTGTTTTTCGTGACACACTGCTAACCAGTAATAATTTCCAGTTGTGCACATAATAAAGTCAAACAAATTACTTACTTGCTAGTACATGATGTCTTGACATTCCCCTGTTGTTTGAGCTCAGTCTCTGGACTCATTTGAGGACCTGATTTAGGAAACATGAACTGCATGTCAGTCAGCGTTGTTGTTTTACAGAGCTGAACAGTAAACAAGTGTCATGATGGGTTCCCAAATGACCAATTAAGGACATTTTGTCTTGGAAGGGTGATCTTAAATAAGCGAGGCCTAACGGATGGATTTGTTTAAGACTGCTAGATAATGATTAAATTAGAGTGTACACACATCATTTGGTTCTTCAGGATTTTTTTAACAGTTCTTTTTATAGTATTTTAAAGGACAAGTCAGAAGATGAATGCACAAAAAGCCATACAATTAATCCTCATATTACGTTAGCATCCTTAGCAGTTAGCGACGACACCACAGATTGATATTGATTGTGTCATCCACAATGTCAGGCAGAAGCCGCCTTTTTTCTTTATCGCTGTGTTTCAGCATTTGCATTGGCACATTAGACACATTCTAACAGCACCTTGGAACCATTTCCACAACAGAGCGACTTTTTATTAGCTAGAACACATCACCATATAGGAAAATAATGTGACGGTCTCAGCGCATCTAGTGCTTAACATTGTGAGACTGCAGCTCATTGTCATTCTGTCATGTGGTAGAGCAGCGTTCAGTACATACCGGCTACAGGAAGTCGGGTGGAAATGGGAGGAAGGCCTATTAGAGGTAATGAATGGCTGTCAACCACAGGGCACTCTGCATGTACATCGTGTCACGTTGGAATGAGATTTTCTTTTGAAAGGGGAAAATTGACCATAGAGTTCAATGCTGTTTCTCCTCTTGTAATTTAGTTCCTTTTGATTTTTCTCAGCACATATGCACCTGTAAATGCATAGCAATGGCTTTCAAATATGAAACGTCTGTTGCTATGTCACGTTTGAAATCAGACTTGGCAGGGTCATCATTATTGTCAAGCACCATCAAGCTAGCTGTCATGCATGGACATGTGTTTTACTTGCTCCCTAATACCTTCGCTATTTACAGACATAGACCTGGGAGGTTTTTTTTTTTCTCCTCTTCTTTTTTTAGGGGGTACACTCATTATTTCCCTAGAATTTCATCACTTATTTCTAGAAAGGCCAATCTCCTTAAATTGGCACCTAAACATCTGTTGACCTGTGCACTATTTCAGCCACATCAGTAAAAGCCTTATACCCACAGGATGATTTTTAAGCAGACTCCTTGGCATGTTGGCAGCTGTGCAGTTGCTTCGAGTAACATCATCGAGGGCTGTTGTCTAGTTTTGGCTCGAGGCGTTCGGTTTGGGCGCGTGTTTGGCAGCCCTATGAAAGACCATAACGGCTCACGATTCACTGGCCACTAATTGGAATGTCACTCCGCAACTCTCAGAGATATGAAAATGGCTCCGTAAAGAGGTACAGAAGCACAAACACGTACTTTCATTCAAGTTTTGTGTTTAAATGGAATCCCTGCAACAAAAGCCCACATCAGTAATTGAATGTACCCGCTCATTACAAATGGGTCTTGACGGCTAATCTACTTTTACAAGATTAAACATGAACATTATGAGCTGTTAAAGCATTTAAACTCCACTATTCAAACTCCTGGAGTATATTTTAAATTTCCACCGGGACCACCCTTGTTAGAAAAGTGTTCACTTCAGTTCCTGTAAAACACTGTGGATAAAAAGCCTCCACATTGTTGTACTGTATGTGCTTTATGCTGATATTACAGTGTCAAAAAATTCTATTAAAATGGTGAAAACAACGGATACTGCTGAGTGCAGATGTATGGTAGAGCAGTGAAGTTAGGCTCAAGGACTTATGTCTAGACAAATAATTTGTGTTGCTATTCTCACTTAAAGACGACAATACCAAAGACTGAAATAATAGGAAATTGAAAGACAAAGCAGGAAAACACCTACGCAGTATTATAAAGAAAAATACATGTGAGGTGAGAAAGATTCTCATTTTATAGAAGAGGAGTGATAATTTTGAAAAAAGCAAAGCAGATGTCATATCCAACAAGCCTGGACACCGGTGATCCTCTTCTGTAACACAGAAAGACAAAGCTGTGAAGAGTTATTTTGGTCTTGTGACGGTGACATATCGCACCAAGTTGACAGATGATTACTGTCATAGAAGAAAGAAAATGAAAATACTACTGTTAAGCCGTTTGTTACACCATATAACTAATGAATTTGTCGAAGTCCATGTCTTTTACAACGATGTCGGTTCCAGTTACTGTATTTGTGTTGTCCAAACTAATTTGCCGTCTTGTCTGACTTTCACTGTCCTCACACTCTCGACCCTGATCTTGGTGCACGTTGTAATTGGAGCATCGATTTGACTCATACTTTGTCAGAGGCATGTGTGTCTTTGTTTTCCATGTCTGGGGAGACATTGATCTAATTAGAAGTCTTCATTAGTCAGCTGCAGAGTGCAGTGTCATGCTTAAGGAATGATCTGTCCTGCCCCCCCCCTCGTGAAACACAATACAGGGCCTTGTCTGAATTCAAAACAGAGGGCTGTTTTCAGCCGCCTGTGCAGGACCGCAGGATGCAAGACAATGACATTCGGCTCTGGCTTTCTTGCTCTCATTATACATCTCTTGTTGTTTCTGTGAAACGGAGTGACTCTTCAGAAAGAAAAAAGGACAAATCACCAAAAAAAGGTGAAAAAGAACAGCAGTTTCCTGTATTTTAGTCAGACTTACGCTCCACAGCCCTTTAAGTCAAACTACAGAGCATGCATCATGATCTAATCTTAATGTTATTCAACTTTATGATTTTCAGAAAGATGAAATTGTTAGCCAAGAAGAACTTTTCTATCATTTTTTGTTTAAATATACCTATACATAGTGTGGTAAAATAGTTTGTGTTTGCATTATCCACTTACATTAAATGCAACCATTTATTAACTACAGACATTAACTATTCCTAACATCCATAGAGTTTGGCTAACATTAAGTTCTTCATCAAAGCTAAGTTTCTGTAACTACTTATTCATTTTTAAGCTAGCATTAGCTTATTCAACTGTCTGTCTCATTTAACTTTTTTAAAAAATGTAGCCTATCTGTTCATCAAGTACATTTTGCTTTTTTACTATCGTACCAATTTTTAATCATTAAATGATGTTATTTTGAACAATATTACATTTAACTAACTCAAACTACAGCAACTATCAATTTATTATTTGAACATTAACTATTGTTGCTGTTCATCTGTCATCTTAGCTATACTAGCACAGTTTTCATCATAGCTCATGTTAACATTTTCAACCTCTACTATCTAAACTAACATTCGTTGTTTTAACTGATAATCTGTTTCATATGGTTCATCTGCTCACTATAACAGCTATACATTATGATGATAATTGTATCTATATTTATATATCATGTTTAGGTAATGTTAACTTCTTTGAAAACCTTTATCCATAACACATACAGGTAAACTGTTGCTGCAGTCCATAATATTAGCTAACATTTAACTGCTGCAACCATTACCTGTCATTTTAAGCTAACATTCACAATTTCAATAATTTATTTGTTAATTTGATGCTAACATTCAAAATTCAACAATGTATCCGTCCGTTTTAAGCTAGAATTGACTATTTCAGCCATTTTTCTGTTCATTTTAAGCTAACATTTATTAGGTCAACCATTTAGGTTAGCTAACATTTACTATTTCCACCATTGATCTATTCATTTTAAGCTAACATTTACTATTTCCACCATTGATCTATTCATTTTAAGCTAACATTTACTAGGTCAACCATTTAGGTTAGCTAACATTTACTACTTCCAACATTTATCTGCACACATTGAGCTCACATTTATATTTTAACCATTCCTTCTGTTTACACTGTATCTTTTCAACTATTAATCGTGAATTGAAGGCCAAAGGTGTTTTCTAAGTCCTTAAAATATTAAAAATGAGTATAACATAACTGTTAAATGGTTAACTTTACAAACATAAGTCATAATTAAATAGTTATAAAGTAAATGTCAACATTTAGCTTTTTCAAATACTTATCCTACACCTCTAACCAACAATTTTCCAGGTTTATTAATCACTTTTAGCAAACTATTATTTTCCTTTTTTGGCCATTTCAGTAGATTAAGTAAGGTTTTAAGACATTTATTCTGCCTCTGAAGGGGCTTATTTAAAAAATAAAATAATGACAGGTTTTTGCAATAAGTTTAATGAGTAAATATTTACATTTGACATATTTTCACATTTCATAAAGTTAGTGCAGAAATAGTCCCTGAATTACAACTTAGCAGCTCCTTTGTACTCCCAGCATGCTTTAGCTCAAACTCCAAATTAAATGTACTTTTCGTGGACTTTGAATTTACCTCTAATTTCAGAAACCAATGCACAGCTTTCAACTGTAGCTTTGTGATTTAAAAATATTCGAAAACTTTGACACATAAAGAGCTTTGTGAAATTAAAGACTGAACATTTGGACTTGTTATAAAACTGCCACCGATTTTGATTTCTCAGTTTGCAATCCCTGTGCCTTGCTGAAAGTCCTCACAGCAGCCATTAATTAACTTGTTAACTTTTATTTCAGAGACATGAGCATGCATACAAAACACCTCTTAACGAGATGGGATACAGCACTGCCGGGATCATGAATTATTGTGCTGTTGAATGAAGAATTGGTAGCACTGGAACAAGTGATACCTCTTTCTTCTGTCCACAAACCATGGGAAGTGTGGAGGAAACGCATGGCTGGTCAGTAAAAATGAGCGTGCCCAGTGTTTTGGCCATGGTGACGGTCTTTTCTATGATTCCTGGCGGGGTACCGAGCGATATAAGAGGTACTAAGGGCTTGGAAGCCCAACAAATGGCCCAGGGGTCCACTCATCTGCACCGCCGCCTGAAGAGAGGCTGGATCTGGAAACAGCTGTTTGTCCCCGAGGAGGATCCCACTCTGCAAGTTATTGGCCAGGTACTGCTCCAGATTGAATGTCCTCCATGCCCTTGATACGGTACTTTCCTTTGAAAATTCATGTCTTCTGGTTATCTCTGAAGTAAAACAAGCTTTCATTTCCTCTCTCCTCTTTTTGTAGCTGAAGTCTGACTCTGATCGAGGCGATTTTTCCATCAAGTACATACTATCAGGAGAAGGCGCCGGCGAAGCATTTCAGATAGATGAGTATTCTGGGGAGATCCGGACACTGAAAAAGCTTGACAGAGAGGAAAAGGCCTTCTACGTCCTTCAGGCCCAGGCTATCAACAGGAGGTCCAATGAGCCAGAGGAACCCCAGTCTGAGTTCATCATCAAGGTCCAGGACATCAATGACAATGTCCCCCTGTTCCAGAACGAACCGTATGTGTCCAGCATCCCTGAGAGGAGTCCAGTTGGTATGTTTCAGAATGACAAGGGCAAAACATAGTCAGAGTGAAAGATATAAATGTTGAATTAAATGTTAAATGTCAACTTTCCAAAAGTCCTGCTCATAAAATTGAATGACTTTGGTTTTTCCAAGTTTAAACTGACAAATCTTAACATTTCCTGGAAGAGTGGCTATTAAACTTTGTTCAGGGTTGGTTTCCACAGAACCCCATTCACTTGAATATAGCTCTTCAGCTTTATGTGTAGCATAAAAAGAATTGAAATTGAATTTCTATAATGATAATTCTTCGCAGATCGCTGGAGCTAACTCTGAATGAACTGGACTGGTTTATAGCGATTTTCCTGAGTTTGAGTCACCAGCCATTCCCACCCTTACACTTGTGCCACATTGCACCACCCTTGTTGCCTAGCATAAGTAGCTAGCAGGCTAACAAGCTTACATAGCTAGCATCAGGTAACAGCAACTTCTACCCCATCAGCATCATTTTAAAGATTATTTCAAGATGTATGGCATCTGTCATTTTTAGCATTTGCATCGTTTGCTATTCCTCAGAGTTGAAACCAAATACTCACATTTTACAGTGTTTTACTTGGTCAACTGAGAGTCCACCATCTCGCTTGAATTGGCGTGCAAAGAATCACGGCATATGTTACTCAACTGAACTTTATTTATATAGCACCGTTCATACATAAAAACATGCAGCCCAAAGTGCTTCACAGAATAACAGAGACAGAAAACAACAGCAATGGTAAAAAATTATAAAAGGCATGATTATAAATAAAATACTTAAAAATAAAATAAAATCAATATAGTAAAATTAATAAAATAAGTAATAGTGGAAAGAAAAGTTAAAAATAAGGTAGCGTTAACAAGATCAGATGAATACAAGAAATAGATAGATAATTAAATAATATAAATATATGTTAAAACAATGATTCAGATAATAATGATTAAAATAATAATTAATGCAGTCCAGGGCTAAAAATAAATTACAAATTAAAAGCTAGATGAAAAAGGTAAGTTAAGTTTACTTGGTTAGCCATGGTAGGATGCATCCTTCGCGACCCAGGAAAAGTAGGACAGATTGGTTGGCTGCATTTTAAGGAGCCTTTGAAATTGGACACATATGTCTAATATGTCCGGGGCAGTTACTTCTTGAAGCCATATAGCTGGAAGTCAAAACTCCAGGAACTTACTGCCCTCTGCCAAGAAATACACTATAACACAATAGATTTTAAGGTTCACTACTTCCCTTTAATAAAACGGATCAGATAGGACATCTTAGTGAGTTTTAGAGACCATCATAGGTGATTTTTGGAGCTAGCTGCCTTCCTTGGTTTACAGTTTGCAAGCTAAGCTAACCAAAATCTTTACATGATCAGTTCAGATATGAAGAAACAACATTGTGAACAAGGTTGTTTCTGAAATTGTGAAGATACTTCAATGTATGTTCACACATAAGCTAGCAGAACTTGTGTCTGGTTTTCAGGTTTTTTATATGCTTTGATAAATAGATATGAGCTCTTTCAATTGATTATTTAGAAATATTTTGGTTAATTTGGAAAAAGCTAAATGAGGGCTTTTTCAGGATTTAAATTTACAGCTATATTTCTACGATTTGAGAGAGTCAGAGATCCATGTATTAAAGGTAATATTCATTTTTTTTAAATCTGTTGCATTGACAAAGATAGCCAGCCGTTTTTTATTGAAAAGATAAAGTATTATTACCTTTATTGTTTGCAAGGATATACTTTTCAATTGAATTTCATGAGCTCAAATCTCCCTTAAAGACAACAAACTAGACGTTATATGAATGTCTGTCATCTGTCCCTATTCAGGAAGTCAGAAGTATTGGATTCTTAATGGTAGCTTGGATGCCTTAAATTTCTAAAATAATGTTATTATAACCACTGCCCTTTCATACCACAAACATTACCATTTCAATTTATATGTAATCTGCTTTTGAAGCCTAATATCTGACTGGTAATAAATCACAATGCGTTTGACTCAGTGAAAGAAACTGAGAGGGGAAGGTTGGAGTGTGGGCGACCGAAAATAAGAAATCCTGCAATAAATTCTCCTCCTGTGAGAAAGACAGAGTGCTTTCTGGGGAAAAAGGACAAGATAGACAAGAGGACTGAGGGAGAGAAAGATAGTGTAGAGAGCAAGGTGAGAAGAAGGATATGGTCGGCGGAGAAAAGGGTTGCAAGTGCGAAAGATAGGGAGGCGAAACCGTATCAGAGTGCGACGGAGAGAAATTGAGGGGCAGGTGGATAGTGAGAGAGACATCGCTGTGGGGCTGGAGAGGCTGTCACACACACCTGCACTGCCTTACTGAGTTGTGAAAGGCCAGCGCTGCTCCCCTCCTCTCCCCGCCTCCCCAACCTCCCCACTCTTTTGTCAACATCCCTCCTCTAACCCCACCACAACCTCGCCCCCCTCCCCTTCTTCTATTTGCTCTGCTTCCCCTCCCCCCAGAGCCAGACAGACAGACCCTGCGGGACTGTGGCATAATCACTTTATTTCCCCGTCGACTGGAACTGCAGCCTGAGCTAACTCCTACTGTGTGATCCGCTCCCCCCACAGGGACCAGAGTGGCCCAGGTGACAGCCACAGATGCTGATGATCCTATGTTCGGAAACAACGCCAAGCTCATCTACTCCATCCTGCAGGGGCAACCCTACTTCGTTGTGGAGCCAAAGACAGGTACCACGAACAAAACCCCATATAAAGTATTTTATTTATACAAAGATTCCACACAAAAAGAACACTTAGGAGGTAAACTATGATGGTAGTGGACTATAAAACAGGCAAGCTCAAAAGAGGAGAGAAGGGCAAATGTTGACAATTTAAGGCCACAGTGACAGCAAACTATCCTGTCTTCAGGCTCTGCCCCTCTGGTCCCTGTCACTTTTGACAAGTCAGACACTCTTTCTCACTTTGAGAATAGTTTATAATCCCTTGGCAACTTTATCTCTTCACAGATTCAGCTGCTCTTACCAACCACTGAGGAAAAAGTGTCATTGTTAACACCCCAGAAACTGCTTCAGCTTCAGCTAATGCAGATGCTTGTACATTATCTACTTTGTGTACTACAGAGGTCGGATTCAGCACTTCCCACACACATTGTTTCCATGAACTGTGAGGAGTTGGGGGAGGGAATTATTGACGTCAAAAAAATATTTAAATGCAAATAAATCCAATAAGTAAAAGGGCAAGTCTGACTTTTTAGGAAGCATAGAGTAAGTTTCTGTTGAGCAGTGGGCAGTAGTTGACTTCGAAACACTAAGTTGTAGTTTTGCTCACGGCCTCACTTAACCTGTGAGGATAAGTTTGGAGACACTGAACAGTTTTGTCATCAATAAATCCCATAAATCACAAAACCATAAAAGAAAGCTTTAATCATGTAATCTGGCAGAGTCTTGTGAAAGTTTGATTTATTTTATTCCACTGAGCAACAGAACTTCATTCCTGGGGGGGGGAGTGCAGGGCGACATTGCATAGGGTTGAGAATTTTTTTTACTTTTACTTTTTTTAAAGAAGACATTTTTGACTGTTCCTCGAAGGAATGAACAAATTGAAAACAAAGACACAAAATTAGCAATAGACTGAAATAAATGTAGCAAAAAAAAGGTAACTTTTTAATAGGGATAGAAAGAGGACTGACTGATAGCTGATTCAAATTTGTACTTGCTTATTTTATTTTGCTTTATTTATTTATTCAAAATGCTATTGATGCAAGTTTATTATATGGTGAAAGTTGAAAAGTAGATAAGGAGAATAACAAAATATTGAAAATTTATGAAATAATAATCAAATATTGTTTAATAATACATTAATTTAATAATAATAATTGTCTGGAACATTTTATATTAGCCATGGCATATGTTAGCCATATGCTAGGCATGCCATATGGCAGGGCTATTCAAGTACAGATTTGCTCATAAGTTTACATACCCTGGCAGAATTTGTGATTTTTCGGCCAGCTTTCAGAGAATATGAATGATAAGAGAAAAACTTTTTTTTTAATCATGGTTAGTGGTTGGGTGAAGCAATTTTTTTTTCTCAAACAACTGTGTTTACTCTTTTTATATCATAAAGACAACAGAAACTACCCAAGAAACCATAAATTCTGCCTGGGTATGTAAACTTATGAGCACAACTGTACATATTTGGTCGGCGTGGATTTTCAGACTAAGGACATGAGCTGGACCGGACATTTTTAGCAGACAGTGAGCAAAGTTAACCATTTAAAAGAAAAACAAAAAGATAAGAAAACAAACACACTGGATGTTTATTAACGTATTGCCACATCCAAAAGGATATAAAAACAATAAAAGAGCACCACTTGTCAGTGTTAGTAAAAGATGTTTTTCTTGTTGGACCCAAGTCACAATCACTCGGCCGTTGCTTTCGGGATGCTGATTGAATAGGGCTGGCATATGGCATATGTTAGGCATATGTTCAAATTTTTACTTACTTACTTATTTACTTATTTATTTATTTATTGATTGATGTATTGATTTATTGATTTATTTAATTTTTTTTAATGCTGTTTATATGGAGAAAGTTGAAAATTAGATAAGAAGCAAAAATATATTCTAAAAAAAATATTGAAAATGTATTAAATAATAAATCAAAAATTGTTTCGAAAATATTTTTTTCTTTGTCTGGAACATTGCATTTTTTATTGTGTGTTTTTTTTTTTTTTCATGTTTTTGTCGCTTTTCTTTTAAAATATCTGCTTTTATGTCATCAATGCAATCTAATAACTCTTTAATAATTGCTACTTTATAGGCTCTTGTTCGCTTTATATATACTTTTTGCACTGTCTACTTGCTACTGTGACACTTCAATTTCCCTGTTGTGGGGCGAGTAAAGGACTTTCTTATCTCCTTATCTTATCTCTTATCAACATTTTCAAACTGGTGACATTAATAAGTAAATAAATCACACGGACATGTAAGCCCTTGTTTGGGGTCTTTTCATTGAGGAAAAATAATGAAAATATCTGCTTCACACATGAAAGAGGTTTTATTAACAGTTTTAATTCCTCAGATGGGGGAATTTATTGAATGTGTTAAGTAAGCATACAAGATATTGTTTTTGTGATTAGCTTCTGAAAAACTCAAGTCATCAAAGCAAAAGATTCAGTGACAGTTGATAAAGTTGTGACGTCCAAGGCAACACTTTTCCTCGTATTAACTGTTGCCTACAGCGCCGACTTTGTCCAGATGCTGTCACTTTAAGACATCCATAAACTCTCTCTGTCTTTCTTCAGATATTGATCAGACTAACCAAGTTCTCACAGCCCTCATAGTGCAGAGCCGTCTTAAAGGCTACTCAAGGCAAAGTTTTTTTTTCTTACATTTTCATTTTAAAAAAGAGAGATAAAACCACCCACAGATTCTCTTTATGTCATCTTAATGAACTCAGTTTCCCTCCTAAATCCATCCTCTTTGTCTCTTTGCAGGGACTATTTTCATCGACTTGCCAAACATGGATCGTGAGGCCAGAGAGGTATACCAGGTAGTAGTGCAGGTGAAGGATATGCTGGGCCTGAGCGGCGGCTACTCCTCCTCCACCACCCTCACCGTCAGTCTGACTGATGTCAACGACAACGGACCCACATTCCAGCATCGTGAGTCACTCACAGTGATGCAAACAGCAGGACACACACACACACACACACACACACACAAACACACACACACAGGGAATCAATGAAAGAGTACAAAGCGCTGCAGACTGCGAGGACATGTTTAATATTACACCTAAGAGGCATTTATTTGATCACACTTCTCCGGTTCGGGTGGGTGGTTTGTGCTGCCAGCGCCGCATTCGGCTGTACACTTCTTGTTATTCAGACGGCAGCTAAAATTAAAAGGAGACAGTCGAAGACCGAGGAGAGAGGGAGAGAGAGGGAGAAAGGAGATGGGGATGCTCGCACGTTCATGTGTCCCCCGCTGGATGAATTTAATCATTCACAGATGAAAGGACATTTGTCATGACCTTTGGAAACAAACCTAGCCTTCTCAGCGATAAACCTCACTAAATGAACGCCCTGGGAAGAAATCAATTCTGCAGAAACGAGACAGCAAGGATGAGACTTTTAACTATTAATGTCACATTCACATTCATTGCTGGTGTTACTGTATCCTACCAGTTCCATGTTCAGTCTGGAAGCCTTATAAATATTGGATGACCACACTCCACTTTGAACTGTGCCCTCTGTTTTGTCACATAATTACAAATTATTATCTGCAGGTTTTTTCTTCTTCTTCTTCTTCTTCTTCTTCAGGAGCATCTGGTTGCTGTTGAGTTCCTCCCAGTTGTGGCAGCCGTCCAAATAGAGTCCCTCAAAGACACAATCACATTTTCTCATCTTCTTATTAGAGTTAGGCCGGGATTATGTGGAGATGCCACAGTTTATCACTGACTCACACAAATTGACCCTCAAATGCAATGTTCTTCCTTCTTATCACCTTACACACCAGCCCACGCTCCTGATTATCTATTAACAACTTACTGTCAAAGTTCTGAAGAGATGATTTAGTAAAGAAACTTTTTATTTATACCTTTTATATACACATCATCTTTTATGTATATTTGTAAATAATGAATTGTGTTTACTTCTATTAATTTGCATTCCAACATTTATTCTAATTTGTAAATCTACTGATGCAGCAAAACTGTATATGCTGTTATGCCCGGTCCAGGGGTAGCCGAGGCATTACATGAACGAGACCCATTTCCCCCAAGTCCCAAGCAGCCACATAAACTAGGATTGCAAGTATAACAATTTAACTGATTTATTTGCGTAAATTATATTGAACTATAACAACTTATGAGGAAATGAAAATTACCTTCAGGGTGAACCAAGGCCACAGTAACAAACAAACATTTCTAACTGACGTAAAGGAACTGACCTGAGAAATCAAAGAAACCAAATACATTTACTAACCTCCCTACCTAACGAAAACAGGAGAAACAGAAGCAAATAAACTGGCAGTTCACCTCTA
The DNA here is from genome assembly GCF_009762535.1 of Notolabrus celidotus. Taxonomy (NCBI): domain Eukaryota; kingdom Metazoa; phylum Chordata; class Actinopteri; order Labriformes; family Labridae; genus Notolabrus; species Notolabrus celidotus. The sequence continues at coordinate 24,354,327 of NC_048288.1, forward strand.
CACAACTTAACAGAAATACTGTAACACATGGGAGAATAAAAAGAAGCTGGGATTCCCGTCTCTTGCGGTGACGTCATTGCTCAGTAGATATAGGGGCAAGACCTCGGACCCAGCCTATCAGCAGCCAAGCTGAAGTCCCGTGAAACCACGCCTCGAACGTTGAGCGGATCTGTAAGAGAGACGGCAGCAAGCAGCATCCAGCACAGACACACTCTCAATAAGCAAAGAAATACAAAAATTACAACCACAATCGTAACAATGCACTCAATTATAGTTTCACACTTGTTGTGCTGTGTCACAAGAAACACTTGCTCCCATCAAAGCACTATACAGTAATATCATTCAGAGGTATAATCTTTGCTGATTCCTGTTTAGTGTATAAAGCATAGACTGTATAAATAATGGACGTAGTATCCGAGACATCACCCATCTATTCCTGAGCGCTGTTTTGAAGCCAATCGTCAGCGGAAGCCATATTGGAAATGCTGAACTCAATCAAACTTAGTGTGAGGTAAAGAGGCGGGCTTTTAGCCTCCTAGCCAACAGCTTTGTGTTCCAGCCTGTCAGTCAAGTCAGTCATGTCCTTATTTGGGCAAAAACTTGAAATCTTAATATCTTCTGAACTGTCCCATTAGGAAAAAATTCCACCCCTTATACAGTGTATGCTGATAGAGATACATAGACCGTAGCCGTTTTTGAACCAGGCTGTAAACATGTTTATTAATGCTGCAAAGATCGTCTTTTTTGAATTGGTGTGTATGTGGTTTCCAGCCTCAAGCGGACGCTCAAAGAATTGCAGTTTATAACACTTCTGCATGGGCTTCATATTTTGAGAGCGGAGGTTGCTGCTTGGTATGAAGATAAGATAAGATAAGAAATAACTTTATTGATCCCTGGGGGGAATTACGGTTGTTGCAGGAACCCAGATATAAGTACAATCGAGAATAAGTTAAAGGCCCTGTGAGGAGTTTTGAACTGGCTGAGAAACAGACTGAAAATGATACCGATGCCTCTTTATGACTTTCAATAGTAAACAAGACCATCAGCAGCAACCCTGATACCTTCTCTGTTGTCATTTTGAGTGCCTGAAACCGCCTCGAGGGGGTAGGTGCAAGACCAGATGATTGACATCCGGCTTCAGAAACAGCCTTAATTTGACTGTTTTCATTGAAAATAATAACATTCCCTGACAATGTTGACTGTTAAAAGACAACAGGATGAGGTTTTTTTTAATTTTGCATGTATAGGACAAGAGATAAGAGGCATCACTTTGTCCACAAGGGGGCGCCAGAATCGATACAAAACAAAAGTTCCTCACAGCAGCTTTAAGTAAAATAAAATAGATAAAAATAAAAATAGATAAATAAAGATAGAATACAAATTTAAGATATATACAAAGTGATCAATGGTCCGGCTCCTCCCCAAGCATCAACCTCTGGTCTCAAAATATGAAGACCACTGGGAAGTGTTATAAACTGCAGTTCATCGTGAATCCGCTAAATTGAGTCCGTATAGTGAGGATTAACTCTGCAACCTTTATGAAATGAGCTAATGTAGATGATCATACATTAAACCAAACATTTTCTCTCATGGTGAAGTGAAACAAGGTGACGATAACCACATGAATCAGTGCCATACCTGCTTGAGTTTTTCTCTACTTATTGTCAGAGTCTGTGACATTTTCTCTTACCTCCATCAGACTTTAAACATAACCCTGTCTCATACTGTGTTCTGTTAGATTTCCCCTTTCAAAGCCTCTAAGTTTTCTGTCTCTTACCTCTCTTACCTTTTCTCACCCTCATCAAATTATCTGGACTTCTTTCTGCACATTGATGTAGAAGTTTGTCCATGATAGTCTGTAATTGGAGCAACAGATCATTGCTGTGAGCTATGTAATGACCAACCTGAATCAAGCACCTAACACTGCAGTGTAATAAAAGTAAATAAGATGTGCTCATTATTGTATCATTGTTCTTTGCATTTCATCATATCACTTGGTTGTTTTTTCCTTATACGCTCTGACTCTTGAGCTTCTGTAGAGAGTGAAATTCCTCCAAATGGAGCTTCAATAAGGTTTATCTTGTCTTAACTTATCAGTATGCACGACAAAAGCATCAATTTGTTATCATCTAGATTTCATATTCCCTTTGATATCCTATTTTAACGTTCAGGCTGGTGCTGTCAACATGAATCATTTGTACAAACATCTCTTTTTTTTTCCAGACCTGTACACCTTTGCCGTCCCTGAAGATGCAGCCTTGGGCACCACAGTGGGCAGAATTATGGCGGAGGATGGAGACACCGGCATCAATGCCAGAATGACCTACAGTTTGGAGGATGACCTGGAGGAAAGCTCCACTTTTATCATCCAAACAGACCCGGTGACGCAGGAGGGAGTGGTTCTGCTGGCCAAGGTAAATACAGGGAACAACTATCTGGGCAATAAACAGAAATAGCATTAGCATAATATCAAAATTACTAAATACAGCTAAGCAACATATTACTTTCCTTGTTAGCTCACCTCTGTTCAAGATTTAATTGACTTTACAGACACCTGCAGGGACTACATTTTAAACAATCATTACACCTGATACAGGGCACAGCGACATATCCTGCCTCTCCTCAATAACCATGCAAGCATGATCACACACAGACAGCTGGCAGACGGCAGCATCAACATAAAAACTGCGCAGATACATGCCCCCCTCCAAAAAAAAGAAGCAGAAAAAAAATTAAATAAGATTCTTAAAAATTAATGAGCCTACCAGACGCTGCTGAGTAACAGCCTGGCACAGAGATCCAATAATCACGCACAGTCTCACACCTGGCAGAAACAGCAGTATCAACACCTCTCTGGGTCACAATCATACAGAGAGAGAAGTCTGAGCTTATGCGCACAGATTAAATAGTTTCCCAGAACTTCACAACAAAGAGGCTCACTTATAATTTTACTGCTGGGCTGAAATTTGCCATTATTCTTCCAGTTGCTAAAAAAGGATGAGTGATCTCACACATTTCTTTGAAATGGACAACAAGGGTTTATATTCCAAACATACATCTTGGCAAAGTCTTTGTTCAGCAACTTCCATCCTTTGCAAAAAAAATGTTGTGACTAATAAGCAGCCATTATTGTCTTCTATTTAAAAACTGGTAAAATATGAGCCTTACATGTCTGCAGGGGCAGGTACTTTTGCTTCTTTGTTCTTTACAAACATATATTAAGTTAAATTTTTGGGTGTCAACACTAAATGTGGGCAAAGTTTCAAATTTGAGGTAAATGTGTGTTCGAGTCATTCCAGGATGAGGCCGCAGGATGCTCTGTTCAGGAAGTAGCATGAGAGTTATACGCAGGACGCAGAATGTGCTCAATTTGTGATGTCACAGATTGGTGACTCTTAAAGCTGGGGTTGGTAGTCAGATTTAGATACACTTTTTGTTATACTGGTTAAAATGATCTTTATGTCCCGATGGCAATCAATATATAATGTGTTCTTAAAAAAAAGCAAAAAAAAGCTGCTATCTACAGCCGGAGTAAACCTGGGAAAACACCAACCAATCCCTGCCATCAGGAGCCAAATTATGAAACCAATCAAATCCCGTCCTGCCGTTCTGCCCGCCTCCTGCGCGTACATTTCATGTTTGTTTGTGTTTTTAACTCTCACTATGATAATGTTTTGGTGTTTTCTTACTGCTGAGTGAGACATGAGTTGACGCAGTGCAAAACACAAACCATGTGCTGAGGACCGGTTTTGAATCAGTGACGATCATATGGTCGCTAAGCAGCGGCGCTCTTGCATGTGAGCGGGGGCGTCGATTTGGAGGAGCTCCGAGGAGAGGGGGGGAGGGGTTGGACGGAGTCCTGAGGAAATGCTACATTCAAATTCTTGCTAGTTTTCCACGACTACCAACCCTAGCTTTAAAAGAGCATAATACACTTATCAAGCTGAAAGGTCGCTTTTCAAACTTACCAAGTCAGATATGGGTCCAGAAACACGACTTTGTAGCATGGCAACAGTGGAGGAAGCTAACAAAGTGCTGGGGGATGAAAATGTGTGTACAAATTCACACCTTTTTTTCCCTTTAATTTTGCGTTTATTTGATAGGAAAGCTGGGAAGAGACAGGAAATGTGGGTAGTAGTGAGTGGGAGAAGACATGCAGCAAATGGTAGAGGCCGGAAGTCGAACTTGTGGCCACGTGACGAGGACTACAGCCTCTGTATATGGGGCACGTGCTTAGACCGCTATGTAAATGGCACCCCAAAATCCACATTTCAATGTATTTTTACGTGAAGAAAATTATTAAACAGACAAAATGAACTGTCTAAGCTCTCCCGTTTGATTGGATGCAGCAATGAATCATTTCCTTGTTAACGTTACACACATCCTGCTTGATGATTTCCATTTTAACCAGCAAAGCGCACACGTTGTGCAGCTGTGTAGCTCTTTCTGTTTTCATGCAGAGTTTGCAAACCCACTAGCTACCAGTACATCACTGAAGCTCAGAGTAAGGTAATGATTATAGTTTTGAGGTTGACAGCTACACTGGAAGTAATGACATCGATGTCTGTGACGAAGCTTTAGCTAAATTGTAGCACCGTGTTCTGAGTAAAATACCTCTCTCTGCGTTTCCTACTGGGATATTGGTCGCACTGGTATAGAGGACACAGCCCACTTTTTAAATGAAAACAAAAGATATCATAAGTGCAAGGCATCCGTTGGTCTTGCAATTTAAGCGTGCACCCCATGTACCAAGGTTTCAGTCCTTGTTGCCATGACCCTTTGCTGCATCTCACCCCCCTCCTCTACTCCCCACATTTCCTGTCTTCCTTCAGCTTTCCTATCTAATACAAGAAACATTGTCTGAAATAATACACCAAATTTCACAGTACTCCTCAATGATTCAGTTAGTCAGAGAGTCCATAATACTTTTGTATTCACTAAGTTTACTCAGACAGGAATGTTCAATTACTCTCGTTGTCTTCTCAGACTTGTGTTTCAAACTTTCTTCCCTCTCTTACAGCAGACTTCTGCTTCTCCTCTAAAGCTCTGGAGATTTAAATTCAGATGCCTTGATAATGAAATAAAAAAAAGAACAATATTGATTCTGTCTCTGAATCATTTTGAGAGTGCAGTAATGTTTTGCATGCTGTTTCCTTATTACGAGCATCATAATGTTTATTGAAACCACAGCATTATTTAAGTACGTGCTCACAGCTGGTAGCTTATTGACATTGACTAAACAATTTTAACATCCAGCCTGGGTTGCATCCTGCTCCCAACAGAATAATAAGCCGTCTCAAGTATGAGTTGGCAAAACATATTTGGAAAGCTGCAGCTCTTTAAGCATGCAGAGTGATAATCAACAAGAGTTTCTCTGCTTAAGAGCAACTTTATCATAGTGATATTAAAAAGGTATTTCTCTCCTCCACAGCCATTGGACTATGAAACTAAAAGACGTTTTGTCATGGCAGCAGAGGCAGTCAATGATCACGTGGACACTCGTTTTCTGCCATTGGATGAGTTCACGGACAGGACGACGCTCAAGATCATTGTGGAGGACGTGGACGAGCCGCCTGTCTTCCTCTCTGCGCTGTACGAGTGGAAAGTTCCTGAAAATGCAGCAGTCGGAACTCAGGTTGGCAGTGTTAGTGCTCGAGATACTGACACAGTCAACAATCTCATCAGGTAATGTGAAATGTCTGAACCAGGAGGAATGGCATCAGCCACCCAACTGCCAGTATGATAATGACAAGGTAGATACCCGGGCTGGTGGGGGCGTAACGTCCCTAGACAACCTGCCCTAGACAGCTTCCTCCACAGGGTGAAAAATCATTCCATTTCAAATACCGTTACTGGCTCGGTGCATCCATTTTTACCCTTGATCTCTGGATACCCTGTACATGGTCATATTTATCTCATATTACTTTAGTAGGAAATGAGCCCTGCTGAATAAATCATGCCGATTTTTTTTTCCCCTCATACCTCACAGGCTTTTCTATCTATTGCTGTGGTATTATCACAAAGCGGCGTGGCTAGGACGTCGGAATGTAATAAAGCACCATACAAGGTGGCATATGGAATTGAGATTTGCAGTCATTTGCAAGTAGGGCACGTTGCAGAGGAGACAGCAGCAGTACTGGTGCCTGCAGTCCATCTCAACATAGCTTAAGAGTGGCAGGTGCTGCATATCATCCTCAGCCTAGCGTCTATTACTGTCCCTTTGGTGACAGTGTCTCATTGATTAATAAATTCAGACTGACATTTTAGGGGTTTCCACAGCTCTACTAAATATGATTAAGTTTGCTTTGGTCAAATTGGCTTATTCATGTTGTTATCAGTAAAGTGGCTCACATAGATGATTCATTCTTTGATGTAATTTTAGTTGCTCTAATTCACCCTGGTGTCATAACCACTTGTATCACTGGCTACGTTTACATGAGACTTTTAATTACTCTTTAATTCAGAATAAAAATTGAACAATCTTTAAAAAGATTAAAAATGACATTATAAACACCTGATTCCGAATGATAATGACCATTCCGAATTAAATTTAAATCCGAAGTAAGTGGCTGGTTTATTCTGATTTTAAATCCAAATTGAATAATTCCTCGATCATGTATACGTTCATTCCACTTTAAATTGATTCTGGCCGTTCTGCGCATGCTCGTTCCCTTGTCCTGTCCCGATGGTGTACATATTTCATGCTGGCAGGCACATATTCAAGGATGGCCGCCCGAAGCAAGCGTTGGACTCGAGCCAAGACTATTTATTTATTATTCCTTGCTTCACACTTTCATCCACTGCTGTCTGGCATTGCTAGTGGGATGTGGCAGTGGGCTGAGGTAGAGCAGCTGTTGCACTAACCGTTGGCTTTGATTCGCCAAAGTCCGGTTTTCCACCTCCCTTCTCCAGTCCACTATCTCTCTTCTCCTCCTCAGCTGACGAAAGTGAAGCAGTATGTTTGTGTCAAGCTGCTTATTCAAAACTATAATCAAGATCAAAGCGAAAATTGCACTTATTGTGTGGTCTTCCATGTTGTAACCGAAAATAAAAGAAGCAGGAACTGGAGTCTGTTTTCTTCCGGTAGACGTAAATACGTCATGCAGGCCCCTGTCCAATTAGAACCCTTCCCAACCCCCAGACCTTAAAGGTGACATATTAAGCTCTTTTTCATCAAACTATATTGGTCTAAGAGGTCCCCAAACATGTCTTTAAAGTTGATTGCTCAAAAAAACACTTTGAAATCAGATTTTGGCATGCCTGTAAACCGCTCTTTTTCAGCCCTGCTCAGAACAGGCTGTTTTCTGTGTCTGTGCCTTTAAATGAGAATGAGCTCTCTGACCACGCCTCCTCAGGAAGTGGATGTGGCCTCGGCTCTCAAGCATGTTCATCTAATGTTTACATGTTGGCTGAATATACACGGCTGCTAACAGACCCACGTTACTTCCTTCAACCCTCTGAATTTGATCCAGAATCTGATCCTGACGGAGAGGCGCCTGCAGCGGGACCTTTCTGAACGATTGGTCACAGATTTAGTGTTTCTTGTTGTTTTGTTTGTCAGTATGTCGACGTGTGTCTTGGTACACAGCTACGAACATGTAGCTATGTGGCTATGCTAACTAGCGCTAGCACTTTCCCATGAATAATAAAAATCATCCACTAGATCTTCAAATCTGCAGACGTGGGGAGTAAAACCGACCTTTGTGTTTATTAAGACAGAGTACAACTAGCATACCTCCCTCCTAAGCTCCTTGTTAGCACACATTTGTGCACCTAATGAAAAACGGAGGAGGAGTTGAGTTGTATTTTATACAGTCTATGGGCTGAACAAGCTCTGAGCTCTGGCTTCCGTTACAGACTGGATATCGTTGTGATGTAAGATAAACACAGAAAACTGAAACGGCTCGTTTCAGCACACATTTACAGAAAGGTGTAGAAATCAAAATAGGGGCAGAATGGATTTTTTTCATTTTCGGGGGGTTTGTAGACATGCCAGGGACACATATTTTAGGTAGAGAACCATTAAAAGGTCGATTGTGCATGATATGGCACCTTTAAGCAGAATTGAATAAAGACGATTAAACGTGTTTTCCATGTAAACCTCAATTTGGAATTACTATTTCCATGTAAACACGAAGGAGAATACTATAATTCCGAATTATTTAATTCTGAATAATTAATTCAGAATTAAAAAACATCATGTAACCATGGCCAATGAGTGGTATAATGGTGTAAAGGACATGTTAATTAGAAAGAAAAGATACACAAACAAATGTTTTTGCCCAGTGTGTAGATAAGAAATTCAAGTTTGTTAAAGTGAAGTTACAAACCCAGGAACATGTATAAAAAAATATGTAGCCACACTAATATTTACTTTTAAAACTCTTGAACAAAATTTCTCTCTTGTCTGCGTGTACAAGGCTCTCTGGCAGGTTTGAAAGAAAAAAATTCACATAATGATAAACAGTAAAGACTGTAGTTAAAGCAGAACTAATTAATTTTATTGAAAAAAATCCACAAAATTTAGCTCCCGCCATCTGTGTCAGAAGCTTTGTTTCCTACCATTTGTCGTTGCTAGCTTTTGTGTGTTCTCTCTTTGTCGGATATCTGTCATCAGATTGAAAAATTGAGCATTTTTCCTAATTAATCTCCCCGTGGTATCGCAATGTTTTGTGTGCCCAGACAACAACCGTGCCTGCTAAATGTGCGTGTCCCTGTCTTTTTTTTTTTTTCTTTTTTCTTCCAGATATTCAATTGACAAAAGGAGTGATTCAACAAAAGCTTTCAAAATAGACCCGAACAATGGAACCGTAACTGTCGCTAAAGCTTTGGACCGAGAGACTTCAAATTGGCACAATGTTACTGTTGAAGCCAAGGAAACAAGTAAGGACAATTTCATGTCTTACACAATGGCATGTTTTTTACTCTTACCTACTTAGCCATAAAATCTGTCCAGAATAAATGTCCTGCAAAGTGTTGATGCAAAATCGGTCTAACTGAGCAGTGACTCACCTCTGTGGATGACTCATGTCACATTGAAAGCTCATGCAGTTATTTCACTTATTTAAAAAAAAATAGTGTAATAACATAGAAAAAATAGCTCAAAGTTGTGGATTTACTGGTAAAAAAAACATATAAGTGAAGTCTTAGCTGCAAGAGAATTAGTTGTTGTTTAAACAGATGAAGTACTGAAACATTTGGGAAGCTGTTGACGTAAATTGAACGGTTGAATTGTTACGATAGAAGTAATGAATCAGCATTTAAAGCTGTCAGTTCCACAATGTATAAGTAGCTGAAATTGTTAGCTAACAGTACTGACTGAAGCTAAGGACAAACTGAATATTTTTATTATTATTATTATTATTATTTTTTTGGCTTTTCCACCTTTTTATTAATAGAGGAGAGGACAGTTGATAGTGTGGAAAACTGGGAGAGAGTGGGGGAATGGGAGGCTACAGGCTGGTTTCAAACCCGGACCGCACTACATGGGCACGCAACTTAACCATGAGGCCAAGTCTGCGCCCTCAAAACATAATTTTAAAACGGTTGACATTAGCTTCAATATTGGTAAATTATTCAAACGGAGTGAGGCACTGGTGGCCTAGCAGTCTAAGTGTCCCACGTATAGAGGCTATAGTACTCATCGCAGAGGTCGCCGATTCGACTCCCGGCCGGTCGCCCATTTGTTGCATGTCAACCCCCACTCTCTACTCCCCACATTTCCTGTGTCTCTTCAGCTGTCCTATCCAATAAAGGCAAAAAAGCCAAAGAAAAATATAATTTATTAATAATAATAATAATAATAATAATAATAATAATAATAATAATAATAATAATAGTTCACATAGTGAGCTAAAAATAACGAGGTAGAAAAAACAATAGCTTGGAAAAAATTAATGAACTGTTGAAGGGCAAGGCAAGGCAAGGCAGCTTTATTTGTATAGCGCATTTCATACACGAGGGCAACTCAATGTGCTTTACATTAACACATTAAAAGCATTGGAGACATTCAGACAAGCATAAAATAACACATTAAAAATGACAAATATGATAAAACAGAAAAGAAAAGGAAAATTAGAAATATATTAAAAATTACATTAAAATTTTTATTTAAAGTGGGTTAAAATAATCTAAGATAGGAAGGCAGTGGCAAATAAAAAAGTCTTAGTCTTTGATTTAAAAGAGGTGAGAGTTGGAGCAGACCTACAGCTTTCAGGGAGTGTGTTCCAGATATGTGGTGCATAATGACTAAACGCTGCTTCACCATGTTTCGTTCTGACTCTAGGGACTGAAAGCAGACCAGTACCTGATGACCTCAGAGGTCGAGGTGGTTCATAAAGTAGTAGCAGATCAGCAATGTATTTTGGGCCTAAACCATTCAGTGCTTTATAAACCATCAGCAGGATTTTAAAGTCTATTCTCTGACAGACAGGAAGCCAGTGTAGATATCTAAGAACTGGAGTAAGCATAAGAAAACCAGAAAATATTTTGCTAAAAATGTAGGAAAAAACACTAGAAAAGGTTAACATAAAGTGCTGAATAAAAAGTTGAAAACACTAGCTAAAAGTTACTAATTAATTGTTAATATAGTTAAGAAAATATATTGAATTATTTATTAAAATTGATGACTGAAAGTTAACAGTGGTCTTTGTTAGCTAAAAGTGATTAATAAATAGTTAATATTGCTAGCTTACAGTTATTGATTGATAAACCTTGAACAAACTGCTAATTTTAGAAATAAACAGTTAAAAGTGTCAAAGTAATGAATCAACTGATTAAAACGTTTAGTGAACAGTATTGAACAAAAAGCTGATTTTTTTTAGCTAAAGGGAATGGATTAGTATTTGAGCAAAGTAAGCAAAAAGTATCAGTAAATAGAATAGAATAGAATAGAATAGAACAGAATAGAATAGAATAGAATGTACTTTATATATCCCTAAGGGAAATTCAGTAAATGGTCAAAATGTCAAAAAATCAAACTAGTAAAAAAAACATGCAAGCAACATTCAGCACTTCTTGATTAATTAAAAGTGCTGACTTATATACAGTTTAATAAATAATCATCATGAAAGCTGGACTTTTTCAGTACATATGATGAAAAAATATTCTTGGTTTGCAGGAATATGATATTTTAAATGTCCATACATTTTTTTTTTTTTTAGTTTTTCTGTCTATTACTCATCTTTGGTTATGAAAGCAGTGAAGTATTCGTCCTTTTTCATTTTTACTCCACAGTCTTCTTTTGAGAGGGAGAAACATTTATCAGTCTTAAGTGTTATTTTGTCAAAGCTTTTACAAAGCATTTATGATACATGCACCCAGTGGACTCCTGCAAATGTCTATCTTCACTACTGCAGCGCAGGACCATTTATCCTCCTCTGTGGTGGTGTTCATCAAAGTGCTGGACATAAACGACAATGTGCCAAGGCTTGCGAGAGATTACCAGCCATATATCTGTGAGGGAACACAGGCGGGTGAAGTATGTATATTATGATGCACTGATGTTCATGATTTAACGCATAAAAGAGTGGCAATGACATACTTAATGAATATTGACAGTGTATTGTGTCATACTCTGTGACTACACTTCTACCATTATGCTCTGAAACGGTGAAGGACTCACAAAGCACCATTTGACTACTGAACACCATGCTCTACCATAACACTGCCAAGCTGCTCAATGAGATTCTCCACATTTCTCAGAAAGGAAATACAAAGGCCACATATGATGACGTAGACTCCTTAGGAAATATGTTTGTGCATGTGACACCAGTGTTGCTCATATTTTTTCGTTCAATGGGTCTTTTTGTGTTTCAGCTCATTCAGCTGCTCAATGCAGTTGATCCAGATGACCCTGTGGAGGGGCACCACTTCTACTTCTCAATGGTCCCTGAGAAGCACATCAATCCAAATTTCACCATCAGAGATAATCAAGGTTATATTTAATTAAATCATCTGGTACCTCGAAAGCTTTCGATCTCATTCATTCAAAATTGTTGTATTAGCTCTGCCTTGGATTCAGCCAAAAGTGAAGTAGCTTATTTAAATACTGTAGTACTTAAAGGGACAGTTAAGTTGAGTTCAGATTGTCAACTTGACTTTGAGTATATACAGTACATATTTTTGCATCTCAGTTTGTGATATTTTTAAGCAGATTATCCAGCTGACACCGTAATGATGCAGTGTTTGTTATGTCAGCTTAGCCTTCCCTTTTAACGGCTAACACAGTGTATTTGATTAGGTGAACAAATCAAGCACACTTTAGGTTTGTCATTGTGCAATTAAAAAAATCAATGAGAGCAGAAAACTTACTTTGAGGATGCACTTTTATACATCTTTTCTGGTGCATTGATTTAACTTCTGAAAATTGAAGAAAGTTGGTTTAAAAGCAGCGTTCAGTGAGGCTGGGAACTTTGAGTGGTAAGCGACTGCAGCTGTATGTGTAAGTCCCATCCATGACAGCAAGAGCTCTCTTGTTTCATACAGGGGCCTGTCTAGAACTTTTTGACTAGGGTGACCCAACTGAGGCTCTCACATAGGCAGGGGTAGATTATATTAGATTAGATTAGATTAGATTAGATTAGATTAGATTAGATTAGATTAGAATATAACTTTTATTCGTCCACAATGTGGAAAATTGACAGTGAATTTACAAAGAAATGACATTTACCCTTTCTGTCCTCACAACCTACTTTCATTAAAGTATTAAACAGTTGTTATATTCCCTTTGACTTAAAAAAAAACATGACAAAGTGGCATACATCTTCTAAGCTTAATTCTTTAAGGTCTTAAAAAAGATGTTTTTTCAAAGTCACATTTGAGGGCCCTAATAAAGAAATCTACTGTCAGCCTTTTAACTCATCCCAAATTATAGATTTTAACGGAAACCCCACCACTGACAAGGCAAACAGCCAATCACAGTTTAGGATTTTGGGGTGGCCCCTTGGGTGGCCAATTAAATTTCAAGGAGTGCCAGTGCCACCCTTGGCCATCCATCTGGACACGCCACTGGTTTCATAGGCATGCAATCACGCTTTACACATCTGTACCACCTGTTGATTTGCTCTCTAGATGGTACATAAAGTTGTTCTCTTGTGTCCACAGTAAACGGCATGTCATCGTCGCTGTCCGAATCACTCATTTTATAGAGAAGGTGTATTTTTGTCTCTCTAAAGGTCAACAGACCTGGACAGCTCATTAGTGCGCTGCAGGCAAAGAACAACACGTACTGTATGTGTCTTGTCTGAGAGTAGTTCAAGACAAATGGGCTGCTTTTTGATGGCAAAGTAAAGCACTGAAAGTTATAGTAGCACTTTATAGCATATAGCAGTCCATTAACCTTGGCAGTCGGATGTTTCCAAGTGGACCGCGTTCCAGCTATAAGTTGAAAACAAAGTCAGAAAGTTGCTTAGTTGTTAGCTCCTGTTGTTGTCAGCATTGTTAGCTAATACCAGGCAATAACCACCTCAGCTCAAATAATCGCTCCCAACACCAAACCTCACAGACTTAAACCACAGGGCCATCATATGCATCGCAACCTCAATAGAACAGGACATCACGCATTCACTAAACACCAACCTCATCCCACTCCCCTCAGGACTTGCCTTGGCAAGAGCCTGATCCCTGCTGTTCTAGAGAGCCTGAACAAAAGGCCTTGCTGAATTATACAACTCTGTTTGAGTTTTGATGTCTTTGTGGACAGTTTGTTGAGCCTACAGTGTATGTTCTTGTCTTTGTCTATGTCTGTGGAAATGCAGAAAGATGCTGTGGAAAAGAATTTCCCTAAGGGGACAAAAAAGTCTAAAGTCTAAACACTACATGATAGTTTACTATCATTTAGTTTACTACTAAAAGTACAACTTTTTAAATGTTGACACCAGGGGCAGCCATCTTGGATTTCAATCTCCCGGTTACTGAAGTTCCTTTGAGTTTCTGAGTCGTTATTCAGATGGCGTTCTGGTTGACATATTTGACTGACATTGGAATTTCTGATTCTGAAATCAAATGGAACGCACCATAAAACTCATATCTTATTTGATTCAAATTGTATAGTTTGGTATTTGGTACTGGTATTAAGTTTTAACACACAAAGTACAAAGAGAAGAGATTTCTGGTGATCACTAACATGGAGATGACAGCAACTCCTTGGAGAGTGAATGATTAAATAGCTGGTAGGAAGCTACGACAGCTATCATGCAGACTTGACAGCGATAATGATATGTCAACAGGCTGTCAAAGATTCACTATCATGAAGCATGCAGCTGTTGTCCAATTTTCAATGAAATAGCCATGCATGTTTATCATCTTGTGTTGCAAAATGTTACTGTCAGTGCAATGAACCAGTTCCTGAATGACCTGCTGTACTGCTGTTTTGGTGATATTAAACTTCATTTTAAAATGACTGACTTCAACTTCTGGTTGAATAATAACTAAAAGGAGATAAAGCTACACTAGAATACTTGTTGTTGGTTGGAATTCTGATGATTTGCACAAGCACAACATGTATGAGTAACTATTTTACATTCTTGTTACACTAACAAGAGTCTCATTTCAAACACTTTGCATCTGTGAGTGTTGTTTTTGCCACATTTTGTTACAAAAACTCTCAGTGGGTTGTATTTTTTTGTGGCTGACAGCCTGTAGAGTGAGTAAATTGAAAGTGTGTTTGCCTTGTAGTCAGTGATCAGTCAACCCCCTTTTTCCAAGTGTATAATGAAAATGGGCAGTAAAAATCGAACAGTGTTGTTAAAGTGTGCAGCAGAGGGATGTTTGAATGTGTCCAATAAGTTAGAATGAAATGTATGCTTGTGTAGGGAATGGGTGGTTAGCCACGCAGGCACAACAGTCCAGTCAGCAACCAGGTAATGAATAATGAATCAAGAAGGAACACATTTCTTAGATCACATTTGCATATGCCGAAAGGCTTATTGGACTCCTAAAAAGTTACTAAGTGCTTTGAGAAAGTCTTATGAACCCAAACACTGAGACAGTTTGTCAATTTACATTCATGCACATAGAAAATGTGATTTGACAAGGTGTTTGCAACTTTCAGAATGCCAAGATTATATTCTAAATCACATTAAATGTGTCACCTCACTTGCTTTTCTGCCTCAAACATCCCATTAGGTATCCACACTCACATTAGAAGAAGTGCTAATTCTTTTTTCACCAGTGCTTTTCTTTTTTCCAACATTCTTAGACAATACAGCCGGCATTGTTGCACGCAGGAGTACTTTCACCCGCAAGGATCGGACTCAGTACCTCCTGCCTGTTGTAGTGACGGACAGCGGCTCTCCAGCTCTCTCTAGTACCACCACTTTAACTATCAGTGTGTGCAGCTGCCAGCCGGCCGGTCACTGTCCCACAGGAGGGGTGGAGGCCCTTGCGCTGTCTATGGGGGTCAGTCTGCAGACCTTGATCGGGCTTCTGGTCTGCCTGGTCACACTTACAGGTAAGAAATAATGCTTTTATTTTGTTTTCCCTGCCCAATGCAGTCTACTAAATCAGTCTGTTATGCAAGTTGAATGAATTCAATAAGAAGTCGATTTTTTCTGTTGAGAGTTTTTAAAGCAATCTGTCATTATCAAAACTCTTAGAACTAAGGAAATGAGCAATTAAGGCTGCAAGATTTGTGCATTTGGTGAATTTTGTATAATCATGGAGCCCCAAAAACTGACAAATGTTGGAAATAATGTCTCAGAATACAGTTGTATCTGAATACATCAATTAATAATACAGACAATTAAAATGAAACACTATCAGAAATAATGAAAACTTCATTTTCTAATTGTTTTAATCTTACCAAGCTTATACTTTTTTAGCTTAATCATTTTACAGTGTTTTTCTATTTACCTTCATGTATATCCAATCTTAAATCTACTTTCCCCACACAACATTTAACTCATATTTTTACATTTTCCTCTTCAAACTGCAATAGCTACTGGTCACAACATCCGTCAAGTGTTGCTGTAGCTCTGCTAGCTTGTTGAAGTCTTCAAACAATTACTACAGCATCTAAGGCAAAAGATCACACTGTTAGATAGCTTAAGTCACATGAATGTTTCAGTTTGTCATCACTTATCTCCCAATGGCAAGAAAAGACTTTAAAAAGAAGATACTATGATTTAGATATAATCATGTTGTAAAGTAGCATTAACTAGTTAGCAATGTCAAGTGGAAGCATTCCAGCTAAAGCATCTGGAGGTTCCAGAGCTAGCTAACACTACTTTGAAGATTTTGGAATTACTTTGATTTGATAAAGAAGACATTAGTCATTTAGTATCAAGGAACATAGACTGTATATAAAATGGATGTCATCTTGCTCAGCTCGAAGTGAGGCTGCCACAAAAAACTGCTCCCCCTCGTGGCTGGCTGCAGTATAGGTCAAAAACTCTGTCTCCCCCATTAATTTGAATGGCGCTGCGGTCAAACTTAATACATACATAAATACATCCGTATGCTGTGGTGATATGTAGTTATTTATTTGACTGTTTTGTGTTCAAGGCTTCTTTTTTCTGAAAAGTTTCTTTTTCGTTAGTTATTAGAGGTTAAAAAACGAGGTTTTACATCCATGTTTTACTTTGACAGCTGCCGTAGGGAGAAACTCTGTAGGACCTTGGGATGGTACGCTGTAGGGCGGAGCCTGTTCCGTTGAAACATACAAATTCCCTACTTTGCAGACTCTGGCTGCAGAAAATGTACAAGATGTCTGCGTTGTGGCTTCAAAACCGTACAATGGGAAAATGCGGAGCGATGCTGTCCATAACATATACAGTCTATGTCAAGGGAAAGACTCTTCAACTGGTCATTGTTGAAAAAAGGAGACATGTGAAGAAGCTAGATTGATTTAAAAAAAAAAAATGATTGGGCTTCTACATTTCGAAATAGTATAACTGAGATTGTAAAGTAAGGACACATGGTAGGGATGACATGTCCTTTGTTTTTCTGTCTGTCTCTTGCTCACTCAATCTTAGCCTGTCTTACCCTCAGGTGTGCACAAACTACACATTTAAAATACTCAACTCAACTCAACTTTATTTATATAGCACCTTTCATACATAGAAACATGTAGCCCAAAGTGCTTCACAGAGTAACAGACAGTGAGAAAACAACAGCGATGGTAGAATTATAGAAGGCATGAAAAAATAAGAAATACTTAAAAAAGAAAAGAAAATCAACACAGTATAATTAATAAAATAAGTAAGAGTGGAAATAAATAACAAACGCAAAACTGTTGTTGGTTTTTGCATCCTTACTTTTAAGCGTCTAAGCTAATTGCTATACTTCTGTCAGGAGAAGAGTTTACACAGTTGTTTTTACTTATTGAAACACTCCATCTTAGTTATTATTTGTTGATGTGTTCAGGATTACTTTAACTTCACGCCAAGAATTTACCTTCAAAGTCGGAGCTCCATTTATAAACTTGAAAGGACTCCAAATTTAAACTTGTTAGAAGGGAAATAAATTGATTTAAAATATAACAGAGTTTCAGAAGGAACGGAGTGTTGTTTTTGTGTTTTTGTGTTTTTGCATAGCCAGACGCTTCAAAACTCCATCAGGTCAGAAGTTACCCTAGAGTAAAAGGCAGACACACAGAGGGCCTTTGATATACTTAAATTAAAACTACACTCAGCAAAGAAATTCACAGAAAATCATCTAGAGGTTCTGTTTCTGAAGAAGTGTCTTCATGTCTTTCACTAGTCAATAAAAAGACCAAAGATCTTTTTCTGTTGAATTTTTTGCCAAGAGTTCTCAGAGAGATTGACAAGGCAGGCGTCTGGTTAAACATGATTATTCCCTCTCAGAGGCATGTTGTGAATGTAGTGTGTTTTGTTTACACAGGCAGAGTGAAGAGTACTAGAGAGTTGATTGTTTTTGCACTATGACTTCAGGAGTAGCTTCCCTAGTGATGTAGACAGAGAATTTCAGAAGATAGAAAACAGGAATCAGTTTGAATAATAAAACAGCTATGATAACTTACCTCAACACTTACGCCTCAGGTGACTCACCTCCTGATTTACCAGAAGTCAGTTTATTTCTGATACAAATTGGTAGCTGAAACAATGCCAATCTCACTGACATGTTGTAAAAAAAAAGTCACTCTTTTTCAGCGGATCTGTTGAGCTAAAGCAGTTCCACCCTCACATCCTTTAGGCAAGTATGAAAACGTGTGCTAAACAGCAGGATTTTACATTAACAAATCCGCACTTTCATTTGATTTCCCCCTTTTAAAAACTCACCAGTGTGCCTTTAACACACACTTTTAAAATGCTGAAAGCTTGCAGAGCAATGATGTCGGGTAATGAGCGTATTGGTTGCAATACATCAGTAGCAATGCCACCCTGGGACGTTGATGGGTTTGCATAGTGAAGAGCTTTATTATGACCTCGGCTGCTTTGTGTCCTCCCTGTGCCCATCACATGAAAGATTAATGGCAATACCTGCTATGCTAACATTGTGTCGGATGAGCACAAAATCCTGTGAAAACAATCAAGAACAAAACAAGCTCTTTCAGCATTCTGCAGGAAAAAAAACTTAATGTGTGAGCTGAAATTAAAAAAATAAATCACTGCATAATTAACCTGCGTTTGATGTTTTGCATCCACAACAAGTTGCAGAAATCAGATCTTGCTGCTGTTGTTCTTCTATCCGTGCTCCATCCGGCAACAGAGCTGCTATTTTCCACACAAAGCTCACGCCCTGGTGTTTAACTGTAATGATCTCCTGCTGTGTTGTGTCTGCAGTGCTGTCAGTTCTAATGCTGGTGCTGAGGAGACACAGGCGGAAGCAGCAGGAGGGCCTGGAGGTGGAGGTGAAGGAACTGGAGCTGCCCGAGACGGTGTCGCAGAAGGTGCTGTATTACGGAGAAAAGGGGGGAGGAGGAGCAGACTTGAGCTTCTGCCAGCCTGTCGTCCCGCTGCGCCCTCATCCCAGGAGGAAAGAGAGGAGGCTGAGGAGGGAGGACGTCAGAGCGAGCATACGGATGTCCCTCCGAGAATCACACATCATCGGGCCGGAGGATGAGGTCTTCAGGCAGTTTATCCTAGACAGGCTGGCAGAAGCTGATCAGGATCCTTATGTTCCCCCATTTGACTGTCTGAGAACCTATGCTTACGAGGGGTCAGGATCTCCCACAGGGTCTCTGAGCTCACTGGATTCATCAGAGCTTTTACCAGAGCCACAAGTTTGTAATCCCAGACCTTACTTAGTAAGACTCACCCCTTGGTACGCGGGTGTAGAGGAGGACACCGTCTTTTGAAAGGGTTTCGACTTGAATGGCCATTCCTCCATCAATCTGTTCTCCTCTTTTTCCAGTCTTTATGCTAAGCTAAGCTAACAGGCTGGTGGCTGTAGTTTCATATTTACTGTACGGATGAAAGAGCGCTATCAGTATTCTAACATTACTCGGCAAATTGGCAGTGTATTTCACAAGATATACAATCCCCCTTTGACGCTATGATCAACACGGATATACAACAAATCTCTTTGTTTATAGATTATGTTTGCTCTGTTAAAGCATGTGATATATAATTGAGTATAAGAAAATGTATAAGTATTTAAGCTTAATATTAAAGATCAGATTTGATTTTATCTCAGTGCCTCAACTCCATCGGTCTACCTTTCCCAAGTTGACAAAAAAGTTACATTGGGTCAGTAAGTGCCAACGTTGAGCTTCAAAAGAAGACGACACTGAGATTTCTTCCATTTTTTACACACTCTTTTTACAGTCTATAGTTGCACTGGCCAAATTTCAGCAAGGAATAGGTTCCTGGGGACACTGTTTGTTGGATAGGCATAAAGCATTTTACTGAAGGATACTGCAAGAGGGATGGAAAATGGTGACACTCCAGGAGATTACTATAGTGCTAGTTCTAAGCAAGCGGCAACCTCCGGTCTAAAAATATGAGTCCAATGCGGAAGTGCTAAAAGCTGCAGTTCATCGAGGATCCACTTGAGGCTGGCTCTGGAAGTACTGGAAGTCACATACGCATGAATGGGAAAAAGCCGATCTTTACAGCAGAAATAAACATGTCTACAGCCTGGTACAAAAGATTAGTGTAGTCTGGATAGCTCATGTCTTGATCGGCTCACACTGTAGGGGGGTACATTTTTTTCAAATGCGGCAATTTCAAAGATATTGAGATTACGAGTCTTCCAATGAGAGGCACAGCTGACTGCGGGAACACTGTAGCTGTTGACTAGGAGGTTCAAACTCCGCCTCTTTACGTCACACTGGCTCCACAGCAGCAATATGGCTGCCGCCGACGATTGGCCTCAAAACAGCTTTTCAGAACAGATGGTTGACGTCCCGGATACTACGTCCATCTTTTATACAGTCTATGGTTCTATAAGCTGACAAAACTCTGTAGCCAGCTCAGGTGAATGATGATGGGCAGAGCACACTATAGGCACTGCCCCCACTCTGTGTATCCAACAATTTCTTTCATACTTGGATGTGACCTCCCAGTTCTGGTTTCCCATTCAGTTGAGCAGGTTTACACATTGATGTCTAAAGTGAAACACAATCTGTCTACGGCACACATCTTCACTATACAGATGTCCCTGCTGCTGTATTGACCCTGTTACATCCCCTACTCCTCTACACTGCCCCTACTGTTCATGTGCATTCTGCATCTTGCAACCACATCTGTGCATATTTTGAGGACATGCACACAGGGGCGTGTCCAAAAGTTGCGCACCCATGTAGCAGGTGGCCCGAGTTCGAATCCAGCCTGTGGCCTCTTTCCTGCATGTCATTCCCCAACTCTCTCCCAGTTTCCTACACTATCCACTGTCCTCTCCTCTATAAAATAAAGGTCAACATAGAGTGGCAATACATCAATCCTTTGAGACCAGTTCTTTAAAGACTTAAAAAGAATGTCGAAATTCACAATTGAAGCCACTGACGAAGGAAAATGTGCTACACTTACATACAGAAAAGCAACTTCCAACCTGTTAACACTTCCTGAGTAGTCCATTTTAACGTGAACAGTCCCACCTCTGACAATGCAAATGGCCAATCATAGCTTAGGATTTAGGGGTGGCACCCCTTTACAAGGAGGGCCATGTCACCCCTTCCACCTCTCTGGACACGGCCCTGCATGCCAACATGCCTTGCAGATGCAGGACTTGCATAGCAGCAGTCATGCACATGCTAGTTGAAAGCAAGTTTATCTCCAGCTTATTAGAGCAACCTCTTAACAATGCACAGTAGATGCATTGTTACTTTGAAATAATAACTGTTGCAGCTTTTCCAAGGTCGATTAAGCATTGACTTAATGAGACTTTTCAACATAAATACTTGAAGCAGTGTCAAAAGTCTTTAATGCGACCCAACCACAAGGTTAAGGTAGAGCAAAATGCCCCGTTCTCTTAGCTGGATGAAACCTTTGTTTAGAGTTGGCTACAGAGTTTACTGTACGCTGTATCCATGCCGGACCAACATTAAGAATTAGCACCAGGTGTCAGGTTTGTTAGGACACAACTTTTTAAAGCCACGTTCCCGTATTAAGGTATGGTGAGTTTTATCAGAGAGCAAAAACAATGGAGGTCATTCTTTATAACTGTAATGTGTCAGTTCTCATCCTAAATGCCTGCAGTATTAACGACCTGTGAAATGTATATTTCTGACTCTTTTTGTAGTATTCACTTTTTACAGTGTTAACATTTATAACTGTTATATTGGCTCCTATCTGTTCTGTGTATTGTATTTTATACCATGAAATGATATAAATTAATGTATACTTACTTGTGTCTGGCAGCAGTTTTTTTTCCAAACAGACCTCCTGCTTATCCATATTCTCAGAAACATCAAGCCTCATATCTTCAGAGTGTGTATTATTAAATATCAGCTATGTGATGTACATTATGCTGTACGATGTGGTGTTTCTTCTTTTAACTCACCAGAGAGCACATCACACTACACATGTAAGTTCATTAGCAGCGGAAAGAGCACCGGGGTGACTGGCAGAACTACTCCAGCAGAGTTGTTAAGAGGAGGGGAAATAAGTTGCAGAGGCTTGATTTGAAATTTACAAAGGAAGTGAAAGTCCTCAGATTCATAACAGCTTGAGTGCTGTGCAAAAAAAAAAAACAGTATATACAGACCCTGGCTCACTTTCCCCTCTTCATGGTCATTTACAGTATTATTGGCGAACACCAACATGCTCACAGTTAATTGTGTGGGTGGCTCCTCGAGGGGTGACTCAAGGTAATTGCATGGGGAACAGGTCCAGCCCCCTTCTCACCTCCTGGTTCACTAATTGGGCTGTTAGCTGTCTATGAAGGTCAGGGTTTGAACCACAAAGAATGCAGCTCATAGCGAGGGAAAAACTGAAGAAATTAATACACAAACCTATTTGGGAAGTCGCTTGAAAGCCTCAAAGTAAGACACAATATGCTGGCACAAACTAATTGCTGGAGTCTATTCGGCTTTTCCTTTGCTGCCGTGGTTTCTTGTATGAGGAGGCGTGCCACTCAGCAGGACAATTTCCAGACATCACTGCGACTCAAAGTGAGCTTCAAATAGCTTCCGCTGTTGGAAACAATCTATCCGGCCAGCGCTTCTTAGACTAAATCATCTCACAATGGCTTCTAAAGACACAGGTGTTCACAAAAAAGGCCTTTTTAAAGTTCTCTCAAAGCAATCTCCACAGTCCAACATGTACGCTATTGGATTTGCCCATAAAGCCTCTGTTCTAATTCCCTTTTTCAAAAGTACCTTAATGTCAAAAGTCATTCAGCTCCTGGTGTCATTTAACCTTCTGAATTTCTGTCATTACCCATGGTGAATATCACGGGTAATTTAACCTAACAGCCCTTTTCTTTGTGTAATTATACCCATTACAGCAGTGTGAAGGATTCCACTCTGTCAACTGTCTCTGTCCGCCACTCGCCCGCACGCAGGTTATAGATTCAGCTCTTCTTTTCAAACCCCCCGTGCCAAACTCATCACAAAGCACCACAATGCTCACTGGAGAGTCTTTGAGAGGGGGGGCGCTCTCATTTGGCAGACAGAGAGTTGATTGAAAAGATGCCTGAAAGGATTTTTTGAAACCCATTAAAAAAAAATCATTAGGAACATGTATGCCTTACGGTTTGGCTGAAGAGAGATCAAATCTTTCATGTGCAATTTTGAATCGCGGACGCAATTAAAGACAGAAGAGTTGGAGCTGGACTCGGTTCTGAGCATCATAGTCGCGTTTTTGTCTTAAATGTTTATCCAATAAAACTCAGGGAATTTCTGTGCAGTATATGTGGTCATCAGTATAAGCAGCAATTCCAGTTAAAGCCAAGGAAAGTAAGGACATCTAGTAGAGATGGTTTGGGTTTTTAGAGCTACATTGCATGTAAAACATGTCTTCAAAGAGCAGCTCTTAGTTGGAAACTTCTGTACATGCTTGGGAATAAATACAAAGAGTGCTGCTTCGAGCAAGAGTACTAGACTGAGGAGAAATCTCAGGACCAAGAAAACAAGGCCTTTAAGTGGGAAGGGACAACAAAGATACAAGACTAAATTGCTTTGGATTGGAGGAGGGACCTATAAAGAGAGTCTTTTCTCAAGCACTACAATGTCCACCATTGCCCCTGTGATCATGTGGTTTCAAATCTCCATTGTTAAAGCCTATGTAATTGGAATGTTTCATTTGCCATTTTGGTGAAATCGTTCCAACAGATCTGAAACAAACCAAAGTCTGGTACTTGATTTGTCAAAACCCCATTACTAGGGCAATTAATTCTCAACCTGGCTGATCACACAAGTCATATATAATCAATCCACAGACATATTTTGTGTAGTAATTCTATAATTTATTATTTTAATGTGAATATAAAATTCAAAGGCACATACTATAATAGAAAATATAAGTTGAAGGCGGGACATATGGATCTTTTGCTCAAAAGATTAAAATGTGTTTCTGTTTTTATACTTAAGAAACTCTTAGGGTTCTGATGGTAAGTTAACACATCTTGTCTGTTTCAAGAAGTCTCATTAAACATCAAAATCGCCACTACAAAGACCTGGATAAAATGACAAAAATATATAGGGTCCTGTAAAGAGTTCAGTCATTTTCTAGAAGTTAATTCCAGTACTTGAACTAAAAAAAATAGTCAACATGATCAGATTCAGGCCCATTTCTCCTCTGCCTGTTGACACTGTGGCAAAAATGTTTGTTTCCATCTGAGGTAACCACAGTTCCTTGGCACAGATGTGAGATCAGTCTGAGGAGCTTCTGAACCCAAACCATCCCTGATACAGTATATCAAAGTGGAGCAAGATCCTGTCCTGCATTCACGCAGCAAATGGCAGCAAAGTGCAAGTGCATCCGTAAGTTGCCATTCCCTACACAGTAATTTAAACCATAAGTGGTTGCGATAATAGCAACAAGTTGTGACACCTGCCTCTTTTATGTTTCAAGACATGTGAGCAGCAAGACCTCAGAAAGAGAGAGAGCTTGATGAGAACAGGCATGTCAACATACAGTATATATTCCTGCAGAAGTCCTGTCCACCTTCTCTAATATGACCTTCAATGGAAATGTTGAAGTAAACTTGACTGTGAGTTTTCATGTTCAGATAATGTCAATTCACCCCATAAGGAGGCTGAGTAGAATCTGTCACCATGAAGCGTTCCAGTTGAGGTCCTGCTCTCCCTGTCACATCATCATTTGCATAATCACCTGTTCACTATGTATTATCTCTGTGAACTGGATCCAACTTACAACCTAGTTGAGGCAGAGTTTTCAGGTTTGAGCTTAACTGCTCTGTAAGCAAAGTCAGTCTAAACACATTTTGCAGAGTTGGATGTAATACACTTTAGAAGCAGACATATGTTAAATCATTAAATTATAAAAACACTTTCATGAAAGCCTTGGAAGCCTGGTCTTGGAGATCAAAATCTGATCATGTTGACTCATATTTTTAGTTCTTTTTTCCCAGTACTGGAAGGAATTTCCAGAAAATGATTGCACTTTTTACATGACCCTATATTTTTGTCATTTTTCCAAGTCTTTGTAGTGGAGATTTTGATGTTTAATGAGACTCCTTGAATAAGACAAAATGCCTTAATTTACCAACAGAACCCCAAAACTTTCTGAAGTATAAAACAAAAATAGTCTTTTAATCTTTTGAGCATAAGATCCGTATGTCGTGCCTTCAAGTTGTTTATCTCTTTAAAGCATGGGACTTGAATTTCACATTCAGATTAAGATAATAATTAAAACTTCTGTACACATTTGACTTTAAACATTTTTTTTATATATATATGTGGATTTTGTTGAAAGAAAGCAAAGATCAAGAATATATCAAAATAAAAGCATCCAGTAGAAATCTTACAAGTTTGAGAAAAGACTGCTGCTTGGACACGATGAATCTTTAAACACTTTATATTTAATATCAACAATAGTCTACTTTAAAATTCTCTCATGATCAAGTAGTGATCCCAGTTCTGTCAAAACACAGGCCAGCAAGAACAGGACAGACACTTGATATTAAAATGTAAAAAGTGCGCCTAAGCATCACTATAATCAATATGAAACTTCACACGCCGCACTGTTACATTCAGGCGAACTGACATCGGCAGCAATTACTTCCAAGTGTGAGCCCCATGTGTGCCGGAGTCAAATCTGACAGCAAATGTGTTAAAAGATTATGCAAACTTTAATATTTCAGGATTTACAGAATACATTTCCTGAAAGTTATTTCATGTGAGCTTTCTCTATTCTGGTCCTTTAATGAGCTTTCCTTCATTGCCATGAGACTTAGGGATTGTCAGACTTTGAAATGAAATTAATAAGTAATGATGCAAAAACTTTGAAACTTGTTTTGTTATTCATCAGAGGCTAACGGCTGGCTGTTTTGGAGGGTGGTAAGCAACAGTACATACATTGGACTGTTATCAGAAGTATTGTGTTCAATGCTGTGTGATGGGTTCATGCACCTGGCTGACATGATCTCAATCCTGTGGACAACATCACTTAATATCTGCTTATTGTGAGATATAAAGAAAATGGACCACCTCCATGGGCGCTGACTTAATGTGCTGGTCCAACCATGGCATGCACAGAGGCAACCTGGCTGGTAGCATCACAGGACTTGCGTCACACCTGCGACACTAACCAAAACTCACATTAAACTGGTAGAACATCGAGGGTCACTTGAGTCAGTTCAGTCCACAACAGAACAGATTAAATATACAGATTTTAATTAATAGAAAGAGGCGCAATGGAGAGTAAAAACTTCACAAATAGAGGATTATACTTATCATGTATCTTGTCCTTGAATGCCACCGTCGCTTCACCAACGGAAGAGGTGAACAAGGGTGTGTTTGAAACCAGAATCTGATTGCTACATATTGCTAATTAGTCCCAGTTCACGAATTGTACCTTTAAAAAACAAATACACAAGAGCAAAATCCATCCATCCATCTTCCCCCGCTTATCCGGGTCCAGGTCGCGGGGGCAGCAGTCTCAGCAGGGAAGACCAGACACTCCTCTCCCAGCCACTTCCACAAGCTCCTCTGGGAGGATACTGGGGCGTTCCCAGGCCAGCTGAGAGATATAATCTCGCCAGCGTGTCTTCCCCGTGGCCTCCTCCCAGAAGGACACGCCCGAAACACCTCCCCAGGGAGACGTCCGGGAGGTATCCTGACCAGATGCCCGAACCACCTCATCTGGCTCCTCTTGATCCAAAGGAGCAGCGGCTCTACTTTGAGCTTCTCCCGGATGTCTGAGCTTCTGACCCTATCTCTAAGGCTGAGCCCAGACACCCCAGACACGCCGCTTGTATTCGCAGTCTCATTCTTTCGGTCATAACCCACAGCTTGTGACCATAGGTGAGGGTTGGAATGTAGATTGATCGGTACATTGAGAGCTTTGCCTTCTAGCTCAGCCCCCTCTTCACCACAACAGACCGGTACAGTGTCCGCATCACTGCAGACGCCGATCCGTCTGTCAATCTTGCGCTCCCTCTTCCCCTCACTCGTTAACAAAACCCCAAGATACTTAAACTCCTCCGCTTGGGGCAAAGACTCTTCTCCGACCCGGAGAGGGCAAGCCACCCTTTTCCGACTGAGCACCGTGGCCTCAGACTTGAGGCTTCAGAGGTGCTGATCCTCATCCCCGCTGCTTCACACTCGGCTGCAAACCGACCCGAGAGCAAAAAAATAAAAGGGTGAATCCATTTGTTAGCCCATTTGTTTAGCATGCTAACTAGCTTACTTACAAAGTTGTAACTTAGGAGATCATAAGGCTCACAATAGCAACTTAACTTTTTGCAGCAACAAAAACTTCAACAGTGACATATTTCTATACTGTTTGGACAGAGGCTCACATATAGTAACCTATAGCATAGTGCTAGCTGCTCCCACAGCGTGAGTTTTCTCACCCACAGCTGTGACTAGATCAGGTGCAGGTCTGTATCATAGCAACAAGAAAGATAACACTAATCCGCTGCTGATTGAAATGCACTTGAAAGAGGTTTAAACTATAGCCATGGGATGACCACTTTTGATGTTGCAGCTGCAGTGATTGTGGCAGCAGCCATGGTTGTGCTTTGATGGTTCTGTAACTGGATATGACAAATTAGTTGAGGTGATAAGATGTATAGACTGAAGCTGTTTGGTTTGATTATAGATAGGCTTCCGTATCAAAGCGTCATATATTCGCAAACAAATCATGCTGTAGCTTCAGTGTTACCCCAAGCTTTGAGACTTTGATTCCCAAAGCTACAGATCTCATGTGTTGTGTAGGAAGTAGGAAACATTTGGCTCCTCTTTGTGTCTTCAGAGATACACCCTGACCCTGAACTGGAAGTGAAGTAAAGAACTAACTGTGAAAGGACCTCAAGGTAATTGACCAAAAAAAATCACACTTTCACTCTTTAAGAACTTATTCATTAAGCTAATGAATAGCTTAATGAATAAAAACTGCCTGAAATTGAAATTGTAACCATAAAGAGTTGCAAACTGATGTTAGGAGACAGCACAAAATTGTTAAAATTGGCTAAGTTGGTGTTGGGGTTAGGGTTGCCATCTGTCTTGTATTAGCCGGGACATCCCGTATATTGGGCTAAGTCGGTCTGTTTCATACAGGACCTCAATTGTCCCGTATACTGACTATTCACTCTTGTAAATACAGCAGACTGCACTCTACAGACCCTAGATCAGATAAAACGGCAGTTGCATGGTCATGTGCCAATTACACTGCTTGTCATCAGTCAATCACAGGCCCCTTCAAGTGCATCAGTTTTATAGAGCACAAATGCACCAAGTCCTGCAAAAAAGTGTGGAGAGGATTTTCTCTCTAATGGCCATTAAATGGTCAGACTCAAGAAACAGATGCAGCACAGAGCTGATCAAAAATTAACTTCAAATATCTGTAAACTGTGACTTGTCATGTAAGGACTTCTCTCTGGCTGTGCAAAAGGACAAAAGACTGCTTGAGTCAGTCAAGAGCAGCAAAAAGTATCCATGGAAAAAGTTAATTTGATGAGTCATACTCCTCTTTCGCATTTAACTTTTGCCTGTTTTTTATGTAAAGAGCCAAATTGTGGTTTCTTTGAGGTTTATTCATACAAGGTTACATAATGATACAGTAAGGATTAAAGGGAATATACACACTTTCTTAATTTCCAGTTGAATCAGAATATGAATATACGCTGAATTCACACATCATGCTCACACCACCATGGCACCGAGCACCTGTCCCTTATTTAGTAATGAGAAAGTTGGCAACCCTAGTTGGGGTTGTTCACTCATTCATCAGTCACCTGTGTGTTATTTTCATCAAGTAAACTCAAACTTGTATGTCTGTAATTCCCTCCAGTTATCCTTTATCAAAAGTAAGATTCATGTGTATGAAAACAGAGACACAACCACCTCGCTACCCAGAAAACTTAGCTAGTAATGTCGCTTATGTCACGGCAACACAACCCTGGCACGAGCTCAGTCTAGGGCATCCAAGCGTTGGCTGCCCGTGCCATACTAAAGAAGGAATCAGGTGGCTGTCAGCAAAAGGCAAAGGGAAAAGGCGGACCTTACCTGTGCTGACTTCTTTCCAGGACACCATTCACGGCTCCGGGACCAGCTCACGCTGCTTCCTTCTCGTTACCCCTCAGGGTTTCGGATGACAGTTCATATTCAAGTTAACATATATAACACACGACAAAACTCAACGGAAAAAGGGGAAAACTTTGCAAGAATCTCTTTCCACGGCTTCTGACAACGGCGTCTCTTTCTTCGCGCCTCTCTAGCAGGTGTCTGCCTGAGCTAATCAAGACCACAGCGTCACCGTCTCATTGATAAATTGGTCTCGTGACCAGGAAGGTCCGCCCACCTGTAGCTCGACAGCCACACCCCCATACACTGGACAGTGTTGCCGCAACACTTAGCATAGCAATAGCAATAGCAATAGCTCTCTCAATATACAAAAGTGTGACATACATCTAAGATCATTGTTTTCCTGGTTTATGACACAATGCTAGTCATGACATAAAATTTGGAAAGCAGCCATTTCTAAACACAAGCCCAAAAACTGACAACTTGTTGAAACTGAGGTGAAGCATAGCATACTGTGATTGTTTGATGACAGAGTTGAAGAGTCTGTCATTTCCACTCCAGCTCAAAGTGAAAATAAAAACAGTCCCTGCCGATTCCTTTGACAAATCAGATCCCAATTCAGCCCAACTCACGAGCTACCCAAGAGGCAATAGAGTAGCGCTATGAATGGCAGAGAGGTCATCTTTCAACTAAAGACTCTTCAATCCCCATCACAGCAATCATTATCACCAACAAAGTGTTCTGAGCACTTACCACGCTTCTCTAATTTCCTGTTTGTTTTTCATTTGCTGGGGTCCTCATTCTTGAAGCAGCTATGTTACCACCCTATGCTGTGATAAATGAATCCAATAAATGAGCTGTTAGAGGATTTCCAGTTCGCCTATGAAGTTAGTATTGATGTTAACAAGGAGCCTGAATTCATTAAAGCTGCTGGAGCTTCTATTGCTCACTTCGATTCCGTTTAAAACCATCTCAAAGCTTTCAGATATCTCAAATTCCTTTAATAGATATTTTCTGATATAGAAAGAATGGTATAGATATTTTTTCCCTCTGGTTTTTTTTATGTACGTTATGGTTTTAAATGGCTAGAGCTCAAGTAAAATGGTGACGCACCTCCTATTCACCCATTGAGATTCAACAGCATTTGAGAAACGTTCTAATGGCCGTTGTGGTGGTTTTTTTTAGTTCCCACCAACAGACTTGACCAAAGTACATCCATGCATGCTTGTAGTGGAGATTGGCAGGGTGTCCCACTGTGGACAAAGCACTGCTAATGTCTTTCCTTTAATTATCTGTACATGTGGAAGTTCTGTTTGATAAAGAAAAAAAACTCATCCCTCTTTTTTATACATGTGAAAAGTGCAACTCCTCCTCTATAGGATAGCTATGGCAGTGATTTCAGTCGTATAATATCACAATATAGAAATAATCTTTTCCCTAATCGTTCGGTTTACTTATATGGATCATACAGAGGCATCACTATTTATTGTGGTTTGTTTCATTGCAGGGTTAGAACTCCCCAGTGAAGCTTTATTAAAATGTTTAAATGTTTTCAGCTACTAAGGGGCATTTAAAGAGATCTGTTCACAAAGTACTACATACTAACACTGGTTAGTTTGGCAAACTTGTAAGCAATCAATGGCTAACTGACACAACAATATATATAAACCAACATGAATCATGTGGAGCCTTTTTGTTTGCAACGTATTGATTGTAAGTTCAATATTATTCCTCATTTTAGCTCTGTTTTTGGTCTCCTCCAACTCAACCACCCTAACATACAGTTGTTAAATGAAGGAGTGGCTCACTTATTTCTGCGCTTTACATATGTAAGTTGTATTTGATTAAAAAAAAAAAGTCATCTCACCTTCTTAGCTATGAATATAGCAATAAATATCTGGCGTGGCGATTCAATAAAAAAAAACAGTTTTGTATGCCTCCTCTACAGGATAGCTATGGCAGTGATTTCAGCTGTATAATATAACATTATAGAAATAATCTAATGGGTCATACAGAGGCATCACCATTTTTTTTAAAGTTTTTTTTGGGGGGGCTTTTTGCCTTTATTTGATAGGACAGCTGCAGAGAGACAGGAAATGTGGGCTGCACATGGCCAGCCCCCCGAGGCATCACCATTTATTGTGGTTTGTTTCATTGCAGGGTTAGAATGCCTCTCAGGAGCTCTATTAAAGTTTTAATACTTTTTTGGGGCCACTTTGGGACATTAAAAGCAAGCTGTAAACCCAAAGCTAAATACTAACACTGGTTAGGGTTGAAAACTTGTTAGTAGTCAATTGCTACCCAACACAATGACAAATATAAACCAACATGCATCATTTGAAGTCATTCAGTTTGCAGTGTGTTGATTGTATGTTCAACATTAAGTCTCTTTTAGCTCTGTTTTTGGTCTCCTCCAACTCAACCACCCAAATATGCAAATGTTCAATAAAGTTGGTGACTTATTTCTTTGTTTTTTTTCTGCTTATCAGGAAGTGCTGGCTGTTTTGGGCCTTGTTAGTTGTATGTTAACAGCTGCTGACCAAGAGAGTCAACAAAAACTGTCACAAAACCAAAACAATGCACTACACAGGGCTAAAAGTAGCCACAAAAACAGATACTAACTCCACGTAGATTATTTTCTCTGAGGAACACCTTTCACAGTGCATATAGTAGAGTATTCATTCTAACAGCTTTGAGCCGTAGATACATTTTCAAGGATTTTGTTCAGAGGTTTCAAAAGAGCATTTAACACCTGTACAACTTGGTTGACACTGTGTGGAGTTTCTTTACTTGAGTATTTATCTGAAATAAGGTCAAGCCCTCATCATTGTGTCGAGAAAGAGACTCTTTTCAACTCTCTTAAAATGTTCTTTACTGAACATCTCATGGACTCAAGCTGTGAGGAAGGAAGTCTTGGAAAGAGAATGAAAAGAAAAGAGCAAGTCATGGGTCAAAGAAAAGAAGCTTTAACTGAGTTCCTAATACAATGGATCCATGTTGGAAATGCGTTTACATCACCTGGTCGATATCATGATATAAGTCACAGGATAGAATGAGATCTGTTGGTTTTGAACTCTGGTTAGCTGTGTTTTTATTTCTTTTCAAGGACACTGCAGCAGAAAGCGAATCCCTTGAACACATTCTGGGGCACAATTATCGAATTAGCCAAACTGACACAAAACACAAATTAAATTAACCACTCATTTCAAACTGGATCAACTAAATAATGTGTTGTCCTTTGTTGTTACTCATCACAGGAAAGGTTTTCCCTCTACACATGTGCCATGAGACTTTTCATTGAATCAAAACACTCTCTCATCTTTTTCTTCCTCCTCGAAGGACACTTCTAAATTTTGAAAGAAATACTTTACACTTATCATACATAACACATCCACTTGATCTGATTTCATATTGTTCTTTCCTTAGGTCTGTGCTATGGAAGTACTATTATGGAATACCAAAAGGCCTCGGGTCCAAAGTGAAAAGTCCCATTAATAAAGAAGAGATTACTTTCACTTGCTGTCAGGGCCCGGTGCTGCTAAAGGATTGATGCTCGCACATTAAATCAGCCCCTTGAAAGGTCCTTCCAAAACTCGACGAGTGCCAACTGTATGGGGACATTGTTTTCTCTATTATGTTTCACTTCCAGGGCATGTCCAGTGGTATTATCAAGGCAAGGATATCGGGATTTGGCTTTGTTTGTTTGCTGGTTTGGTCATTTTTAAAAAAAAACAGAGTATTTGTCAGTGTTAGCAAACTAGCTTGTATCTTTCTCTTTCTTACTTTCTTTCTCTCCGTCTTACTTTCCCTCCCTTCATTTCTCTCCTCACAGCCACAGGGTTTGTTGTTCACTTTTTGTTGTCTACGCCATCATTCAAAATGCAGGGCTTTTCTTCTGACAAGCACCGAAGCAAGGAAATGAGAAATGACTTACACAGTTTAGCTCCTCTTCATTTTCACTTGCCTTATTATTACCAAACGCGTGCACCGAGGGGGTTCACACATATGCAAGTGTGCACGCGCGCTAACGCTTCCCTGTGCTTTCACAGATGATTAGTGAAGTCTCCTCAGCAGAAAGACACCCAAATCTGTAAAGAGCTGAGAGGTTTTTCGTCAATGTCCACACTCCGTGACATACAGTACTTCAAGTCGACTCTGACACTGCAGAGAGCGATGGCCTCTGCACACCACTAATTAGCTGTCATTCATAATTGATTAAAGTCCGAATGTAAATAATAAATGGATATTCAATTTATTTAGGATGTCTTGTCAACTACATCTAACTTTTGCCATGCTGAGACTGGTTCTAAACATGCCTGCATAATTAAAAATAATCATCCAATCAGATTCACTGTGTCGTGTTGAAGAGCAAAGAGAAACTGGAGGAGTCTGTTACCTTTACAGAATTTTTATCTGACTTTCAACTTTTCTTTTTCTTGTAATTTCAAATTCAGGCCTCAAGGAGAGGACAGTCCAGGGTCCTGCTCCTTCTCTGCAGGCAGAACTTTAAATCAAACACTTAACCAAACTTAACTTCAGTCTGTTGAAGGAGCTTTTGAAACTTTGAGACGAATGCAAACAGAATAAATATAACGAAGGTGTTTGTCATTTGTCTAAGCCTGGGTGTGTTTTCCAGTCAGTCAATTTGCAATGCACACGGCTGAACTACTCTGTGCACTTTATTATACAAACGATAAACAGTTTAGATGAATCTAAAATAATTATTTGATTTGTCAATTGAAAGAATTAAGCTTAAAACTGATCAGATAAATGATTCCATTCTTATGCATACATAGAAACAGGCCAACCAGAAAATGAGCAATTGCTCATTAATTTTCTACGCCTGTTATTTAACATTACACAAAGAAATGTTCAACTTTTTATATAACTACATTTCTCTCAGACTACTTACATTGTATTGGTTGAAACTTTCATTGCAGCTGCAGCAAGCCACTGTTTGTGTTTGGCGACTTTGCTCCGACCTCATCAGTCCTCGTGGATTTATTTTACATGCATAAATTTGAGGAGTGATGAGACAATGTCTTAACCGCCTAGCCGGAGCCTGCACATGGATGCCGGGGTGGTCATGAGTCTGAGCGCAGCAGCATGGCAGGGACTGGATATTTTGCAGCTTAAATAGACCACGAACTTAGGAGGGTGTGTTTGTGCGGTGGTGTTTGGGAAATGTAGTCAGTGCAGCTCAAATTGCCTGCCTGAACTACCTTGCAGGCGCCTGCATTGACGTAACTATAAAAAAATGTATCAATATTATCACAATATTATAGTATAATTTAAAATGTTATGTAACAGTTAATTATGATATTAATAATCAGACAAGTTTGTTTGAATTATCATGAAAATATCCAATCCATCCAATCCACTTTAATTATATAGCACATTTAAAAAAAACAGTGAAGTTTACCAAAGTGCTGCACAGTGGGGTAAAATATGTTAAAACACACAGAACATAAAACGCTGTCAGAAAAAAAAAGAATGAAATGAAATAATCATAATAAAACACACACACACACACACACACACACACACACACACACACACACACACACACACACACAACACTAAGGACAAATAAAAATACAAGAGACAGAGACCACACAATTGTGCAATGCAATACAAAATATGATGATGGTTCAAAGACCTTGCACACTTACAGGGGCATTTTAAGTTATATGGAATACCTATTAGGTTTGAGTTGTGCAACACTTAATTTGCTTGCACAAATCATTATCTTATGTGCATTAGATTAAAAATAATATATTTCATTTTGAGATTCAGTAAAAAAATCTATCTATCTATCTATCTATCTATCTATCTATCTATCTATCTATCTATCTATCTATCTATCTATCTATCTATCTATCTATCTATCTACCTACCTATCTACCTACCTACCTACCTACCTACCTACCTACCTACCTACCTACCTACCTACCTATCTATCTATCTATCTATCTATCTATCTATTATTGAGGAACTTTTGTTCTCTGCCAAATATGGCGCCCCCTGTGGACAAATGGTTCCTTTTATTTCTTTGTTCGTTTTATCCTTTACATGTCACGTTTCAAGGCAAACAAAAGATGCAGGACCCAAAATTCAGATTCATAAAAGGATTTAATAAACTAAAAGAGAAAAACAAAAACGTACTTTCTTCTTCTTCAAAAAACCCCAAAACAAAACACAGAAAGCAACAATGGGATGGGTTTGACACACATAATAAACTGATACAGAAGAGAGGAGACACAGAGACTATATACCCACACTGGGTAACGAGACACAGGTGAGAACAACTGTATAGGCACAGGTGAAGACAATCAAAGAGGAGGGAAAACACCAAAACTAAACCACTAAACCAGAAACAGGGAGCAATTAATACAGAAAGAAAACAGGAAACACTGGTGACTGAACTAAAAACATACATACACAAGGAATAAAGAACACAAGGCATGAAACAGGGAAAATGACCACAATTAACACAGAGGGAATAAAAAACAATCTTAACAAAAAACAACTCATGACAGTAAACGTGTAGGTGGTATTATTTTTAACTAAAAATATATTCCCTCTTAGTCAAACATATCACTCATGAAGAATCTTTAGACAGAAAATGCCATACAAAATGTTATAAAAGATGTTTTTCCAGAGTGATATGACTCACTTTGTCTGACACTTACCCCATAGCAGTGATATCAGACATTAAAGAGGTGGTATTGTGCTTTTTTCATATATCAAAAACAAACATGAAGTTATAATGTTAGCGGTCAATACTTAGTTTGAAATTGCCAGGTAAACATGTGTTGGAGTAATGCCAGGATGAGACCGCAGGCTGCTCTGAACAGCTTGCTCATAAAGTCACATGAGAATTCAAGAGATCAACACGGGGTTGTCTCAAATCGTGGCACCACCAGCTTGTGAATCTCTTTAAAAAGGGGAAATTAGTCATTTAAGAAGATGAACACAATTTTGTTGCATGGCAACAGGGAAGGAGGCTTCAGGAATGCTGGGTTCTGAAACACTGGGGAGGCCTTAAAGAGACAGTAGCTGAAATTAAGAATATCAGACAGAGGCTTAAATGAAGAAAGTCTTATAAATTACACAATAGGTATGTTTTCTTGGCTTTTTTTCCCTTTTGAAGTGCAAACAACTTAACATTGCACTCACTGCTTTTATTTTTTGAAAGGGGGCCTTACCAGACAGAGTTTTGTAACCCCTCTGTGTTTTATTTGGCTCATGTGGATCAGCCTTTCTGTGCTGTATTTGACCCTGTTTTTACGAACAGCATGACAACATAATGTGTGTTGTGTACAGTGTGAGTGTGTGTTTGCGCACTTTAGGGTTCAGCTCTATGCAAGCAATTTTAGTAATCACAACCAGCCAGCCACCAGCCTCCTGCTGCATTTTGGATGTCTGTGCATCTCCATTGTGTATGCGCATATTGTGAGGAGCGTGCTCTCCGAGTCAGAAAAAAAGCCATCGATGCAGTCCTCAGAAGTAGCACATCATTAATAACGGGGGGACCTTTGAAGATCCTGCATAAATGTCTAATTAGGTTTGGTAACCTTTAGGAAACTCAAGTGGGTGAATACTAAACAGGCACGGAGATCTTGTACTGCATGGCAAACTAAGCACTCAACATGTGGGAGAGAGCGCTGACATTGAGGAGGTTTGTTCCCCTGCCCTGAAAGGGCACGCAATTTACACCACATTACAAGCGCGTCTGAACTCATTGGCCAATTTTGGGCCAATTTATCGTACTTAACCATCCTGTGTGTACACGTCATCGTAGAGGTGGAACAAAAATATGCATTTTTTTTCCCCCTGCCCTTCAAGCTGCATTGTTCTGCATCACCGTGACGACGGGCCTGCCTGGCATTTAGAAGACCCTTGAGTCTGAGCTTTGCAGCCAGCAGCCATGTTTGTACTCATACAGTGTTACAGGATGTGACCTAAAAAAAGCACCGGGGCTGGTTTTACACCACACTGTCCTTGTCTCTGTCTCATAACACGTGTATTAAAAGGTGACAGCACATGACAAAAACACTGCCTTCTTTGCTTTAAGCACACCCTCCTGCTGCCACAGCACTGTGGGTGTTTAAGCTTACACTGCTGTAAACCTCAGCGTCTCACTGTGACTGTGCTGCAGTTCACCGACAGATGATGTCACAGCCTGAAAAAAAAAAATAAATGAAGAAGAAAGTGAATCCCAAACGATAAAGCAGATGATCAGTGGCGTCACAAACATCACACTCAGGTTATGAAGTTTCTGACTGTCTAATGTAAATATTAGCTCAGATGGGGCTGGATAATGTCAGCCATTTTCTGGTGGTGGCTATGAGCTATTAAACATGGATATATAAATTAAAATGCAGCCGGATTTCACTCCAGATTTTCATTATTCATTTCCTTTTAACTTTCACCATAATACTTTATAGTGACTCTGATATAAAGGTTAGATAGATAGATCATCACTGTCATCTCTCTCTCTTCATCTCCTCTATCCCTCTTTCCAACCACAACTTGGTCAGTGGAGCTGGCTGTCTAACATGAGTCTGGTCCTGCTCGAGGTTTCTGCCTGTTTAAGATTAAGATGAGATCAGACTGTATCCTGTCTGTAAGATGGGACTGGATCTTATCCTGTCTTGATGTTGGGTCTCTGTTAATAATTGAACATAGAGTATGGTCTCGACCTGCTCTGTTTGTAAAAACGTCTTGAGATAACATGTGTTGGGATTTGGCGCTATACAAATAAAGATTGATTGATTGAGACAGGACATGTTTGGATGATAATGTTAGCTGTCAATAGCAGCTAATGGGTGATCAAATATGTATTTATTATTTGAAGTGTGACATCTCTCCAGATTTCCTTCGCCCATTCTCCTTCTGTCTTTCTTATTGATACAAAAGTGGTGAATGAAATCACTGATAACACTATGACTTCACCTGGAACAAGGCAGCATGACAAGATAACATTTGAGCTTGATATCATTGGAAAATGATCGCCTTGTCTATTGGAAGCAAATGGAAAAAGATACACAACATTGCACAACAAAGGAGACTATTTAAAAACCTCCAACATAAGCTTATAGAGACTAGGTAGGCTAAGCTGTGCCGAATCTACAAAGACATCTTCATTTGTACAAATTGGTTTATAAAGGTTGCTGGGTACACTGTCCTCATGCTTATGTAATCTTCTAATGTATGGTTCAATGTGAATAATGAAGACAAATAATAATCCACAAAGTGAAGATAGGTAAATCGTTAAGTGTTTGCATAAATGTAACAGAAACATCAAAGTATGATTTTGTGAATATACCCCATAATCAGTGACTCTGGGAGCATCATGTTTAGTGTCCTCTATAAATAATCAAAGCTGTTATGTTTATATTTTTCAGTCATCTCACCTAGTTATTTTCTCTATTTACATTAACATATCTCTGAATGCTTTCTTCCTTGTGTTTTAACTGTTTGTTTATTTTTTATGTTAGTGTATTGAGCCCTAAGGGCCACTGTACCCTCGAGCCTTCTGGATGCAAATTACTTTAAAACCACTTTTTTTCATAAATGACAAATCTGAGCTGCCTGACTTGAAAACAAATGTACATAGCTTTCAAGGCTGAGCCATGTTGTGATTATTCGCCTGGAAATACAGTAAAGGAAGTAAAAAAAAAAAAGACAGCCCCTTGATTCCTGCTGTTAAAACAGCTTTGATGATGCTGATTTGAACATGCTGTGGAAAAAATGAGCACTGACTCTTTACATTACTGCACGCAACATCATGAAAAACTTCTTACATCCATTTTCCCAAACCTAATGTCTTGTTCCCTTTGAGACTCTCCATGCTGTTCCACCAGAAATGCCGTTGTATATTCAGGAGACTTGTGCCGCACATTGCAGGCTGTAATTCAAAGCTTTACCGGTGTATTTACTGGTACATGTATCATTTTAGTCTTCCAACATTTCTCAGCCTGTCCAGATATTCCAAAAATAACCACAGGCTGTCCCGGTCATGATACCTCAAGCTTTGAGCTTTAAAGCAGTAGAAACACACACATACATCCCTAGACGTACATCACAGGCATATGCACTCAAACATATTTATTATATGCACCCGGAGACACACATTGGAATAGAGACGCACACACACACACACACACACAAACATGCACGCACGCACGCACACACACGTTGAGTTGTCAGCACGCGGTGTAAAATCAGAGGGGCTGTTAATGGAGGCGGACAGCTTGGCTGCTGTTTCATCAAAGTGCAGAGGAAATGCAGATCTGTGTCCTGCAGGAAGCAGGGAATTGGATCAGCTTCCTTCTGTCTGCTGAATTTGAAACACATAGCAGCAGGGATTAGACAGCCTTTACCACTGAACAGTGACTTTCTAATGGCCGTCCACGGGAAATATTTACTCACTGTCGCGCATGTGTTGATACACCAATCAGGAGCCCAAACGTGTCCCCCGGACTGATGGCTTTATTTAACTGCCAGCTATGTGGCAACATACAGGGTGTGTATTTTTTCTTGTGATTCCAGCAGTACTGAGAGGTTCAAGCACTTTTAGATCTGATCCAAGATATTAGTGACACAGTATAAACAGTACTGCATCGTGATACAGTTATGAATAATCCGACTGAGACTTAAATCAGGAAAAAGTAAGACATTGGTCTAATTGAACATTGTAATGTTATTTTAGGGTCTGTTAAAGCAGTAGCATTTTTATGCTGAGTCAATGATCTCTTTAAATACCTTCTTAAAACATACTTTTATCGCAGAGCCTTTACTGATCTTAACTGAGATTTATTTTATTTTACTTGTTTTAATCGTTTTTAAAAAAGATGTATTTTAAATTAATTGTATTCCTTTACAGTTCTTTTAGAGGAATTTGATGTCTTTTAAATTAGGTTTCATTTCTTATCTTGCCTTGTGTGATTTTATGACCTTCTTGTTTTATTTTGCTGCCCATGTAAAGCACTTTGTAACCGGATTTTTGAAAAGTGCTCTATAAATAAAATTATTACTATTATTGTTAATCATTATCTTTGTGTAAATGTGATGAATTAGTTGTGTAGTAGATTTAGAATTCACCCAAAAAAATCCAATTATTTTTGGTTTATTTTATTCATAATTATTTAGTCTTGGCTGATTTTCCAGAATATATACTAAATCATGTTATAAAAACTTTAATTTAAATTATTATTATTATTTTAATTTAAAGCAACAGTGCCTATTAATGAACAATTCAGCATAGCATTCATGTAGTCTCCAGAAGGTCTTAACAGAGTTAATTACAAAAGATAAAGATAAACAACCACAGATAGAAGCAATACATCACAAAAGCATCAGATATACACAATAGTGCAAATAGGAAACATTAAAGCGCTATTCAGCAAAATAGAGTGATATATCTGGAGTTTGACCACACAACAGGTTGACTCCAACTGTCTTATCCAACATACCAGTCTATCATACAAGTAAACATGCATGCATTAAAACCTGTTTTTAACTCATAGATGGTGAAGCACATGGATACAATCTTTGCAATGTCGCTCATTCATTTTGAAGCCCAACACTAGCTGAAGCCATGTTGGAAACTCTGACTCAACTTGTGTTTTGAGGTCTTAAGGTGGAGTTGTAGCAGGCTTCTGGCAAACAGCTGCAACGTGCTCACCTGTCAGTCAACTCAGCCACAGCTCTAATCGTGCATTTATTACGTATGACTCCTAGCTTTGATAAAACCTAAACCAGTACATTATAAGAAAAAATTCAACAACGCTGCAGTGTGTATGAGTAAATAAATTAGTTACATCCCAATAACTATTAAAAACAGACATTTCAAAATGGGACCATCAATGAGTTTTGCAGCCAGCCTCAAGTGGACACTAGAGGAACTGCAGTATTTGCACTTCTTCTGAAGTTGCTTCTTTTTTTTCTCTTTTTGATACTGGAGGTGGAGGATAAAAGGATAAAAAAGTTGCATATACCATCACCCCAAACTCACTATGTAACTTCCTCCCTATTCACACTAACACACATATATACACAGAGACAGATAATTTTTATTCTTGACACCAAGTAGCTTTCCATTATGACTTTTCCACTCCATCAGTTTGTCAGAAAAAACAGAAAATGAGAAGGAAAACTGAAGGCAGACGTTTCTAAATTAGAACCAGGTTGACTAAAGGAAGCAATTAACCCGCTAATTCTCAAGTCATCAAAGTTTTTATGGTATTTTCTGTTTCTAGTATGCCTAATTATAGAGTCAAGATTCAAGTATTTATTTTTCACAGTGTGCAGCGAATTGAAAATATGTCAAAATAGGGTCTTTGAGCTCCTGTTAAGACTCACTAGGTCAGTTCCTGCTTTGAAGGGAGTGAGCAGAAAAAGGTGCTGAATTTGTGTTGCATGGTGATTCTACAGATTCATGAAAACACCTTACACCCTCAGCTAAAAAATAAAGCTTTATGAGTTTGCTTAATGTACATTTAAGGCGTTCTGTTGGGATCCTTAAGGTACTTTTTGATGCATTTATTCACTGAGAGTCGCTTTTAGTGGTTTTTCACTTCTTAGCAATTAAAACAACAGAAGGAGAAGAAATGGGCATCAGGTAAACCACATTGACCTTGCAGGTGCAGACATGCACATCTTGAGCCTCTGTTCTCCTCTATTAGTACGTTTATTTGTTGCGTTGAACATTTGTGTTTGTATTTGCATTTAATTTCCACCTCTAATTACCAGAAAGAGGAACAGCTTCTCTTTACAGCAGCTTCCTATTCTGTGTGTGAGCTGACAACGAAAACTGTTTAAGCTTCACGCCATTAAAGGTGTCAAAACAAGGTATTTACAAAGACTAAATGCTAAAGCTGCTGCAATTCAAGCACAGTGCAGCAACGAGGCGCCAGATGTTTTGTCATTAGGTTTCAGAGCAGTGTGTGGTTCATCTCCAACATTCAACGAGGACATTTTTTGACTAGCTTTCCACGAATCACTTTAAGGCTAATGTTATTTCAAGACACTCCATGTCAACCACGGGTGCCATATATCTATATCTTTATTACATTCTGCAATCTGTCAGCCTTGTTTCTCTTCCTCAAGGTGAAGGTCAGTAAATAAAGTTATTGAATATAAAAAAGACAGTAGTACACTGTAAACAATGGCAACAAATATGAAGTT
This sequence comes from Notolabrus celidotus, assembly GCF_009762535.1. NCBI lineage: Eukaryota > Metazoa > Chordata > Actinopteri > Labriformes > Labridae > Notolabrus > Notolabrus celidotus. Next base: position 24,396,574 of record NC_048288.1, read on the forward strand.
TTCTAAATGAAGATTATAAAGAAGCACCTGAAAAAACTCTCTCTCCCTCCCACGCCTTCTTCCACTCCGCTTCTCTCTCTCCAGAGAGCGACAAAGAGAAAGGTGTCAACCGCTCGTGCGATATTGATGGAGCCGCGGGTCTACGGAGACCTCTAATTTTCTGAGTGAACGGTCCCAGAAAGAGCTAATGATATGTTAATGCTGAATGGCAGACGTTGGGGAGGCCAAATGACGGCAATCCCAATTACCTCCGAGGGACGTTCGTGCCATGTGTGTTTTTTGTCACGCAAACAAACTTTGTAAACACAAATGCGGCGCGGGAACATCAGCTGAAAGGACTCAAGGGTGGCTGACAAAGTGTCACGAGTCTTAAAGAAGAATCGAGGAACTGGAGAGCGTGCAACTTGCACTCTGATTACGCCTCCGCACTCTGTTGAGAGCAGAAAAGTAGAAATTAAGAACTCCTCGTTGAGAGAGATTTACATCTATGGACAAGTGTTTCAATGAAGATCTTACCTTTCAAGGGAAAAAAAGTCAAAAACTTGGAGTGAGATCTTTAAAAATATTCCTGAAAACTTTTCCTTTTGTTTGTCCTTTTGGTAACTTTTTCCGCCACTGACTCCAGTCTGGCAGGGATTTGGGACTATCATCATGTTTACTTGAGCAGCAGCAGTTGTAGCTGCGTGGGGTGGAAGCCGTGGGAGGAGGTTAGTTTTTGAACACAAAACAAGATTGAAATATGCCACAATGCTTTTGAATCCCCGAGCTTTCCCACTTGTACATTTCCGCATGTGTGGGTTTACCTGTGAATGTATCTGTTCGTATGTGTTCCTGTTCGGCCAGGCTTAGCTGCAGATTGCTCACCCCCCTCCCTCCCTCCTCTCCTCTTTCCTCTCCTCCTGTGTGTGCAGCATATGGCCATTGTGATGGAGGGTAAAAGGAAATGACAGGCCATTTGAAGATGCTCTAGTCCCTGCGTCATGAATAATGCAGAGGGTGCAGCGAGCAGGTTCTCAGCGCCGGCTTCAAAGTTTATCGGCCTCCCCTGTCTCCCCGTGAGAGAGACTACAGTGCCGCGGGGAGATTAGACCGACACTGAGCAGGGACCTGGTCAAACTCAATTAAATACAACCAGGATAATTCCATCCTCTCATTGTGCCATTCGGTTTTATTAGCAAAATAAACCCGGCATGCACGCACCTTGAAACGGCAGCGGAAAGTGAAAACAGCCTGTGAATTATTAACCATTCGTCTGTGCGCTCAATTGTTGCATGTAAAAATATGTAAATTGGAGGATGACAGCAGACATGATCGATGAATATTTTCATTAATTATGTCGCAGAACACAGTTAGATAGAAAGTGCTGAAAGACATCCTCTGTAATGTGCTTTCAGGCTAATTTTGGCAAATGCTGTCACAAATAAATCTGACTGAAGCAACAAAATGTGTGTTCTGGATGTAGGAAATGGTTTTTACCATTATTGATGTCTTCTGATAGTCTCATAGTTGGATACAGTGTTAGTCATCTTGATTTGACTGTATAATTCAGCTTAAGATGACTAACACGCCCCCTAAACCTTCCGTAAATCTCCATGTTCTTTTAAATATACACGTTTCTTTGAGTCTCTTGTATCTAATTACCCCTGTAGCCCCTCCTGATGGCACCCGTAGGTCTCTACCCAGCCTGCTGTAGCATGTAACTGTTTTCCATGTCTGCATGATAAACAAACACTTCCACCACCCACATAATCCCAACCATATCAAGCCCGGCTTGGCTAATGATGATAAACCTATGTAAAATGTACAAAGCACTGCTAATTGGGCCTATGTCGATTATGGCTCATTACTGCTGATGTTGCCCTGACATGTTTTTGCCAATCAACACTGGAGAGGGCTCCGGTGCATCATTTTGTAATTACTTTCATTCATCATTGTACAGTTCCTCTAGGAGGGCTCCCATTGGTTCTAAAGTCACGTGTTCATATTGTAGTTTGAGTGAAAATGTACAAAGCCTGGGATGATGTTGCATAAAGTGGACTGTCCACTGCCTTTGACATGAAGAAAAAGTGTGATGCAAAGTGTTATTTCACTTTTTGTTCTATTTTTTTAATGTAAAAATGTGAAAACTCAGAAAAGTTTGAGACAAGATTTGTTTTGTAAAATTTGCTTCTTGGATAACTTATTCAAAATCTAATATTTGATGTACACAAACATGTAAAGGACAAAAAAATCTTGGTGTTTTTTGAAAGTTATTTAAAACCCTGCTTCTTACCCAAGAGTTAAGAGGACCCCAGGAAGAGTAGCTGCTGCGTTAGTGGCAGCTAATGGGGTTCTGAATAAAGAACAAAGAATAAAGAACAAACAAATCTTTGTGTTTTTTGAAAGTTTTTTAAAACCCTGCTTCTTACACAAGAGTTACAGGGGGGCCCCCATTTCGGTCGAGGCAGACGGCTGTCTAACATGAGTTTGGTTCTGCTCGAGGTTTCTACCTGTTAAAGGAAGTTTCTTCTTGCTGCTGTAACTTGCTAAATGCTGCAAACTGCTCTGTTCATGGTGGATTAAGATGAGATCAGACTGACTCCTGTCTGTAAATTGGGACTGGACCCCCAGCCCCCAGCCCCCAGCCCCCAGCCCCCAGCCCCAGTCCCAAAACACTGTGATGGACCCTGGACAATCTTGACTCTGTTACATGTCACTTTATACTGGACAATGACCACCACTGTGCCTTCTGTGTTTTAATAACTATTTATTACTGCCTATTTATTTATTTCAATTAAATAGTTTAGCTGCTCTATTTATTCAATATATATAAATATTGCAACATTTTCACCCTGCACTACCTCACTCACTGTTTTATCTATTTATCTATTCCCTCCATTATCCACATTTAGTTTAGTTTAACTCATATAGTCAGCCCTTTCTAGTCTGTCCTCATGTTGTTGTTTGGTCTTGTTTTTATATTCTGTCTTTGTTGAAAGTGTATTGTTTGTCTGTCATTTATTTCCACTTGCACTGCTTTGCACATGCCACGTGAGAAACAAAATTCCGTTCAGCTGTATACAAGCTATCAAGATGAATGACAATAAAGCTGAGTTGAAATTGAAGTTGAAGTTATCCTGTCTTGATGTTGGGTCTTTGTTAATAATATAACATAGAGTACAGTCTAGACCTGCTCTGTTTGTGAAGTGTCTTGAGATAACATTTGTTGGGATTTGGCGCTATATATATAAAGATTGATTGATTGATTTAGAAGTACGAAAATTTTGTTTTATTGATATAATAATTTAGGTTGATCAACCCCAACGAACCCTGAATGAAAAAATGAAAAATCCTGCAAACCATCTAAATGGAACAAACTGGTCTAATTCTGCCTGGTGATGTAGACTTACAGACCCCTGTAATTTGATGATTATACTACAATCTGTAAATAGTAGACAAAACATTTTATGTTCAAGCGTGCGTACCTCTCTTTAAGTTACATACTGTTATCATTAGTATTTCATTTTACTGTTAGTGTTATTATTTTTATTTATATACATAGTCATTTGTCTATTTGTAATCTTATTCCTTTGTTTCTGTCTGACTGATTACTTTGTGGTCATTGTGGATTGTCCTGTGTGGATAATGTGTCCCGTCAGTTATTGTGTGAAAATGTGAAAACTAATAAAAAACTGTGATCATAAAAAAAAAAAAGAAGTACGAAAATACAATCATATTCAAACAATAAAAATGCTTGAGACAGTGTAACATATCAAGTGAAAACTGAATCCAAAAATTGTTTCAGCAATTTAAAGTGGAGATGTTTCAAACCCTGCTCCTACACACCTGACTTCTGAATAAAAGTTTGATCACTCTTACAAGCTTTCTTCTGCTTTTTGACACTGATGGGGAAAAACAATCTGACTTTAATGCTGACTATATCACTCATTCAGATGATCAAAGTTCATATTTTCTCCAGCGATTCTTTCCTTTACAACTTTGTCTGGACAATGTTGTTGGGGGAGGAATAATGTCGATGTTAAAGGTTGTGTCTTTTGAGGACAAGTGAAAAGTCAGAAAAGTCAGAAATGTCAGATTTTATCTGGTGTTTTTTGGAAGGTCATGTATCAAAAATCTGAAATGTAACACCCTGTGTAATGCATCAGTGAAAAAACACAGCCAAATGTTTCTTGGTCATTAAATGTGTGGACGAATTTGGCGATCTAAATAGTGACAGACCTTCAATCTCACATGTAAGACCTTTGAATGTACGTGGAATATTTTCTACAAGTTGTTTGTTTGTTTAGGTCTTCATTGGCTACATCACAACAATGTAGTAAGGTGGTAATGTTCTTCTTTGTTGGGATTTCAAAGTCAACTGTCAACTTTTTGCTAAATCTGATACCAAAAAAATATATACCATATAAAACGAAGCAGATGTATTTTACTGCAGTGTTTAAAAAGGTGGTGAGTCATGGACAAAATGAGCGTGGATCAAAATGTATGTTCTTAAAGCTGAGGAAAACTCTGTTATTACACAAGTGTCTTTTGAATCAAGGACAGGTTTTTCTCTCAGGTATTTTGTAGTTTTTGACCTTTCTCTGTAAAGAAAAAAAAAAAAAAAAAAGGACAGCCTTTAAAAGAAGGACGCATCCAGATGATTGCAGCTCACATTTTCTCCCACTGCCTACATTACAGCTCTGGTCATTTTCACTGAGCAAAGACGAATGATGAGGCATGAGATGGGTTTTCTCTATTTTGAGATTTTAAAGCAAAAAGTGTGAAAAGTCAAGAAAGTCTAAAAGATCTGTATTTCCCTGAAGATTTTTTAAGATCAGATATTAAAATATGAAATGTTAAGTCTTTGAAACATGGAAGGTTTTAATTCAGTGCCTCAACTGTGCGACTGTAACTGTAAAGCTGTATTCGTCCCTTTAGAGCGAGAGTTAAGTTGTTCTCAGTTATCTTGTTTCTGACCTTTCTGAGACAACCCACATGGCAGCCTCCAAATTCTCCAGTCGGACGTTCCTCCCCCGGCTACTTTACAACTCTGCTTAATTTAGATGTATTTCTTATGAATCCATCTTGAGTTATTTTCCAGTGATTATCCTAAATTTATCTCCTTTTGCACCTTATTGCCCTGATCTTGCCACTTTGACCTACTTTGCTCTCCTTGTGTTCCCACAGGCGACAAGGGAGCGAGCTGTTGCACTCCTTCTTAGCACACACATACCCCCTCAAGAGAATTATTTATACAGCCCAGGTCTGGGACCAGTCTAATTTGTGTGGAACTATAGAGTACACAAACCTCAGGTTTGACATTCCTCTTGCTGAGGGCGAGGCAGACTGTGAGCGCTGCAGAGAGAGACAGAGAATAAAACATGCTGCTGCTACGGCCTTTGATCTTCCTTTCCCCCCTTTTCTCTTTTTCAAAGGACCAGTGAGGAGTCGTCCAGCTGATGCCTGAGCGGGGGCCCCATCTTTTTTCCCTGCCACCGACAGACACCCTAGCACAGACCAGCATCTAGCGGATTATTTATTTTTATTTTTTGTTCTATGTGGGAGCAAGAAAACGGAGACAGACTTTCTTTGGAGTTTGGTTTCATGCTGGGTAATCGCAGAAATAAATATTCACCCGCATGCATAAATATGTGAGGTCTTACTCCCCAGTTGGCTTAAAGTTAAGCTTATATTTCTACTCATTTCTCTGCCACCCGTGCAGGAGAGGAGTAACATATACATGAGGTAAATGCCTTAAACCCTGCAGAGAGATAAACCTAAAGCAAGTTCTTTTTCAACCTTAATATCTATAATGAATTCTTCTTAAGATGCAAGGGTACACATCAAAATGCTTCTGTTTAGAGTGGCAAAAAATCTCAAGCTTTAAACTTAAAGGAAACATTCTGTTAATCATATGGAAATGCTAATACTGCTGTTATTCTCAGAAGCTATAAATAGCAGAGTAATTATGCGATAAATGATCTCAGACACCTGCGCTGCACGTGGAGCAAAAGGCTACTGCAGAGAAAGATTTCTTTAACAGGCAGCCAAGAGGTCAGACTCTATTAGCGATGTTCCAGCAGACAATCTGAGGAAAAGCGCGCTCCTCATCTTGCAGAGTGTCTCTGAAAATGGGCACCTCTTTGTCAGGGCAATTTGTTGATGATGCATGGTTATGATAAGAATTGAGTGAAGTGTCTGTAGTCGCCCAGGGCACCTGAAGCTGAAGGCGCCGGGGCCAACATGAGTAATCAACTGAGGTGCAGATAGAGCCCCTGATAGCAGAGGGTCCCTGATTGCTCATAAGTACCCCCAGGCGGCAAGCATTAAAGACACTCTGGGCTGATTTTGATTGACAGCTGGTCAATCAAAATCAGCATCTGGACGCAGCCGCTATCAGCGCTGGAGCGAACATCAGTCTGTGTTTGAGCTGCTGTCTGTCTGCTTAGATAAAATAAACATCTACCACGTGTATCTTGTAAAGTCTGTTTGGATTGACTGAAATTATTTTCTTCATAAAACCCAGATATAAAAAATTCCTTTAGACAGGACAATAAAGTTTCACCCATAGGCTGTATAAAACATGGGCGTAGTCTCTGTGACGTGTGTGTATGTGTTTGCGTGTGTGTGTTTTATTTTTCAAATTTAATGTATGCATTTTAACTTGTGTGGTATTCTGATATGTTGATCCATGTTGATCCATTGGGGCGGCAGTAGCTCATTCCATAGGGACTTGGTTGGGGAACCGAAGGGTCGCCGGTTTGAGTCCCAGTATGGACTGGTGGCATGAGAGGTGCTGGTTCACTTGCCTGGGCACTGCCGAGGTGCCCTTGAGCAAGGTGCAGAACCCCCAACTGCTCGGGGTGCGCTGGTTGATGGCAGTATCCTCACTCTGACATCTCTCCCTAAGCATGTTCACTGCATGTATGTGCATGATTGTATGTATATATACCAAAAAAAACTATGTGTAGCATGTCCAAAGATAGCACGAGTGAAAAAATTGAATTTCCCCCCTAGGGATTAATAGAGTACCTTTCTTCTTTCTTTAGTTGATCCAACTCAGGACATATTACTTGACTATTGCACTTTAATGCTTTTTGCACTTTTGTATAACTTATATGTGCTCTTGTGATGTACTGTTTCCATGAATTCTGTTTTGACCTGCCAGAGACTACGGATGAAAATTAACCTTGTGGCTAACTCTGGCATATTTACATTGATGCAACGCTGAAATGTTCATTAATATGCACTGTGCCTTTAAATAAATAAATCCAATAAATAAAATACCCATATGTTTCTGAAGCAGAGTTTTGAAGTCAACCGTTGACGGTTGCCATATTGGAAATGCTGACTCGGCTTAACTTTTGGTTTACCTAGCATGAGACAAAGAGGTGGAGTTGAGGCGGACCTTGAGCCTCTTTGCTAACAGCTACAGGGTGCTCACCTGTCAGTCTAGTCAGCCGTGCCCTTCATTTGGCAAAACTTGCAGGTTTAATATCTTCAAAAATAATGAGTTATAAAAAACTTCACCTGCTGTTCATTGCTTGCCAATAGAGAAATGAGCCATTAAGGACCAAACCGTTTTTAAACAAGGCTGTTAACATGTTTATTTTTGCTTTTAAGAGCGCTTTTTGAATAAGTATGTATGTGGTTTTTTTTGGTGCTTATGCAGCCAGACCATAGACTGTATAAATAATGGACGTAGTATCCGTGACATCACCCATCTGTTCCTGAGCGCTGTTTTGAAGCCAATCGACGGCGGCAGCCATATTGGAAATGCTGAACTCAACCAGTCATAGTTTGACGTAAAGAGGCGGAGTTTGAGCCTCCTAGCCAACAGCTATGTGTTCCCGTCGGGGAGTCAAGTCAGTCATGTCCTTATTTGGGCAAAAACTTGTAATCTTAATATCTTCTGACCGTCGCGTTAGAGATAAAATTCACCCCCCGTACAGTGTGTGCCAATAGGGAAATTAGCTACGTAGAGCCAAGCCGTTTTTTGAACCAGGTTGTAAACATGTTTATTAATGCTGCAAAGAATGAATTGGTGTGTATGTGGTTTGCGGTGTTTCTGCAGCCAGCCTCAAGCGGATTCTCGATGAACTGCAGTTTGTAACACTTCTGCATGGGCTTCATAGTTTGAGACCGGAGGTTGCCGCTTGAGACAGACCCAAGCGCATACTCAATGAACTGTAGTTTATTTCAGTAAAGTTGTATGTTTTGCCCAATAGCTCTATCTCTTGTTATTGGAATTACAGTGAGATGCAAGTTCCGCCAATTCCAAACAAGGCTTCTGTTAGCTTGGACTTATTAAAATGAGACACATGGAGTTCCAGCAGTAGATATTTTTTGAGTTACACTCTCAAAACAAGACCATTTAGCATATGTTTGACAACCATTGTGCCCGCAAGTGTTGTTTTGAATTTAAAATTGACTTCAACTTTTGTTCTTCATTTCATTATCGGCAGTGACATCCCTTTGTATGCTGATGACACTTTTTTTTTTAACCTTGATGATTCTAACAGACTTTAATTTCTCCATACTGTCTTTCTAACACTGAGAAATAGATCGACCATGACTTCTTGCTGTTATATTTCTACACAATGAGCGATCCTTGGATTCTTCTCTAACTGTTAAATACCTCAGTTGAAGAATGTAGGCATGTTTTATGGGTTCAAATCAATGTTTTTAAGGTCTCATCACAATGAATACATTTTCCTGTGAATATGATCCTGTGTTCATCTCATCAGATAACTGTAGCTGCATGTTTATTGCAAGAATTATTTTTGTAATGGTTTATTCTTTAGGGTATTGTGTGCTAGTGCCCCTGGACTTTGCTGGTCTATTCAATCTGTCTCCAAGGTCATTTCAACATGTCCAACATGTTTTCATACATTATTGTAAACTTACATTTTAAAGTAATTGTTTTATTGCAGGTTGAACTTTTGCAACTTTTTGCTTTTGAGATTTTTTTCTATCTTCATTTATTAGTATTTTTTTGTACAATCATTATGCGTTTATGTTTCATTTACTCCTTATTGTTATGTAGTTTATTAACCTTTGTTTTGGTTGTTTCCTAATTTCATTATCTGATTTTCAAATATTTTTAATAACTGAGTTTATGTTTAATTATTAAGTCCTTCATTAACCTTTGCTTTAATTATTATTTCTCCATTTCATTATCTTATTTTGTGAAATGTTTTTATAAAATCATTATGACTTTATGTTTACTTTACTCTATTAATTACGTCCTTAATTAAATCATGATGAAGTAATTTTTTCCCCTCAGAAAGTTTGCTTATGTTATAGTAAATTAACCATAATAATTTGCGGACCTACTAAACAAAGGAATGATGTAACCATAACCTTCAGATTGCATTGTAATCCTGAGGAATTCATCTTTATAATCTTATAGTTTGAGCTCCATTCTTAATATGTAAGCGTGTATTTTACCTTTTTGTAATCTTGCCTTTCTGTCGGGTTTGAAGGTGTTTTTTCTTTTTTACATTTGACTCTCTTGGGAAGAATTAAAAAGAAACGACTGAATGCTCCAACTTCAAATGCTTATAAATGTGCTCCAATTCCACTTCAAGAGCTTTCCTTTCAGAAGAATTCTTCTGTTTGCTATTCTTCCTCTCACAAGTGATCTTTGGGGTTTTGAATATGCTCTGCGAAAGGCTATCACCTGTGAAAATGTAAGAAAGAACACTCTCCACATCTCTTCCTGTGAGTTTGTGTGAACTGCATCATAATGATGCCACACAGTGACCTTGGTTACTCCTCACTCACTGATAAAAAAAAATCTAAGATGTTTTGTTTTTTCCAGGGTTCAAAGCTTTGGAAACTATGTCAATACCTGTAAGGAGACGACATATTTACCAAGCAAAGATTCATAATAAGTTCATTGCATTCTCTTGCATCACTGTGAATTATTCTGTCAGTTGTATTCATGAAGCTCTGAGTTCTGTCGGGATGCAGCGACAGCTCGGAGACGCTAGTTGCTACTTTTCAACACAACACTACATTGTTGTGAGTCCTCGGCTGAGTTAGATTGGGTCCTCGACTCAGGAGTTAATGTTGAGAGAGGTAATGGAAAAACTGGAGAGAGACTATCTGGATTTATTGTTTTCTGTTTCTATTGTTTTTGCGGCTGAAATTTTTTGCAGATTATTTTCAACAGAAAATGTTGCGATGTAAAGAAAACTTCTGAAAAACAGACCAGTATTCAAGTAGTAAAGAATAGATTAATTCATTACTTCTTTATTTTTTCACTCTTTACTCCCAATTTGGAATGTTTAATGCGCTTTAAAGAGAGCAGAGGATAGTATCTCTAACCGTCTCTTCACTATTCGGAGAAACTGAAGCAGTATACTACAAAATATCATTAAAAAGTTCACTGTCTTTATTTTTGTCATAATGTCAAAATTATAAATTAAATGTCAAAATTAAATCATTATTAAGTTTTGAGCAATTTGAGCTTCAGGACATAATTATACAAGCTAAAGATAAAGTAATACTGGAAACATTCCAGTTTAAATGTAATGAGTTTTTAATATTTTTAATTTTCACTTTGTCATATAACTGATGGAAAATAATGATGATTTTTTTATTTTTTAAATTATTCTCATGTTTTGTGTTTTCAGAGGCACCAGTACACCTTTGTGACCATTCATATTGTCTATAAGTTCAGTTTCATATTATCTTTAGCTATGAATTAGTTTTTTCAATCAAATAACAGTACATTTGAAAAATGGAATTTCCCCCCCTGGGGATCAATAAAGTACCTTTATTTATTTTTCAAAACATAAAATGTATTGTTGAATTTTGGGCCTTTTTGCTTCTGGTAGACAAAATTAAGGAGTTAGGGTAGTCAGACTTTTGTCATATGGACGCATGACATCACATTTTTTTAATTTCTTGCTTTAAATGATTGGTTAAAGATTTAGTGTTCAAGTATAATATGCCTGATTTTTTTTTTTAAAATAGGTTATTCGTCTGAGTTGCAACTATTGAAACACAACTCAAATTAAAGGTACATTTCAAAGAGTTTAAATGTAATCACATCTGAAATGTCCATTTACCAGAGAGTTTGTATAAAATAAAAGTGAGCAGGGCACTACATTAGGAAGTATCATTAAATGATGCTCTGGTTGTTTTCCCTGTTAAACTGGTTTCCAAGTAATGCAAGGATAAATGTAGATGTTAGTGTTGCACATGGGACAATTTGCAAAGTTGAGAGACATTCTTAAATTAGCTTTTTTTTTTTTTAATGCAAAGATAAGGCCTTACAAACCACTATAAATATCCTATAAGAGACATTTATGTTTCCGAAAAATTAAGATCTTGAATGTCAACAAACTTGTGCAGACAATTGTTCCTTTCTAGTGATGCCGACAGTATAAAGAGGATGTGTTAGGTTTTGTTCTAATGGCTTAAGGGCGTTAATGACACAGTAGAGTTGACAGTAAGGGTTTCATATGTGGATGTGGATGTATGTTTATACGTGTGCATGTATGTACTTGTTTAGGGAGTCATACGTACGTGAATGTATATGTATATATATATTTTCTTGGTTGCTGAATCCCTCAGTGCTTGTTTTTTTTAATTTTCTTTATGGTTTTTATATTACTTTTATGTTTTGGAGGGAATTGTTGATTGTTGAAGCAGATTGAAATAAATGTAATAGTAGTAATAATAATAATATAGAAATAAAGTAATTTGCAGATTCAAGTATTTAAAGTCATTATTCAAAAATATGGACGAGTATGAACAAAGACATGTCACTTTAAAAGCCATGTCACATCCTACAAGGAGATTCAACTGACAGGTAATAACTGACTTTAAACACTTGAAGGAAATGTAGGTGAAATAAAATGTTGTCTGTTGTTGTTGAGTATGTCATTTGTTGTTCACTTGAGTACGGGGAATTTCATTGCAATAGGAAGAGTTTGTCCCCTGTGACTACACTTCAGTTATGCAAGGCACATTGTTCAAAGTTTGTTTTTGTACTAAAAGAACCCCGATATTCATACATCAAGCTGTTTGTGTTGAACCGACACATTTTTCAGTGAGGGTATTTTTTCAAGTCCGAGCAGAGGCCCTGGATTCTGTCAAAAAAAAAGTATTTCGGCAAATAAAGTCGGTGTTTTTCAAACCATACATGCAGGCTATGCACATGTTTCTTTCATCCTCACGTTGGATGCAGTGTTTGAACACACCTTTAATGGAGTTCCTTTTAACTGCTTGGCTAACTTGCAAAAGGCACCTCAGATGGCCGACGGTGAGCCTCGCAGTCATCACACACGCCTCTGTGCAGCGTCCGTGCTCCGTCTCGATCGGGCCCTTTCAACTACAAAAGCCTCATCAAAAAGAGATATGAAGAAAAAAAGTCTCCCCTCTCCTCCCTCCCAAACCCCTCTCTGGTTCTTTAAGCTCCCCAAATACACAGATTGAAGAATCATTTTTTTTTTAAAGTCATTGATTGTTGTCGTTAGATGCCGGTTCTAGTTCATCATCAGAAAGAATCTGTATTTATTTACTCGCTTGTTTATGTTCAGACTGACTGCAAGAAATCCCTTCAGTCTTTTAAGGAACTGAATGTCAATTTTATTTTCAGCAAAAGGATAAAAACATCATTTGCACAATTCTGCCTCTTCAAAATAAATAATACATATTGGTTGTACATGTCCACACCCAGTCAAACAGAATTTTTTTTAAGCTGGAGAAACAAAATGGGCACAATGCGGCGCATGAGTATTATCATACAGTGTGTCCTTTCACCATCAATAAACAAACCATGGACGTCATTGACTTCATCTCTGAATGACAATATATGCTGGACTCTGCAAACTACAAAAGCAAATTTCATTTACTTACAAACTGCAACGTCACCTGCTGTCACTTCAGAAAAATTACTATTCTCCAGAGTCGAGGTCGCGTGAATCTCGCTATCAAACACAACAATGACCGACCATCCTTCAGCATAGCTTCCAGCCCCACCCCATCCCCTCCCACTGCCTCACACAAAAGCAGAACAACTAATTTTAATAGCTCAGAAATCAAACATTGGACTTAGAAATAGAAAGGCGGAAGAAAAAACAGACTCAGACAAACGTTACATTGCAACATCTGCAAAATGTATTGTTAGCAGGATAAGAGAAATGAGACGCTTTCCTGTTTCGCCCGGTGGAGACATCAAACTGAAGAGAGTCATTCTTTTTTTTTATTATTTGCACAACTTATGTCTTCACATCACTTCCTTAGCACATCAACTACTTGTTTATACTGTATGTGTGCAGTTGCACTTCTCAAATAGTGTTGCGAGGTACGACAGAGTCCATGAATAATGTGGCTCTGTGTTTGAGTGTTTATGAAAAACAGCTTCCCATCAACCTGCTCCCAAACCACCCCTCGAAAAAAGATGAAGGAAAAAAAAACAACATAGAAATTGTCAAATTTCATATGAACAGTCGAGTGACTACTGATTAGCCGCCAGGGACACAGCATTTCATGTGAAATGTTTGTTTTTCTTTTTCTTTTTTTTTTTTTTTTTAGCATAAAGATAGCAAAGGAATGCATCAAAGCAAAGAGTGCTGGGCTTGTGCCCATCGCTGGAATGAAAGGACAGGTTCCTCCCCGTAGAAATGCTCCAACATGTATGCATTCTGCAGTCAGTGGTTGGACCGGACCCCGAACTCTGAAACCTTTAATGTCTTTTGCACACAAGGTTTCCTCCTCAGCCGAGTCACTTTTGAAGTCTGTGTCAAAACTCACCATGGCACGCTTTTGAAAATCCATACAAGGAGGTAAACAAACCGACAACCTTTGAAGTCAAAGCGTTTCTCTTTCAATCTCTCTGGTGTTGTCTCTGAATCCCTTCCTCCGATGCGCTAAGGCAGACAAAATCATTTTCTCTGACAATAAATTACTTGTATTTTTTTTTCTTGAGTCCAAGAAATGTTAAGAGAGACATTAAGGGGCTATGAGAAGACACTGGTGCTGTCACTGTTGCCGTAGAGGTCGGCCAGCTTTTTGAAGCGTGGTCCCCAGTTGCTGAGATAGTCATAGTTCTGATCTGAATCTGTACTTAGTGACTCCAGGGAACTTAACGAGTCTGCTACAGAGCCGCTGCCTTCAAAAGCATATGTCTGCAGAGAGTCGTACGGGGGAGCTGACGGGTCCACATCAGCATCCTTGAGACGCTCCCAAATAAACTCTCGAAACACCACGTTGTCCGGCAGGGATTTATAGGCTGGGCGAGTAGTGGACGGGTAGTGAAAGAAGGTGGGAGTATCAGGCGTGACATCTCGCCGCACGCTGGGGTCTCTGATGACATTCAGGTTACGTAAGGTGACCATGTCGAAAGCCTCGGTGTCCTCCTCTCCTCCGCCCTCGTCATCGTAGCGGACGATGTTTTCTCTGATGTCCCTCTCTTCCTCCAGAATCAGGGGCTCTTTCCTCCTTCGACGCATCGTCACAATAAGCAGAACCATCACTGCAGAGAGACAGAGACATGTCTGAGTCACTGTTAACTAACAAGGTGTATTTTTACAGTGACAGTAACCTGGAAGTAGGAATAGGGAAGAAATATGTGACTATTACGAGGGCTGTTTACACTGTAACAGCTCCTACTGGTATTAGCTAAAAGAGATAAACTATATTATATAGTTTAGGAAAGGCAAGGCAACTTTATTTGTATAGCACATTTCATACATGAGGGCAACTCAATGTGCTTTACATTAAAACATTAAAAGCATTGGAAACATTCAGACAGGCATAAAAGAGCACAATTAAAATGACAAATATAATTAAACAGAAAAGAAAAGGATAATTACAAATATATTAAAAGTACATTTAAAATTTGCATTTAAAACGTTTTAAAATGAGCTAAAATTGGAAGGCATTTGGCAAATTAAAAAGTCTTGATCTTTGATTTAAAAGAGGTGAGAGTTGGAGCAGACCTACATCTTTCAGGGAGTGTGTTCCAGATATGTGGTGCATAATGACTAAATGCTGCTTCACCATGTTTCCTTCTGACTCTAGGGACTGAAAGCAGAACAGTACCTGATGACCTCAGAGGTCTAGGTGGTTCATAAAGTAGCAGCAGATCAACAATGTATTTTGGGGCTAAACCATTCAGTGCTTTATAAACCATCAGCAGGATTTTAAAGTCTATTCTCTGACAGACAGGAAGCCAGTGTAGGGATCTAAGAACTGGAGTGATGTGGTCTACTTTTTCGGTCCTTGTTAGGACTCGAATGCATGGATAATGCATTAGATATAATAGGTATAATAACAGAGGGGGTTAGACTATCATATCGCCAGACTCTGTGGTGCAGATTGGCCCTTACCACAGGTTGTAGGATTATGCTCAGGCACTGGAAAACTAAAAAAAACATCACTTTTAATGATTGGCTGGGAGAAATGACCAAAATAGGCAATTATAAACAACTCATTTTTAAATTAAACAGCTGACAGGACATAATTTTGGACATGGGGGCCCTTCTTGGATACAATATCGAATAGCAAACTTTGTATGTATGTGGGTAATCACAATGCACTGATCCCAGTGCTTTCCCTGTGAAAAAATATTATTGCTCATATTGCTTTTTGTTTTGTATTGTTTATATCTTTCTTTTGCCAATAGCCTTATTACTTCTTTTTATGTGAAAATATATTTTGATTCTGAATTATTGTGTTATTTCTTTCTGAACTTCATTTTTCTTCTGATTTTGGTGTTCGTCTGTTTGTTACCTGTTTTGAAAAAAAGAAAAAGTGAATTAAAAAAAATGTTGAAATAGTTAGCTTAAAGTAATTAACAGCTAGCTTACATTTTTAGTTCAAATCACTGTCCTAACCACTGAAATAGTTTGTGGAAGCTCATGGAAAGTTAGAATTTAAGTGGAGATAGTAAAAGTAATGGACAAACACAAAATGATTAGCTAACCGATGGTTAAGTATGGGATAAATTGTTATATATATATATTTATATATTCAGCTAGAAGTGAAAAGTATAAAGCTAAGACAGCTATCTTAAAGTAACTACTTAACAATTAGAACAGGAAGCTAAAAGTAGTGGCTTAATCTAAGCAGTGAGCTAAAAAAATGGCTAAATGGTAGGAACTGGGAGCAGTTTGTTAGTCAAAACTAATGGTTTGATTTGGATTTTTTGATTTGATGTCTTTATTTCAAACATGTAAAAGCAAAAAAGAAGAAACAGTTATACAAAAAAAACCCCCAAATCAATCAGTTCCATTAGCAAGCACTGAAACATTGTACTTTACATGTGCAAAAGGGAGTAGGAAGAAGTTAAAACTTATTTAATCCTACCCCTTTATTCACCACTTTCTGGCATTATACTAGTGCATTCCCACAAAACAAATCTTCATAACCTATCTTCATACTTACACCTACAATCAAAAGTAAACCCCTCATGGTTAAACAACTGCAAGTAATGGATTAGCCATTTAAAGAGTTAACTAAAGTGAATGTATGAATAGTGGAAACTTTAAGCTAAAAGTAAGTAATGGATGAAAGGCTTAAAGCATTAGCCAAAAGTGAAGCATTACTGAAATGGTTTGCTCTTAGTGTACAAAGTTAAACATTGTTGGCTAATAGTAACAGATAATGTTGAATTGGCACCAACAACACCATAGCTGAGCCAATTACACCCTGTTTTAATCAAGTCAACGGACTACACAAGAGACATGTGAAGGGGTAGCTGAGTTCATCTAACCTTGTGTGGTAAGAAGGGCTTCTGAAGCTGCAACGAATCCAATCAGTGTTTACAAAACCAAACCTGTAATGTAATATATTGGTCCCCGCTGTGGCTTCATCCACCTACATTCAGCTTCAAGACCTGCATGGAACCCCACCAAACTAAACTCTTTGGCCCTGTGAGATCTTACCAGGGCTCTTCTCTAGCCCCTGCTCCCTTTCCCATACATTATTGCTGAAAATAACTCTACGCCCAAGCAAACTGGCAAATGTCTAATGATCCTCTATCCATCAATGTCAAGCTGGTGCCAGTGAAATATCGTTCCATGAGCCCATATTTCTTTTTCCTTCTCTGAGTCGAGCCACTGCAGGCAGCTGAGTAAGAGGCCCAGGAACCAAATTCAAACACCACTTCACACCCTCTAATAAAGGAGTAAATGGAAGAGATGGAAGGGGGGAAAGTGTCACATGGAAAGGCTGAGAGAGATGAATGGGCAACTCTCTGTTGGCCATTTGCTGACTGCTGATACCCTACAACAGCAGCACTTTTAGACTTTTTTTTGATACCTGGAAGGGTTCCTCCTGTCTTATAACCACGACTAATAACCATGACACTTTCTGCGGCGCTTCATGCAAAACGGCAAACATTTCTGTGGAGATTGTTTCCTCTGATTTCGGGAACTCGACTCATTCTAAATTCTATTCGATTCAGTAGGGCTTCTCCAAAGTGAATTACAAAGTGCCACATTGAAATATAATATTCTCAGTGCTTTCCAGCAAAGCTCTTTAGGGTTTAATGCCTAGAAGGCAGGCACGATGCGTCACAGATTGGAAGCTGGCCCACATCCAACCACGTCTGAGCGGGATGAGCAGGTGGATGGCTGAGCATACAAAGTCAGTTTCTGTCGGGTACCAAGGGTCCTGTAAGAAATGATTTCCAGCCCTGACAGTTTAGCAAACACACCCATGATTCTACAGGAGCCCCAATCTTCATAACACACTTAGTGATGATGTACACTAAGCGAAAAACAAAGATCAATTCAGCGTAACAAAAGCTTTTGCAGTAATTGGGTTGTTTAAATGATCCACACTGCACAATCAATAGCAAACAAGGTGAGTTTTCTGCACTGCCCTTTCTTTCAAGCATGAACCATTGAATGTACTTTCTCATTAGAGTATTTTCTCCTGCGCTGTGATTCAAGAGAACCTGGGACTGATTATTTGCTTGTTTCTTCAGCCCCCACTTCATATGTGACTGCTGCGGGGAAAATTCAAGCCGAGGTATCAATCAGTAACTCTAACACCGTATGAAATGGGAGGGAGGTCATACTTGTTGTAAGACGTCGTAAATATGCATGATTGAAGGCTTTGAAAACTTTCTCTCTGCGTCTTCACAGAGGTATGTGAACGCAAAACTTTAAGCAGCAAATGGCAGTGAGTGAGGACTGAACCAGGGGACGCCACTTGTAGCAGTAACAGTACAAATTCTGTACAAGGCATTTGCAATTTGATGACTGAGCTAAAACCGGTACTTCAAACAGTTTCAGAGTTTTGGCTGATTTCTGTTTTTGTTTTTTCCTCTGGGTCTTTTAAAAGTTTGAAGAGGGCGTAACTTAGTCAAATGTGATGTCACATATACGCACCAATCAGCAGTTTTCTAAAGCCCCGTTTCCACCAAGCGGTTCAGTTCGGTTTGTCTCGGTACGGCACGCATTTTGTGGCGTTTCCATTGACTAAAACCGGAACATGTCCCCAAATTACTGAGCCGTACTGTCCCACTTTTTGGTACCCTTCTGTTGGGGTGCCAGACATACTGATCCGACCCCAGAAGGTGGAGCTAGAAACACTGCAGTCCGTTGATTGGTCGAAAGAATCGTGGTAATAAAGAACAACACATAACCCCGCCATGTTTAAATCTCCAGTGGACTTCGGGAAGATAACTTTCTTTGTTTGGAAAATGTCATCAAGAAACAGCGTTCCATGGTTGCAGACTTTCCTCATGTTTTTCTTCTTCGTTGCATTTATTAGCGGGGTACACTGTGTCGCGCTGCCATGACATCACACTATTACGTAGCTGACGCGGCTATAGGCATCCGGCTTACACGCCGTCCACCAAGTAGGGCACGGTTGGCTGTGGAAATGCAAACAGGATCAGGCGTTACCGATCCGACCCGTACAAAACTGTACTGATTCATACCAGACCGCTTGGTGGAAACGAGCCATAATAGGCTTGTAGTGACTTCTGTTGCTAGGCTTCTTTAAAAAATAGTTCCAAGAGTGTTTAAAGCTCCTGTGAGGAGTTTCTAGTTGGTTATGAAACAGACTGAAATTATAACTGGTGCCTCTTCATGAGCTACAAATGCAAATAAAACCATGAGTAAGAAGATTGATTATTTCTGACTGGTCATTTTAAAGTGTGAAACTGCTGCCCGAGGGGTAGGTGTCAGAAACAACATTTGATATGGTGTTCATTTTCCATCGCAGACACTCTCGGTGAGTCTAAAGACAGCAGGATGATGAGATTTTTTTTTTGTTTAAAAGCTAAACTTAAACAGCAAAAAAACAACAAAGAGATTAGATGTACCAACTTTGTCCACAGGGGGGCGCCAAAATCAACATCAAACCAAAATTCCACACTGTAGCTTTAACTGCAAATTATTACATCAGTTAAACTCAAACGAAACGCACATGACTTCCCAAAGAGACAGAACTAACGTAACATGAATTCTTGAAACGTGAAGAGCTGAAAGTATACAGTGGATTTTTCCTATGTGGCCATTTTGAACTCTTTATCATCAGGCTCAGTCCTGGTGCTGATTTAAGCTTGATTTGATGGGAAACTAATTCAGCAGCTGTTCAGTATCTGTTGGACATATTAAAACAGAAGGGGATCATTTTCATGGCCGACTAGCGTGGGATTTAAAGGAAGTGTGTATTTATTTTTAGGGACAATGGAACCACTTTCTATTTGCTGTAGTGAATGAAGCATTTTAGTTTTACTATAAATATTAACTGACGAGCAGTAAGATAGTACCAATAAGAGCAGTACTGGAGAGGTAATGCACATCTAGTGTTTTTGCATATTGCCCTAAAGGTACATTCTGTTGTTGTCATATTTAACATACAGAGTAAACATAATTTCTATGACTAAATGTATCTCATTAAATGTTTTTAGTCAGCCATTATAATCGAATAAAATCACATAATTGTATACGACTGTTAGCTTGTGGGTCATAAAAGCCATCATAAATCACAGTGGGAGGTGTGTGCTTAGAGTCTGTCAGCCAGACCTCAAATTCAGACTCCTCTCATCACTAAACCTCAAATAAATATTAAAATAGATGAAAAAAAATGAATATCTGTGTTTTAAAGAACACAGCCCAGATATTTCAACATTGACTTTCTTTCCGCTCATCACGTCTTTAACCATGTGTCAGGATTGATTTGTAAAGCACTAGAAGTAAATTCTCCACTTAATCTTAGTATTCTGAAAGCACTTCAATATTTCAGAACATCAGTTTCTCTCTCTTTCTCTCTCCAAAACACCTTTTAGCTTCTAAATGATGACTGTCAAACATGATTGATGTTCTTTTTTTTCAGATTTATGAAGTCAGATTTGGATCTAGACGTGTCATAAAAGCACAGAAGGTTTTAAAATTGCTTGTTTGTTGTTTATTAAATCGATATTCAGCAGAAAACAACATGAATCTTGATCCGTTTGGAACATTAGGACTGGGATTAATGGAATATATGAAATATGATGGTTTATATTCTCAGTCATTTATGTAAAGGAGCAAGTAAATCTTTCTTTATGATTCATGAAGCTTTAGAGAGGATTTTTGTGGTGTTTGAACAACGGTGAGTAGAATGAGGGATAAACAGAAAATCCTTAAATTCAGAGGCCTATAACCGCTGATATTTTAATCATTCAATCAATCAGTCTTTATTTATATAGCTCCACATCACAACAAACGTTATCTCAAGACGCTTTTAGAAACATAGCAGGCATAGACCGTACTCTACTGACCCAACATCAAGACAGGGTAAGACTCAGTCTAATCTCATCTTAATCCACCATGAGTAGAGCACTTTGCAGTATTTAGCAAGTTACAGCGACAAGGACAAACTTCCTTTAACAGACAGAAACCTCCAGCAGAACCAGACTCATGTTAGACAGACATCTGCCTACCATCTACCTGGATTTGTGTCTCAACTGTTACTGAAACCTGGGGCTGTTACATCTATGAAGACCTTCCATAAAGGCTCAGACCCACAAGCTTTAAGTTACATGATGACAGCAGCTAATGTAACAATAGCTGACATGGACAAACTTCCAAGCTATCTGCCTCGACCAAGTTGAGGTAGGAAATTGGATATTTGACTTTAATTGAGATCAGTCAGACAACTCACGTTTACTTAAGATAAAGTTTAATGCAGCATACAGTATTGTGTTTGGCGTATGGGCTCTGAACCTCATTACTCCTGGTAGATTATTTAAATGCAGACATTTAGGAGTAATGAGATAGGACTAACCCCCCTTGGAGCCCGCAGGTGGATGCCAGGGAGGAGGTGGGTACGAAGTTTGCACACAACTGTCCTGAGAAGGACAGCAGGAGCACTTGCAAAGCAGAGGCAGAGACAGGAGGACTTGCAGCTTAAATAGACCGCCAAATGAGATGATGTGAGATCAGCTGATAGGGAGGATGATGACGTGTCAGTATGAATGAGCGCAGCTCGAGTTGTCTGCCTGAACTAGCTTGCAGGCGGCGCTCAATTTATACACAACCCAAACAATCTCTTAATTTTGACAATAGTAACTTATTAATTCAATGCAAATCTTTATGTTCTGTCTTCTTTGGTGTTAAAGCTGCTATGAAAGGTGTCAGCAGGTCTGAGTGTGGTGAGTATCCAGGTGTGGAGCGGCTCAGACTGTGCTGCATTTTGGCCCTTTTGATGAACGCAGAGGATTAAAAACAGCTTACTTAGACACAACACAAAGAATATGTCATACCTGTAGGTGGCGCTACACCTACAAAGACTGAATATTGTCATTTAAGTGGATTCGGACAGGGATTTGTATCAATCATGTGACGTTTGAGGCAGTTTGGACCCTGTATCCATGACATGAAACTTCGATGAGCTGTCACAACTTCACCCTTTGAGTTTCATTCACGAATATGATTGCTTTTCATCTTCAAACTCTCATCAAACTGTTCAACAAATCCAGACTGGATCAGATAAACAGCCTATGAGGAGTTGAACAGAAATACACTGACTCTAAATGTGTTGCAGACAAGAATAGGGAAGCAATGAGAGAAAATAAAGGTGTCTGGATTCAAAAGTCTCTTCCTCCTCCTGCTCATATTGACAGATGCCTTGCTTGAACACACCTTCATGATCGGCACAGACTATCAGAATAAGCAAACAGAAAACCAAACATGTTCGTTCTCCTTTCATCAGCACTGCTTCTCTTTTATTTTGTTTGACGCGTTCTGAAATCCCTCTCAAAGGTGGTTTTAACTCGTCACTCCTCCTGTATGAGGACAATCTGCTTTTAATTGACTGACTCTGTCAAAAAAGGGATTATTTTCTTTTCTTCTTCTTCTTTTATTGTCAACGTGTCAACTCGTGATAGCAAACAATTACACAAATTAAACTCACAAAATGTGACACGGCGATTTGCAGATTACAACGTGCCCAGTCGAGCTTAAAGATCACATCTGAGGAAGAAATTGCGTGCTGTCTGAGCGCAGACACATAAATAGAGACGCAGACAGTGGGCTAAAACAGGAGACAGACAGAAAATTAAGAGACAGATGAATGGACATGAAGATTTATAGAATGAGTCTGATAAGCTACATGCAGACAGAAATAACTGTCTGGAGAGCTGGAGTGCTACGTAATGTCCTAATTGGACCTCTGGAGGATTGAGCAATACCTGACCTCGACTGGAGGGAAAAAAGACTCAGGTTCTTAACAAGATAATGATCGTCTCAGTAGTTTGGTCGAATCATCCAAAAATGACTGTTTCATTAAAAAAAGGTTTTATGTGACATTTACTAAAACACATAGTTGTACCCGGGCCTTTTCAGGAATAGAGGACAAGCTCTGTAATTAAATCTAAAAATATCAACCTATGATTAATGACCACTTAGCTTATGAGCACGTGGAGACATAGGTACTGTGTGTACAGCTCTGTGGGATTTAACCCTGTCAGACCCACCATTGCATTTATACATCACTTGCTAAAGAACATATTTTCATGTGTTTTTCCTTGAGTAGCTGTTCACATAGTTGTGGCAGCCCATTGTTTTTACTCACTGTGTTATTGGACAGTTAATCCACCAATCAGACCATGAATTAAAACAACTTGCTAATGTTTCTGCAGCTCACCCCTCGATTTTGATGGACCTGATTTGTTCAGAATAAAAGTAAGGAAATGATACATATGCTGTTATGTTTGTCTATTTTATTTGTATATCAGTTGGAACGTTAGGCTTGGATTGCCTTGACATGTTGTGATGTTGTGGTTTAAACATGTTGTGATGTGCAAATTAATGTTAAAAAAATGTCAATAAAAAGATTTCAAAATAAAAGAAAGTAAGTAATTGGATCAATAAAAAAAAGTAAAATTTATCTTTTTATAATTTCCTTTTTTTTTTAAGTCTTTTGGATTTTGCAGGCTTTTTCTGTGACTATTGCAGCCTCAAATCCCTGGTGTGTTACCTTTTTGGAAAAGCTGCATCACAAGTTGGAATGTTTTGTGGCTTATTTATATGTAAACACACAAGAGGCAACCTCTGGTGTAGAAAAATGAAGCCAATGAGGAAGTGCCCTAAACTGCAGTTCCTCAAGTTTTCACTTGAGACCGTCTGCAAAAGCCGCAACACTGCATTAGGTCCCATGTTAAAGAGCCCATTTTTACACTGAAATTAAGCATGTTTATATTTTTTGGCAATTGTTGCCTTTAATGGACAGGACAGCTGAAGAAAGACAGGAAATGTTGGGAGTAGAGAGAGGGGGAGGACATGCAGCAAATGGTTGAGGCTGGAATCGAACCTTTGACCTCTGCAACGAGAGCTATGTCCTCTGTATATGGGGCACAAGCTTAGACCGCTAGGCCAACGGCGCCCTGAAATTATGCATGTTTACATTCTAGTTTTTTTCTTTTTTTTGTGGTATGTAGCTCATTTGTTAAGCTGACACACTGTACTGGAGGTATTTTTTTCTCTATAAGCGTCCTTTCTGATTTTATCACGGCTGAGATTTATACATACATTTCCATAATTTCCACATTATAGCTGTTTGTCATGACCCTAAAGCCCACCTCAACTCTGCCTCTTTGCCTGTGTTGTGTTGCCTTGTGTTGGTTAATCAAAGGTCAGGTTGAGTCAGTGTTTCCAATATGGCGCCCACCTGCGTTGGGCTTCAAGACTTCCATTTAGAAACCAATTAGTGACATCACAGAGACTGGCCTGTGACAAACACTACATTAAAAATGATCTGTTGGCTGAGCAGGGAGGTTGTCTATTAACATCTCTTCTGCGTAACATTCATGTCAAGATATTAAATGTATAAATAAATGTAAATTGCCATAACACACAGATTTTGCACTGAGTGTTCATTTCAGTGCTATTCAATCTAGTAAAGAAGAAAATCATAGTTATTAGCTTTTCAATGTTCTACTTGTTTTTGCATGCTGTACTCATCCAGTGATATGAGAATGAATACTGAAGTGTGAACGTGTGAAGTTGTTCATACCCTAAGAAGTGAAGATTTTACTTTTTTTGCAGTTTTATCAACAGACAGTGATATAAACGTTTTATAATGAAATCAGTAAATATGTGCAAATAAGATTCTGTTAGCCTCATAGCAGATAAAGATCTGTGCCCCACCTAGGTGGGACCAGACCGCAGGGTGGAAACCAATGCAATAAAAGCACTCACTCTGATGTTGATAGTTTGCAGTCCTAAAGGGTCAATATTTTGGACATCAGGGAAGTGAAATTGGTGATATGTTACTTGTCAATGCCCAGGGGAAAATAAGGCTGAAGGGTCACATTTGCAGAAAAGTTGCTGAAATTTGCAAGGCAAAAAAAAAGGTGTGGGGATTAGTCAATTTTGTGTAAATTTACTGAAGGGCAAGGTCAAACATTTCTGGAGGGACTCATTTTTAGGTATAAGTTAAAATCATCAAGTTCAATTTAGAGAACTTTTTCTGTCCTTGTGGCAATTTGATCATGTTAGACTTTAGCAATAGCAAAAATCGTATGATACCTTACACACAAAATCACGCCACAAGATTCCTTACAAAGAAACTAAAATAAAATGTCTTCAATGGTTGACTAAAAAGAAGTTGCTGAATGTTTTTTGTCTTTTAAAGTTTTGTATTAAGAGGTGCTGGTTTAGCTCAGTTGGTAGAGCAGGCGCCCCATGTACAGAGGCTACAGTCATTGTTTGCTGGTTGCATGATTGATTACCAGTCCTGACAGTATTTGGTGCATCCTCCTTCTTACATTCCTTTGAGATAAATGCTGATGAAGGCAAAAAAAAATCTTTAAAATTGAATTTAGAGAATAATCTAATGTATTTAGAAATGGTGTGTCTTTGGATGCAGGATTTTAGTATCTCTTTGTGTCTGAACACATCTCTGTCACATAAGTTACAGGATATATTCAATGGATTATAAACTTTGGGAGTTGCAGAAAGGGATCTGATTGTTTTTGGGGGGGCTGTTTCTGTTGTTTAGGTTCAGATGAAGAGCCCGTCAGAAGAGGAACATATGCATCATCTCCTGGGATTGAAGTGTCTCGCACATATTTGATGAATACCGAGAGGAGGAGTGTCGCCCTGAAGAGCTCTTCACGTGCAACATGCATTGTAGTTATTAGACTCGGTCATGATGACAGATAACTAGAATCTGTCTGTTCTGGTGTGATTTTTTTCCCCTCTTACTTGATGAGACAGAAAGAGATTGATGGAAGGAAGAAAAAGAAGGAGATTTAAGACTGACAGCACCTGAGGATGACAGCAGCGAGACGTAGCTCAGGGTCTTTTTCTGACTCGTGTCTCATCCGAAACAATACAATCACGCGCAATCATAGCCGGGATTGCTACCTAGGAGATTGAAAGAGGTCTTGATGGAAGGCCATCAAGGAAGATCGGAATAAAGGATTGGGCCGAGTGGTCGCACGCGGGCTGTTAATACAAGAAGAGGAAATGGAGGGAGGGATATGCAGAAAGAGGAAAGAAAAAAGAAGGGAAGAGGATGATCCAATTGAAGCAAACAGACTGATGGGGACAGCTTAGGACACACACTCACACTCGCACAAACACAGAGACAACTTGGAGGTATATTAAACTGGAGGCCATTAGTTCTAAGCCTGTGGCCTGAGGCCATGCTGAGCAGAATAGACCGGGCTTTCATTAGCCACGCCGGGTTCAGGCTGCCACGTATTTCCCCCTGTTGCTCTTTTGAAGTTTTCATTTATCACACGAAAAGTATTCTCTGTTGCAATAAAGGAAAAACTTCAAGGGGACTGGAATGAAAAGCAAAGTCTGACCCCATCAAAGAGCTCATTTCAGTTATTGTATGTGCTGTTTGGATCCTCCTCGGCTTTCAGTGAAGATCACCTGAGCGTTAAACCACGGCCCGGCCCTGATGTGATCAGGCTTTTGTCTGTGGGTTTTATGAGCAATAATGCCGCCAGGAGGTGACAGCTCAGAGTCGCAATATCTTTAAGGTTATGTTAATGGATTCTCCTTTACAAGCATCTTTCCCAACATCTTAACATATGGTGTTGCATTAGAAAATACAGCACTTGCCCTTGAAATTCAGCCCCCCTGTTCACTGCTTATCTCTGTGACCTTCATAAGATATTATAATTAGGTTTATAAAATACACTGACACGTATCTGGGGGAAGCCATCATGAGAGCTCCTTTATAAGGGAAGGTGATCTAAAATATGAAACCTCATCACTGACTCAGGCTGCCTGCAGGCGCTGCTTTCTTTCAAATAAAATGCACATGGTTACACTTTATTTTTTTACTGTAGTGTGCACAAAGGCAGGAGGGGAACTTTCAAATAAATGACACATAAAAATAAACTGGCGAGAAAAAAGTTTAGATCCTGGAGACTCTAAAAACCCTCAGACCTCCTCTGAGGAACAGTCTGGTTTTGGCCAGTTTTGGCACCCCAAACAGAACAAAGCTGTACCTCTTATATCTTTGCTGTTTGGTCCTACTCATGCATAATTAATGCTGTCTGATAATTAATCTCATCATAGTGTCTTTTAACAGTGAAATGTTTACTCACTGCAACTATTTGCTGCGCTAAAAGTAAAATAAGGCTGCTGAATAAGTTCTGTGAATAGACTCATCTGACACCATAGTGCCGCAGCGATTTCAACCATTTATAAAAATGACATTGTAGAAATAGTCAATCTAGTCATTGATGGTCTTGTTTGCTTTTCTAGGCCATAAAAAGACCACTGTTTATTTTATCTGTTTCATAACGAGTCAACAACTCCTCACAGAAGCTTTAAAGGTCACATATAAAGGTATTTTTTAGCTGTTTACATCATGGCCTTGTTGTCTTTTAAGCAAAGGTTTTGAATTCAGTTGCAAAATAAAAAGATCCCAATTTCACCCCTGTGCAGGATCAAGCAGGGGGGCTATGATGGTGAGGTACTGCACTGACTTGCTTACTGAATGTTGTCTCAGAGGGGAGGGTGCAGACCTGTGCAGACATGCAGAGGCAGAAAAACACCAAAGCATGGCGAGCGCTCCAGAAGAACCCACAACAGTACACCACACATGTAATCCAGACTCTGATCCAACTGATGAAGAGTAACAGCTGCAGTCATAACAGCATGTCTCTGAGTGGTCACTTATACAAGTATTTGTAGCTGTTTACATCATGTCCTTGTTGTCTTTTAACCCTCAAGACTTGAACCGTTAATCCTATCAACAAGCTTAAAAATCTCAGTTAGAGAGGGCATTCTCAGCTTTCCATTGATACTACATCTGAAAAAATGCAGGAGAGTCTGGCGCCCCCAAAGATGGTCTAGGTCTTTTAGGGTCAAGCAAAGGTTTTGAATTCAGTTGCAAAAAAAGAAAAACATCACAAATTTAGCCTCTGTGGAGGATCAGCAGCCTCTCAGTGTCCAACCTTATCAACCATGGAGTGATCTAAGAGGGCAGGGGGTCTATATGGTGAGGTTTGGCACTGGTTGGCTTCCTAAATGTTGTCTCAGGGGGGAGGGTGCAGACCTGTGCAGACAGCTGCAGAGGCGGAAAAACACCATAACGAATACGGCAAGTGCTCCAGAAGAACCAGCATGAGTACACTACACATGCAAGCCAGATGCTGATCCAGAACAAGATGAGGCAACTGATAAGAGTAACGGCTACAGTCACAACAGCATGTCTCTGAGTGGTCACTTATAAAAGTATTTGTAACTGTTTCCATCATGCCCATGTTGTCTTTTAAGCAAGGGTTTAGAATTCAGTTGCAAAAATGAAAAACATCACAAATATAGCCTCTGTGGAGGATCAGCAGCCTCTCAGTGTCCAACCTTACCAACCATGGAATGATCTAAGAGGGCAGGGGGGCTATGATGGTGAGGTATGGCACTGATTGGCTTCCTGAATGCTGTCTCAGGGGGGAAGGTGCAGACCTGTGCAGAGGCGGAAAAACACCATAACAAATACAGCAAGTGCTCCAGAAGAACCCGCATGAGTACACTACACATGCAAGCCAGACGCTGATCCAGAACAAGATGAGGCAACTGATGGAGAGTAACAGCTGCAATCACAACAGCATTTCTCTGAGTGGTACGTCAACATTTGAGTGTTAATCCTGAATTCTTGTGTTTCCTGTAAATGTATGGAGCATGCCCTTCGCTCTTGAAGCAGAGGCATAAACAAACACATAAGCACTAACTGAAGCCAGCATTTTATGGCAAATCAAGAGCAACCACTGTGTTCTTTGGTGATGGAACAGAATATAGACATTTGTTTCCGTTTTTTGCAACCAACAACAGAGCAGTTTGTGTGCCTGACTTGCTTGATGAGTGCAAGTGGGAGTGGTTTTGCATGCATGCCTTTGCAAATCACTCCTGTCTTTACGGCCCCTCAGGAGCCAATTCAAATCACCCCATAGAAGCTATGTTTTCCCAGAAGGGGGGCTCAAGACACAATGCAGGTGCTTTTTCACGACCACACTCACAGGGTTGCTTGGCCTGAGAATGACTTTAGTATTAAATGTATAGGCAAGAATGAACATGATTTTTATTGTACAGGTTCTTTAACATGAAGAAAATCAGCAAGAACAATTGACTATTAAAGATGAACGTTTAGTAACATCAATCATTAGTTTCTGAAGAGGTGTTATGAAGCCCAAAGATGGTGGTCTCATTATTGAAAATGCTGTCTCCAGCTAACTTTTGGCTAATCTGGAAACCAGGTAGAGGTGGAGTTGAGGCCACAGCCTTATTATCACCTCAAGTGGGCAATTCAAGGAGCTGCAGTTTTTTTGCATTCATGCATTGGCTTCATTTTACAAAACTTGAGGTTGCTGCTTGGCAAGGACCTCACATTCTTGTACAATCAAATGAATATATTTATTCTAAACCATTTTTAAACAGTAAAATTAGATGTTGAATAAACAGTGATTTTATAAAGGTCGGTGTGATTTTCTGACATACAATCTTGACTCATATTTCTCATGGGTTCGACACAGATAATTAAATGTAGTAAATAATACGAAATAAAGCCAAGGTAGCAGCCTGGGGTGTCCATATATTCCATCATTTTCCAACTCGGTTCTGCAAACAAAATCTACCAAATGAATTTCACCACCTGCTGGGTCTGGCTAAACACTCAGGGTAAATAAAAAAATACTCTGAAAGTTCCCCCAAAACCCAGCAAACCAACTCTACTTAATGGATCTTGTTGGCAGGATTTCAGTAAACATCCAGGCTGCTATTCAGAGCTGGCTGACCTAGGTCACGTGTATTTTACCAAAGAGGAAATACGAGGGGAAGAAAACTCCCCCCAGGTTTGACATGCTCAAGACCTCAACGTGGAACTGTGTTTTTTAACAAAAAGCTGCACTCACATTCAGCCTGGAAAATGCAAAAAAGCAGGGGCAACTTGAAGACATGTAGTAAATACTAAGTAGTGTTTAGAGGCGCAGCAATGTATATACACTTAAATGTGAACTTAAATCTGAACTCCTGAGCTTGTGCACTGAAATATGATCCCACTGAGAATGAAAAACAAAGCTGGCTCAAGCAGACAACTTGGAAGGGTAGATATGCTAGAGCCTGTTTCTGTGGCTACTGCTCTGCAACCCAAATATTAGGAGTGGGTGAGAGAGGGTCAGAAAAGAGAAAAGGAGTGTATTTTTCATTTTACCAAGAGAAATATGGCAATATTTGATTTATCTGGTCATTTTAATCTGAGATTCATTTTTCCTTTTGACATTTATCGTCACAAAAATGATAGATAGATAGATAGATAGATAGATAGATAGATAGATAGATAGATAGATAGATAGATAGATAGATAGATAGATAGATAGATAGATAGATAGATAGATATGTAGATAGATATATAGATATATAGATAGAAAGAAAGAAATACTAAACAGTTACATTTAAAGCTAAATTAAGTCAGAATATTAGTTGCTACCTGGCTGAAGTGTCATCTGATTCTATCCACATTTTTCATATTATGATGTTAAAAATAGGATGGACCAAATTTTTTCAGATTAAAGCTCCAGTGAGGAGTTCTTCGCTTGCTATAATACAGATTTAAATTAGTAGTGGTGCCTCTTTAAGACCTACATAACCAAACATAATCATCATTGACACCATTGGTAATAAGGTAACAAGTTTTTGAAAGTGGCGTGTGGAATGAGAGAGGTCAGCTTTAGGGATGATGATGATTGCAGGTGATTCCAGTCGTTTCCAGTTTTCCACTGCAAGCGACTGGAATCACCTGCAACAATCCCTAAAGCTGACCTCTCTCATTCCACTCGCCACTTTCAAAAACGTATGACCTCCCATAACTCAACATCTCTGCACTTACTTTTAAGTTGCTTTTAAGTTGTTCACTCCTGTCTTATTTTTGTATTGTTCTGTTCTATTCTCTGCATGTCCTCTCTGTTTTTGGTTCTGTTTTTATTCATTGTCATAACACCTGTGTTGCCTTTTCGCCCAGGTTGTTATTGCAAATGAGAATTGGTTCTCAATTGACTTACCTGGTTAAATAAAGGTTAACTAAATAAATAAATTGACGTTTTTGGCATGATAATGTTAAATGTTGGTGACCACTGATTGTTTTTTTTTACTTTTTCTTCAGCAAATACTCCCATGAGTGATACATCTCAAGGCTGATTTATACTTCTGCGTTGAATCAACGGCGTACCCTACGCCGGGGGTCCGCGTAGCTCCCGTACCTACGCCGAGGCCTACGCACGTAGCTGACGTGCACCTCCTGCAAAATGTAACTCCCCCTAGAGCCGACGCGGACCGCAAGCTCTGTGATTGGTCCACTCGGCGGCTTTGTCTTTCCCGCATTTACAACACTTCCGGGATCCCGGACATCGGCCGCGTATTTCATCTCCTCCTCTCTATTCTTCATGTAATCATGTCTGTATGATAAACAGCAACATGTATCAGCTGTAGATTAACATAACACGCTCTGAAACTCTGTGGAAAAGTAAACAGAGATCGTAGCGGGACCGGAAGCAGGCGGCCGGCTATCAGAGAGACCGCACTGCCCTCAGGCGTTTTGGCGGAGAATTGCTGCGCAACACGTACACACCGACGCACAAGTATGTGGGGCTCATGTCCGCGTCAGCCCCTGCTGCGTAGGGGAGACGCAGTAGTATAAATCAGCCTTCACTGTCAAATAGTACACACAATGAGAGTTTTGGTCAGAAAACACTACCCATACATGTATAAGAGGACCTCGGCAAAGTGTAAAACTCCACAAGGGGTGCCAAGTCAACACAGGAGGCCTGATTCACAAAAACATTGCGCTGTTAAAAACGTTATCGGTTCTTTTCTGACATTATTTTGTCTCGTTTTTTAGATACTGACAGGAAGATGTACCATCTTGTTTTCAAGGGGGTCGCAAATGAAAATCACATTTACAACAAACAGAATAAAAATAAAAATTATACACAGAGAATCGAAAAAGTACATTGTTTTCAAAGTATTCCTAAAGTGATGCTGCGTTTATAGCGATCATTCCTCAACGTCCTGCAGCTCTGTAGTCAAACCATTCTGCCATAGCTGCTTCTGGTTATATCTTGCAAATGTTCACATGCATGGAGGCGTAACACTATCTATGTAGTACTTTCTGCTGATTTGCTTTGCTTGTCCTCTCTAACATAAGCATGTAGAGCTAATTGGCTCAGCCAATATACCATATACTTTAACACAGATGTACATTTTCCCTGCTCTGCTGTTTGAATGCAGCGACTCTTCCCAAAGGCTTTTTCTCTTCGCTGAGATCCCAGAGATCACTTCCATTCACAGAGGTCAATGTCTGCTACTTGTGCTAATCGACAGCCAGTTCCTTTAAGATCTGCTTCTCCACAAAGCCTTAGCTTTTGCCTCACTCTAACTTGTGAATATTTGCTAACATCATCTCCTTACTGTGTGTGCTGTAATTCTAGTAATTGAAACTAAATGCAAAGTAAGGTCTTTTTACTGAGCTGAAGCAGCTTCCTTGTGGTAGTTGCTAAATTGTAAAGATCTGAGGATGCAGCATTTGTAAGAGGAGGCAGTGTTTATCAAGCACTTCCTGCATTCCACTATATATATACAGTATATGTACTCTACTTCACAACCTTTTAAATGTTAATATCACACATTTTACTCTGCTACATTCATGTAACATCTGCAGAATCAACTTTGAATAACCATAATATGAAATATCATGACTTGTTGTTGATAAGTGTAATGGAATATCCTGCAAAAACAGATATTCGTAGGGTCTGTTTGAGTCTTGGTCATCTGTCATAGGCCATGCAAACACACGGCTGATTTTGAGCCATGCACTCGATTTTGAAGTCGGGCAAATTGTCAGCCTGATCAGTCGTCATTCACCTTGCAGTGTGCAAGTGGCACAAAGGTTACAGCCTGATCAGCTGCTCACGACTTCTGGCATCTTCAATATTTTGGTGGGCCAAAAACAACATGCACTTGCACAGGGAAAGCAGCGCCACAAGCCAATGCAGGGCTTTTATTCCTGAATGTGCCAACACAAAGTAGCAGACATTGTCTTAATGCACCATGGCAACATGCTGCGTGATGTGGACAAATGGGATACATATAGATCCACACTAATCAGCCACAAAATTCTGTCCACCAGTGCAATCTAACGCAATCCAAACAGCTCTGACATATATTCTACTTTCCAGAAGATTCCACATTTGCAGCTTTTCAGTCAGTCAGGTGATGATTTTACTTTATCTCTGAAGTCTCATCCTCTGACTTGAAACCCCTGTCTGTGGGAGTGTCCTATAAAACGTTAGCAAGTATTGTCAAAGCTGCGTCATGTTGGGGCGCCATTGGCCAAGCGGCTTAACCATGCACCCCATGTACAGAGGCTTTAGTCCCCTGTCTTCCCCCTCTCTCTTCTCCCCACATTTCCTGTCTCTCTTCAGCTGTCCTATTGAATAAAGGCAAAAAATACCTGAAAATACAACTTTAAAAAGTGAAGAAGAAGAAGCTGCGTTGTGTCTTGCATGTACAGTGAGAGCATTGAACACATAATTTGGGAGCTTTTGTTGTGCGTCATAAACGATTCACTCGTACGGTGTGAATTGACATTCAACTGTGACATTTAAACACACAAAGTTGATATCTTGTTGTCAATCTCCTGGTCTTTTTGTTGTTGTTTAAGTACCATGTCAACTAAAGTACCTTAAACTCAACTGTTCATCAGGGATCGCCAAACTTTTCAGAACACAACCCCCAAAATATAGGTGCCAAAGACTTGCCACCCCTGCTGACCCTGGAGGGGGTGAAATTTTGCTTCATACTTCATTTAGTTGGTCTGTATTGGGAAGTTCAATATTATTGGGAGGTTTGGCATTAGCTCTGTATAAGGCCACAAGCTGGGACATTAAGGCTTTGTTCAGCTGTTATCATTGTGTAACTATATGGGGTCCAAAGGGTTCAAAAGCAGTACTGGGTCACTCAGACCTGGAACATAACATGTAGTTAAAAAGGTAGTGCTGGGTCACTCAGACCCAAGATTGTGTAACATCATTGTGAAGTGTGTAAATACCGAGTGTGATCTATCAGTAAACGAGCCTCAGACCATCAGACTAGACTCTGTCATTTTGGTCGAGAATATGCTACAACATCTGCAGAAAATTAGCCACCTACATGCACATGTGGCTGTGTTTCCTGTGCTGCTGAGAATTAACCTGCTGCTACTGCTTGTGTTAATTAATGGTTAACTAACCCTAACTCTAACCCTAACCTTAGGAGTCATCTGGCAACAAAGAAAGGAAGAAACTACAGAAAATAAAATACTTTTGATAGTTTTTTTTTTTAAATGTAATTACTCATTTTAATCAATCTTTTTTATATCTAAATAATAATAATATTTTTTTTATATTCAATATTTTTTTTATAATAAATTGGTAAAATATGAAATTTTAAATTATTAAAAAAAACTAAAAAATCTTGCAATTCCCAATTTTACATCCTCCCAGGGGGTCTCCTCCCCCACCTTGAGAACCCTTGCTGTACCTAACACTAACAGATGATACTTGTATACTTTTGCCTCAGTACAATTATAAATGCAGTACTTCAAATTGAAATGCATATTTCTTCTGTTGTGGTTTTAACATTTTAAATACATAAAATATCTACTTACTGTCACCACCACAAGAAAGAAGAATAAAGTGACCCTGTGATTAGACAAACTTTAGGCCAACTCTTGGTAATGTCTTGGTTACAGTTATGTGACTAACAAATAATAAAAGACATCATGGAATAAGTTGCTTTTATGTCTGCTTGTATGAGGTGAAAGCTGCAGAAACACTCCTCTACAGAGGTGATTATTCTGAGTTTCTACCAACCTCTGACTGAAGTTGTTGTCAGGCCTGTGACTCCATATCTGTATATATATATATCTTACCCAGAAGTGTGATGATGCAGCCTAAAATAGCCAGGAGGGCGCCGGTGCTCAGGCCAGTCGCGGCATAGGCCACAGCTCCACAAGACAAGGCCACGCCGTCTGAGTCACAGTCGCACACACGCACCGCCAGTGTGTTCGTGCTGCTGAGGGCGGGACTTCCACTGTCCACGATCAACACAGGGAGCCGGTACACAGCCTGATCCCTTCTCCTGAAACCGCCGCGCTTTGTCACGATGGATGCCGTGTTGTCTGCAAAATGAAGGGAAAAAATGTTCATGTGAAATAATCTTTGCCGGCACGTTGAGTGGCTTCAATGGAGCAATGATTTGCCTTTATATATGACAAGCAGGAGGCTGAACTCCTCCTCTGTAATGATTGCAGTGCTTTGGTAGTGCACTTTGAAATGATTTTAAAGTATTAAAAGAAGGAATGCCAACAGATGGTGTCATTAACGCAATTCATTACATGACACACTGTGGCATCTCTCCCTGATCTTGACCACCTGTTAGCTAATAACAGCTTGACTTTGATGGTAAAATCATATATGAAATCTGGGCTTATCACATCCAGAAAAAGGAGGCAGACAGAGGAGAGAGTAATATTCCATTACAGCAGCTAAAAAAAGCCACTTCATGACAGGTGTTTCAATGGATTTAAGGCGCTTTTAAACTGAGCAGCCACAATTGAAATGTAGATTTCTCCTTGAAGGACAACTCCTTTGTTTTTTGAGTGATTGTCAGATTACTCTTTGCTTTGCTTTTAACTTAGAACAAAGTCAAAATTAAGAAAGAGATGGTTTCTCTTGTAAAATGCCGCTTGAGTCGGATCAGCCAAACGTTCACACAGCTGAATAAAACCGCACAAATGAGTTTGTAACAACTGTCACGGGTTGAAAATAAAGCTGTTAAATTGTTGGATAAACATGTTGTGGTGCTAAATGGGACACATGTGGTCATGAATATTTTTTTGTCCTCAAGGGAAATCTGCATGCAGCAAGGCAGAAAAAAAGGAAAGTACGACTTTAGGGTATTAGGCTACATGGCAAAAGTATGTAGGCAACCGCACGCTACCCTTACATGGCTGCTGAATAATTTATCACAAAACATGGGGCTGCGGTATCAGCCCCCACACTTCTGGCTTTAGGCTTTCTACGAAACAGCGGCTGCAGGGATTTGCTCCAGTTCAGCTTTAGGAACATTTGAGAGGTCACTCGTGTTGGCATCACGGTTCTGAGTCTTTGCTCCAACAGGTCAGGTGTAGTTCAGGTCAGGGCCAAGGTCAGGAGAATGTTCCATAGCAAACTGGGAAATCATTTCTTTATGGAGATTGGTTTGTACTGGGGGGCATTTTATGTTGAAACAGGAACAGGTAAAGTATCCAAAGGGAATGCAGTCCAGTGTGAGAAAAACTGTACCCTTTAGGGGGTGATTGATAGGTGTGCTGTGTACACTACTATTGTCCAGGTTCAATCAATCATCTGTGTTTACTCTCCATAGTATTTATACAGAATCCATTTTTTTCAGTGTTGGTCATTAAAACAGAGGGATTCTCCCAAATTTAAGATTTTTCCTCCCTACTTTGAAATCTGAAAGTATTTTGGAGCCTAATTCAATCTTAAATTATACACTTCTAATCAACACCTTGAGACTAAGAATAACTGCTTTCCAATTTTTTCTTATATCATAACCCTAAAAATGATTTTGATGGTGGACAAACTGCCGAGAATAAATATGACTCTTCCCCAAGCATTTAGTAATTTTTAAAGTAACAAAAAAACTTCAAGTAGTAAAATGTAAAATTGAAATATAAAGTTTGTTAATCATTTTACATGAAAGAATCCTCACTGTCCTTTTGCAGTACCTTCACTGCCCACCAGGGGGATAAAATCGTATAGATGTGGTCAGTTTTTTCAATTGTAACAATCTGATAATCCATCATAGAAAAGCATCGTGGCCAAAGTTTGAAATTGTGAGGTTAACCTGTGTTAGAGTAATTTCAGGATGAGACTACAGGATGCTATGACCGTGTCGTTCGAAAAGTCACAATTGTATGAGAGCCGCAATTTGCAATTTGTGACATCACCAGTATCTCCTTAAAAGAGGAGGGATGCACCATCCCATAATATTTGATTTTAATTGAAGGTTTTATGAGCATACCGCATCAAGTGAGAACATTGAGATATGCTGTATGGGTGACACCATTGTTTATTAATGCGTATAAAATATGTAATGTAAATAATACGTTATGTATATAAAATGTAATGTATATATATTTAATGTATATATATGTATGAATCTTATGTGCTTTGGCAACAACATGTCTTTGTTCATGCCGATAAAGCAAATTGAATTGAATTAAATTGCATAACAAACACTCTTAACAAACAGAAACTTCCTGCTCTGTTGTCTGTTGCTCAGGATTTTAGAACAGACCACAGTAGATTTGGATTCCAAAACATGCAGCCATATTTCATTATTCATCAAACTTGACTTTGTAGCATGGCAACAGCGAAGGAGGCTTCTGGAATGCAGTACCTTGGGGGAGACCTTAATGAGGCAGTAGCTCAAATGAGGGTTTTAAAAGACACCAGCATGAGATGTTCAAATAATTTTTGGAGCTCTAAATCATGTAAAGCTACTACAAAGCTATCAGAGGGACAAAATAAGCCTTAGAATGAGCTTAATACCCCCTCTTTAATACAACATTGGCAACACTGCCAGAGGAAAATGGCAAAAACTGTCAATGAGTAGAGCAAGTCAAGGTACATCAGGCAATATTTTCATGTAGAAAATACATATTTTGTAACAAATCAGCTGCTGTTATTGTCCAACTACTACCTAGCTTACTAGCTCATCTGATAGTATTAAACCTTACAACTTGAAAGCTTACAGTACTTGTAGCTAGGAATGGTTCAATTCTAGCCTAGGCTTTTTTTAAGAATAGTAGCTAATGTGTTGATGTCTACTTTTCTACTTTCCAGTGTCTTCTCAGTTGTTGATCAATAAAAAAGTGGTGAAAAGTTGACGAAACCAGAGCAATATGGCCGCCATTTAACACTGGCTGTACATCTTCCCTAATTTTAAACAGTAGCTTTCATTCACTAACCCTTATGGCAATGAAATCCTATTCTGTCAACCAGTTTCCTGTTATAGAGACGGTTATATATGAGATTATTTCTTTAATGAACACAGACATTTTGGTGCTTTTCAGTGAGGCCAACTTTTGAGCACCAAGCAAGATTTAATATTTGTATTATAAATCTGATAACTGCTTGTGGGATCTTTAGTTTCTGAATTACAACCCCAAAGGTTGGATGACTTTAAATGTCAAATTTTAGTGCATTTTATATAAAGATAATAAAGTTTCAGTCTTTTTAGCCGATACATATAATGTTATTGAGGACAACCTAAGCTACTTAGATCAGGAACTTAATGTCTTACTTGTGTCTGTTTTTAAAAGTTGACCTATTAAAATATCAGATTTAGTTTGTCCGATCTGTACAATAAAACAAAATGTAATTATTATCTAATTTTTTGTTCTTGGCAAGGTGCACGGGCTAAACTAAATGTCTCTTGGCTACAGCTTCAAGCCAAAAGAAACTAGGGTGGTATCAATCTTATCATCTGACAAAGACCTTAGACAGCACATAAGCACGTTTCCGAATACATTCAGTCTGGAGACAGTGCATATATGACAAAATCAATATTTTAAGACCAGAGTAAATACTCTATGTTCATGAAGAGCCTCTCGTAAAATTAAGCTATGAAAATCCCTCTTCCTGCCAGAATGCAGTTAATCTTCTAAGAGGTTACTTGAAACATGCTCTTCATCATGTAACACAGGTCTGCACTCAGTCATATTACTGCTGCACTACCTCTGAAATGCAACATAGCAACCTGAGCTGAACTCCCACACGTATGAACAAAATCTCAGTCCTTCAGAGAGCATGTGAGCTCTGCACAGGTTTTAAAAGCAGCAGGATTTCATGTGAGTAACTGATGATGGAGCCAGGAACAAGCCTCATGTGTCTTTAAAGCTGTATATAAATGAACATTTCAGCTTTCCTTTAGCGGGAGCTGATTTTGTTATTTCACCTTCATGTAGAAGGTGAGCAAATCTTTAGACTATGTGTTAAGATTCAGCATACTCTGTGATCTTGCTCTAAGTAGAGCGAGGTTGTGTTGTTGTGGCATACAATAAGTTATCCAGGATGTGCTCCAGTTGCAGCAGGGAGTTTGTTTTTGCATTCGATTTTGATGAACAATTACCCCAAAAAAAAGGGCAGCCAGGGCATTGTCATAGCAGAATTATGGTTTCATTTGGCACAGTCAGGCACGCCGGGAGCCACCAGCTACTAGCTCGACTTCTCCTCCTGAGTCAGATTGCCGTGTAGATTCTGTCCAGGGAGCTGGAGTGAGCAATAGCCAAAGTGTCAATTGCACTGCTGCAAGGCTCAATCTGAGGGAAGTAAGCAGCAAATAGACCGTACCTAACTTGACCAGCACCTTTAACAGACTCTGAGATCACTTGCAGTTTTCTCAAGGGTTCTTGATTAAGCAACTGCATGAGGCAGGGTTGATCTGACAGGTAGCGCTTTGATGAAGACGCATTTATTTAGAAGATGTAGATGTGACTGATGTAAGAGTTCACAAAGTTAAGTTTGTGTATTTCAACAGCGAACTGCAAGTATGAAAGGAAGATGGAAAAATAACTCTCATCTTGTTATATCGTATTTTCTTTAGATGTCCCAGGAGTTTTCATCAACTATATCTCATGATGGTATCAAGGGAAAGGTTCACAAATTTGTTTAAGAAAAATAGTCAGGTGCCCATATAAAGATCTAAACAATATTATTCTAGCGCTTATAATTTTCCCTTTTAACACCATCTCTAAGAGGAAAATCCATAGTCCTCATTTTGCACATTAACGTGTTTAAATGTATTTAAAAGTTACATTTATGTCTGTTTTACAATGACAATACTGACTAAATATGAATGGAGGAGAAGGAAAATATGCCTTGAGTTGTGTGTTATTACATCTTCATTTCTCAAAATGTCCAAAGAGTTTTCACTGATTATTTCTCATCGATTTAAAGGGATAGGATTAAAAGAGTACTAGTCTGTCTCAGGACAAGTCAGGTGCTCATATAGATATTGAAATAATGTATTCATGCTTATATGAGTTTTCCTGTTCATATTCATATCAATGAACCCTTTCCTGATGAGGTTACATGACAAGCAATGGGGGCAAACCCTAGTCCTCATCTTGTGCATAAACTTGTATGAGTTTTATCAAAAGTTACTCTTATATCTGTTTCAGAATCATAATTCTCACAATATAGATGGAAAATCTTATAATCTTAATACTGCCCAAACATCTTTACCAAGTATTTCTTATTAGAGACGAGGTATAATGCTCATTTTCAGGCTTTCTATCGCTCCTCTGATAACTTTGTAGTACTTTAACGTGATTCAAATCTCAAAACATTCTGTCATATCTCAGATTGATGTTTTGGAAACCCTCACTTCAGCCTCTGTCTGAAATGCTTTATTTCAGCTGCTGTTAAAGGCCCACCAAGTGCATTCTGGTACCCAGCACTCTGGAAGCCTCCTCCACTGTTGCCATGTCACTACTACACGTCCCATGAGTTAACTTGTGTTTTTCAGCGACAACGTATAAAATATGGCGATATGTTTGGTGCCCCAATCTGACCTGGGAAGTTTGGAAAAGAACAAACATAATCCCCAGTAACAAAGGACAGAGCAGGACATTACTGTTTTGTAAGTTTAATGTGTATGACGCTGTTTTAAGGAGATTCACAAATCAGTGATGTCATGATCTAAGCAAATCTGTTGCATAATTCTTGCGTGATATTTCAAACAAGCCGTCAGAGTAGCCTGCAGTCTCTTCCTGGGATTACTCAAATCCCAATTTTAAAATTGCCTATGTTTTGTACTTTGTAAAGCACTTTGTGACCTCTGTCTAGAGCTCAAACATTTTTAAGAGCAAACTCAAGACCTACCTTTTTAGTCTCGGCTTTAACTGAGTTTTATTCTTATAACAGTTTTATTTATTTATCATCTAGTTCAAATTTTTGTCACTTTTTATTCTATTTTATTTGTTTTTTAAGTATATTATTTTCCTCTTATGGTTTAATATTTGAGTGTTTTATTATCTTTGTAATTTATTTTATTTTATTTGTTTATTAATTTTAAGTATAGCATCTTATTTTCTTTTAATGGTTTAATAGTTTAGTGTTTTATTTTCTTAAAAATGTGTTTTATTTTGGTGATTTTAATTTCTTGTGTTGAGTTTTAACATCTTATTTTACCTCCAGTGTTTCCTCATTAAGATATCATGAGAGCGTTTCCTCAGTTCGTTCAGCAACTTATTTTTTATTTGTATTTATTCATTTTATTTTCATTGTTTTTATTATTATTGTTGCATTTATTGTGTTCTGCACCTTAGGATTTTGGCTGGGTTTTGGGGTCAGGGCTGGGTTGGGATTAGGATGGGGGGGGTCTTTTTATTATTATTTTTTTGTGCAGCACTTTGTGTTAAAATATCATTGAATGAAAAGCGCTTTATAAATAAAGTCTGATTGATTGAGTCTGATTGAAAGGTGAAATAAACGTAATATTATCTATCATTATTATTATTGCTTCCAATATTTAACTTTGTTTTAATTAGCAAAAGGCTTAACTCTGCCTCTGACATTTATAGGCATGGGTGTAAAATTGTACAAGTTTGTCTACAGGCATCAGTTGGGTCCTATTCTAAAAATCAAATATATATTATTCAAGCGTGAATCATTTTTCCTGTTCATATTCATATTAAAAATCCCTTTCTCAACGAGGTCCCCATATAAGCATAAAAGTCAAGAACCATAGTCCTCAATTTGCAGCTAAATGTGTTCCTGTGTGTTCAAAAGGCTTTTTTTAATTATTGCTTTAGTTGAATCTAGTTATAAATCAACCTTTGAAAAGGCCTGTTATACAAAAACTGAGGTCAAAAATCCTTCATGTCTTTCAACTTCAGGACTTTTTTTTTTACAAAATTGAAAAAGAAATATAACGTAACCACAGAGAAAAGGTTTTCTGAGAGAAATGTTGAGGAATAATGAAGATGGTGTCTGCACCTTTGTTGTCTCGCAGAGTGAAGTTGAGGTTGCCGGCAACAGGTGCAGCCAGAGCGAAATAAAAGCGATGACCGCTTGAAGGCTCGTCCTTATCCACGGCACTGATGGTCTGGATCACCTGAGGACAACGCACACACACACCCAAACACACACACACACACACACACACACGCACACACAGAAAAAAGAATAGACATTTAAGATTAGTTACCTTGCTGATCTTTATCCAATCTCACTGGCTGATTAGGTGTTAACTCAAGCTGTTAATAGTTTAATCTGTGCATGCAGTGAGAGCTATGGTCTGGGTTTAAGGACAGCTCTGTTGTCAAGCCTTTGTATATGCATCCCTTTTCTTTCTGACATAGATTTATGTAAACTGAGACATAAATCTTTCTTAAAAGGCCACCAACGGCGTGAGCGAACTGGAGAAAATCAACTTGATTCTGATTGATGGAAAAGATTTGTTTTATGATGTTTGGCTGTGTTTAAGTGTCATTTATCTCAAGAGTACAGTTAAGTGCTTATTTGGCAAGAGCTTGGCACCCTCTTAGGGATGAAGTGTTTGCTTTTGGGAAGTGATTTCCACCGAGCAAATCATGTCAGGCCACTCTTTTCCCAGTCCAGGCTCCTTAACTACATCATCCAATAGAGACTAAAATACCACTCTTTATCTGAATGTGTCCTTTGGGGATCCAACTCAAAAATCAGTAAACTTTAGCCTCTGTGTGTTTATTATGGCGCCCCCTGTGGACAATATAATAATATCATACTTGTATAATTTCATCCTGTTGTCTTTTAACAATCAGATGTGTCACCTTGTGTGCATTTGCCGAGGACAATGTTAACCAAAGACTGGAGATCTAAAAATCATCAGCTTTTAATAGTAGTTAAATTCAACATATCGACCGTTATTACAGAATTTTTGACGTAATTCTCTTCATTTGATTATTTTAAGTAGATTGGAATCTGCTGCAGGAGGGTTTGGGTCTGAGAGAGAAGGCCCTTACATTTTTTAAAGGCAGATTGAAGGTGTTAAATTAAAATGCAGCATGTTGTAGATGCTTGGACTGAAGACTCTGTCACG
Source organism: Notolabrus celidotus (assembly GCF_009762535.1). Taxonomy (NCBI): domain Eukaryota; kingdom Metazoa; phylum Chordata; class Actinopteri; order Labriformes; family Labridae; genus Notolabrus; species Notolabrus celidotus. The sequence goes on from NC_048288.1 coordinate 24,439,659, forward strand.
TGACCCAGGGTATGTGTTGTATGCATAGACTGTATAATTAATGGACGTAGTATTTGCTACATCTGTTTTAACTTCTGTCAAGCTAGTGTGAGGTAAAGAGGTCGGCTTTGAGCCTCTTTGAGAACAGCTACAGGAAGCCTGCCTGTCAATTAAATCAGCCATGCCCTTATTTGGGCAAAACATGCAAGATTTATATCTTTATAAAAAAAGTTTAAAAAAATGTCATCCCCCTTACAGTGTGTGCCGATAGAGAAATTAGCTATTCAGACCTACACTGTTTTTTTAACCAGGCTGTAAACATGTTTATTTCTGCTGCAAAGATCGCCTTTTTTGAATTGGTGTGTATGTAGTTTCCTGTGTTTCTGCTGCCAGCCTCAAGTGGAGGCTCGATGAACTGCAGTTTTTAGCACTTCCACATAGGCTACATATTCTAGGACCAGTGGTTGCTGCTTGGTTGTATGATCTGTTAAATGGTGTAGGATTCCCCAGGATTTTTAATCTTAATTAAGTTCCCCTTTGTCACACCAGAACACTGGTATTGAGGTTGTCTTGGTTGACTGCATTACCATTTATAACCTGGGATTCTGACACATCAATCGGCTGTGTGAAATACTTGATTCTGAGTGGTCAAACCCCCTTACAGCAGTGATTAATTCTGCATAACAAGAGCAAGGGTGCTGTTAATTGGCTCAGTTGACTTCGGTTCAGTATCACAAAATGCATTTAAAGAATTGTTATCTATACAGAAACACTCAGTCATGTTGCATAGGGTTTATATAGAGGCAAAAATCCTCATAAAATGAAATCACTATAAAATATCTGATTAAAAAGACAATGAGAGAAAGCAGAATGAGTCCAGTCAAATTCACCTTTAAACATTGAATTCTTCCTGAAAAAGCACCCTGTATAAAGGTGGATTAGATATTAAATAATGGCTCATTAATAATGTCAGTCCTTTACTCTAAGATCTAAGGCACGGACGGATGAACCCGCCCGCGCTTATCACCATACAGTCGATATATTCAATGTCAGGTCAGTACACTGAATGTAGTTACACTAATGCCTTGAAAATGAATGCATATGTTAAGCAGTCAGGCATTCCCACTTCATTAGAAATATGAAAATGACTCATGTTAAGGACTGCTCTTGCTCCAGGCGATGCAAGACAAGCATTCATTTTCCAAGAGTTAAACAAGTGAACGCTATTTGTCTCGGCCCACTTTATTTTGCCTCTGAACCCAAGACTAAACAACATCTCACTCCCTTTATTTTACAGCAGTGTTGACAACGATAAATAATGCAGGAAATCAAATTACCAAATAAACCGATTTATTTACACCCACCAGCGTGAGCTGTAATGACTTTTTTATTCATACAAACGTGTTGTCTGAAAATCAAGTTATCTCTTTTCAGCAAAAAAAAAAAAAAAGAACACAGCGTTAATTTCAGCGCCTTCTGTGCAGCAGCACTTAGCTGCAGAAGGGAAAAAAAGTCACTCAGTACATGCTGTACAGGAGAAGCATATCACACACAAACATGCCATATGGACGACAAATGATAGCCACCGAGACGACCATCAAAGTGGGTGTTTCTGCAGCAGTGTCCTTATAAATTTAGATCAAACCTGCAGAATCCTTTGTAGGCAATTGAGAAACTCAACCTTGTGACAACTCACACCCGTGGACGGGATCCAAGAGATTCTTAAAAGCAATTCACACTAAATTATCACATCTCACAGCCCTAAACATCTCTGCGTCTCACTTCAAGACAAAACAGAATTTTAAAAAATCAAATAATAAAAAGGGCGAGGAAGAAGAGGGAAAAATAAAAGCCACTGATCCATCAGTGCCCAGACATGGATTATCAGTTGTCAGCTGTGATTAAATGCTGCTGGTTACAAGCTGTCAGGTATTAGGGGTTGGTGTAGGTGGTAAACGACATCCTGCCAATTATTAAAACTGGCAGGCGGGGTGAAAATTCATGAATATTTTACTCTGTGTCTAAACAAAATTAAAATAGTTCCTCTTTCATCAGCAAAAGTCATCACAAAGAATGTTGTTTTTGCTTGTTTACTCTTTGGTTTTGCAGCGTGAGGGAAATTTATGTGCGAAGCCGAAACGCAAAAAAAGGTTATCTGCTGGAGTCGGGGACTGTCGGGATATCTGTAAATACAGACAGGAGTGATGTTTGTGTCAGCGACTGATCAGTGACAGTTAGACGCGACTGCCGAGCACCCAGACATGCAGCGTGTGCATGCTCGGGTGCATATCATGAAAGCTGCCATTGATTCTGGGATCATAATAACTCACAAGGCTCACACTCTGTTATGGAAATTCCACATCTGATAGAAACCTTTCTCTGTGCTTCTTACAGCGACACCTCCTATACACAATTTGAACCCTTTGATGTCCTTTGAATTTTGCAGATTTATCCGGAGCTTATCTCCAGGAAGGTTTCTGTTCCCTCACTGCAGAGGGAAAGGACTGTAAATCATCCTTAAATCAAACACTTTGTAATGTATAATGCCTTTCATTAGTGTGGCTCTGATGCAAGGCGTTCCAGAGAACCTTTGGTGGGGAATTCTCTAATGGGTTGAGTAGCAGACAGGAGAGGAGAGGCATGGATGGAGGCATAAATTCTTGCTGAAAGACATTAGCAGCAGTATCAGACTGGTGCCTGTCGCAGGGTAAAGCTGAGGAGGCCTGTGAGTCACAGAATTGAAGAGGGTTTGAGTTTATACAAGGCTGCACGTCAGATCAAAAAGAATCTAAAGGGACAAAAGATGACTGTATTTGTTGCTTTAGAGGAGGAGAAGCAGAGGGATCATCAAACAACATGAAGCAAGCATGCATGCACTCAGATTACAAAAATTGTAGGCTTGCAGTTACTTGCATTTCATATTCAACTTTAAACCAAAGATTGACGTAGTCTGCTGTGTTGAAAACCTTCAGACTTACAGTTAAGGTAAAAAGTACAGAATTTGAAAAGATGGGAACTTTTTAAGCCTGTGAGCTAACATCTTTCGAAAGTCTTTACAGATCCAAAAGTAGAAAGCAGTTTACAATGAAATTCAGTCTTGAAATGGTTCTTTATGTGTTTTATTTATTTGATTATCGCAAAAAAGCTTCACAGATATCAGACAAGGTCTTGGTGACACTGTTCTCAATCCTTCAGTCTTCATTTCAGCTCTGCAGGCAGAGAAAAATATACAGGATGTGTTTCATCCACGAAACAGTGACAACCAACAAGTAACCGGACATTTTTGTTTGGGTTGAACCCTTTAAAATAAGCTTAAGTAATTGGTAAATTTGATGCTGCCTGCAGTGGTTGAAATCCAAGCTTCTGTGTTGGTTCTCTGGCCAGTTTCGCAACAAAAGAGCCGAGCTTCTGTGTATCTAATCTAATACAAACCCATTCAAAAAAACAAACAATCCCTTCAAAGCAGGGCCATGGTATACGTTAAAGATGAAATGTAAACAGGGTTTGTCTTTTTAAAAATATTCTTAACTCCTAACCCTTTTTGAAGTGGCAGATTTCTTGATTAAGTTTACAAGGTCACTTGGCTAGTCAGAGCTACTCTTTAGTTCTGACCATAGACTGTAAAAAATATGGACGAAGTATCCGTGACGTCACCCATCTGTTTCTGAAGAGCTGTTTTGAGACCAATCGGCTGCGGCAGCCATATTGCTTCTGTCAAGCCAGTGTGACGTAAAGAGGCGGGCTTTGAGCCTCCTAGCCAACAGCTGCAGTGTTCCCACAGGCAGCTGTGCCTCTCATTGGAAGACTGGTAATCTCAATATCTTCAAAATTGCCGAATTAGAAAAAAATTCACCCCCCTCACAGTGAGAGGACATTGAGAAATTAGCTATTCAGACTACACTCATCTTTTGTACCAGGCTGTAAACATGTTTATTAATGCTGCAAAGATCGTCTTTTCCCCATTCATGTGTATGTGACTTCCGGTACTTCCGGAGCCAGCCTCAAGCGGATCCTCGATGAACTGCAGCTTTTAACACTTCCGCATTGACTCATATTTTTAGACCGGAGGTTGCCGCTTGGTTCTGACGTGTGTTCACTGTCATTCATAAAAAAAAAAAAAGAATCAATTTACTCACAGGTCCGCAGTTCATTCTCAGTTTATTCCATGAGAGTTTTCCAATTTCTTCCACAAAAAACAACTCAAACACAGGCTCAAATCAGGTCACGGTCAAAAAATATTAACCGTGACGATCCAACTAACCCAAACAAAAGAAAGTTTACACACACACCTGTGCCTTCTGCCTTATATAATTGATGGCCCCGCCCATAACCAAAATTCAGCAGGTAAATTCCCAACTTAAAGGTGACATATCACGCTTTTTTCATCAATATATATTGGTCTAAGAGGTCCCCAAAACATGTCTTTAAAGTTTATGCTCAAAAAAACACTTTGAAATCAGATTTTGACATGCCTGAAAAGCCCTCTTCTTCAGTCCTCCTCAGAACACTCTGTTTTCCCTCTGACCACGCCCCCTCAGGAAGTGGATGTGCCTCGGCTGTCCAGCACGTTGATCTAATGTTTACATGTTGGCTGAATATACACGGTTGCTCAGAGATCACGTTACTTCAACCTTCTGAATCTGATCCAGAATCTGATCCTGACGGAGAGGCGCCTGTAGCAGGACCTTTCTGAAGGATTGGTCACAGATTTTGTGTTTCTTGTTATTTTATTTGTCAGTATGTAGACGTGTGTCTTGGTACACAGCTACGAACATGTAGCTATGTGGCTATGCTAACTAGCGCTAGCACTTATCCATGACAAATAAAAATCATCCACTAGATCTTCAAATCTGCAGATGTGGGGAGTAAAATCTACCTCTACCAGAAAGGCAGCAGGACCTTTCTGAAGGATTGGTCACAGATTCTGTGTTTCTTGTTATTTTATTTGTCAGTATGTCGACGTGTGTCTTGGTACACAGCTACAGCTACAACATGTAGCTATGTAGCTATGCTAACTAGCGCTAGCACTTATCCATGGTAAATAAAAATCATCCACTAGATCTTCAAATCTGCAGACGTGGGGAGTAAAAGTGACCTTTGTGTTTATTAAGACAGCCTACAACTAGCATGCCTCCCTCCTAAGCTCCTTGTTAGCACACATTTGTGCAGGTAATGAAAAACGGAGGGGGGATTCAGTATTATTTTATACAGTCTATGGGCTGAACAAGCTCCGAGCTCTGACTCCGTGACAGACCGGATATTGTTGTTACGTAACAAAAACACGGAAGTCTGAAACGGCTCGTTTTAGACACATTTACAGAAAGGTGTAGAAATCAGAACAGGGGCAGAATGGATGTTTTTCATTCTCGGGGGGTTTGTAGACATGCCAGGGACACATATTTCAGGTAGAGAACCATTAAAAAGTCGATTGTGCATGATATGTCACCTTTAAGTTAAAATAGCTTCTACACTTTTTTGAGTTAACTCCCCTCCACTCTCATCTCATCCCATGCCCACCCAGGGACCTCATCCACAGTGGGATTATTAAGGTCGTAGTTATTAAGCTGAAGTATAAAAATAGGAATTTAACTTACAACAGTAGCAAAAAAAAAAACAATTAAAAAAAACAACAACCAACAAATGAACCAATGGAAAACAACAACAACAACCAACCAACACATCAACTGATCAAAAAAATGACAACCATCCAAATTAGTGAACCAACCAACAAATGACAGAATGAAAAAACAGCCAGCCAACCAACAAATGAACCAACGAGAAAAACAGCCAACCAACTAACCAACAAATTACAAATGGAAAAACCAATCAACCAACTTATAAACCAACCAATGAATGAAAGAACTAAAAAAATGCCAACCAACTCACAAACAAATGAAAAATGGAAAAACCAATCAACCAATGACTGAAAGAAAGAAAAAAACAGCCAACCAACTCACCAACAAATGAAACAAAGAAAAAAATAGGCAACCTACCAATCAGCCAACAAACCAACCAACAAATAAAAAATGGAAAAACCAACCAATGAACAAACAAATAAACCAGCAGCCAAGAAGAAGGGAATACATTAATGAATTAATAAATAAATGAACCAACCAAAAGACAACCAACCAAACAAATCAGTGAAAAGTGAGGAGCTGATTACTTATAGGCTGTTATATTTAATTATGTCCTTGTTTTGTTAAAGATGCTGGGAGAAGAAAACAGGTCTCACATGTCATATCAAATCAATCCACAAAAAGGAGTCGGGCATATTTTAGATTCATGGTTAGTGGCTGACCAGTCAACAGTAGAGAAATGGAGACAAGGAGAAGAAAACATTGCAGAAATTTGTGAGGGATGTTGAAACAGACAAGGAGCTGAGTGAAAGACATGTTGACCAAATACAAGAAAACAGACATGAAGCAACACAAACAGCAACATGGTAATACCTTGAGCAGAGTTACAGGACTGGTTGAGTGAGAAGAAAATGCCCATGGGAAAGTTACAGGGAAGAAGACTTTAAACAGGTACTGCTGGTATTTTCTGCAGCTGTTCAAAAACAGAACAGAAGTCCAATGCTGACGTTCAAATCTGAGGGACTAATTTTTAAACTGTATAAATAAATAATTCTAAAATCAATAGAATAATTTTTAGATCAATACTTAGTGTCACCTTATTTGTATGTTTAGTTGGAAGCCAGGTAAGTAGCAGGATAATGTAGGGAGCGGGTGGTTATGTTAAATGGTATCACTTCACGTCAGGGTCTCGCCTCATGCTGTCGGGAGTCGATTTAGTTTACCTGTCTTTCCACTTCTCCACCCTCTGTTTGTAAAACAACTAAGACTTACAACAAATTGTCTGAGTAACATGATTTATCCTGAAAATGAAAACCAATTGGATGCTGAGCAAAGACATTAAGCGATACTGCTTTATGCCTGTAAACAAAGTCAGTCAGAAACAACAGAGCAGAATGCAATTCCAACTGTCTGCAAACTGAACCTGCAGCAGAGGTGACAGAGCTGAATGTCAAGTTACTCCGCCGTGTTGTCATCCCACACACAACTTCTAATGAAGTGATAAGTTAGAAGGTGCTGGCACTGTCAACAACACGGTGACACACTGACAAACAGTTATTAACACTTTGCATCAGCAGTCAGTGATGGTATAGAGGCCCTATTTCTGATCCTGAGCCACACTTCAGTAAGCATACACCTTTAATAAGATAATATGATGGCGAGATAAATAAAATAAGAATATCAGAAAGAAGCTATTTAGATTTGAGACTTAACTTTACATGTGATCCACTCTACTAGAGACAAGTGTGAAACGTATTTAATAGTCTTAACTTATTTTATTTTATAACTGTAAACTGTATTTAGTTCTTGGTTTACAAAGATAGAACAAGCAGCTTGAATTTTAGGGAATGAAAAGGGGTTAAATATCAAATATACTCAGTTTTTTGAGAATCACACAACATGTTTTTATAACATGAAGTATTAAACAGTATTGAATTTGGTGTTGATTACTTGGGACAGTTTTTTCTATTATTATTTTATCATTAGATGCCAATCTCCTGTCCCCTATCACCAAGACCAAGCACCGCACCTTGGGGGACAGAGCCTTTGCCATTGCTGCCTGGACTTTCTGGAACTCTCTCCCTCCACACTTCTGCAACTCTGACTCTCTTTAATAACTTAAAAAACACCTCAAGACCTACCCGTTCAAAAAAGCATGCAACACATAACCTTCACTCCTGCCCCACCTCTGTCTTTGTTCTGTTTTATTTTCAAATTTTTTTTTTTTTTTCTCTGTAAAGTGATTTTGGATAAAGTAATACAACCAATGAAAAAGATAATAATAATTTTAAATAAAAGTAAAATAATAATGATTAATTTTCCATAAGATTGCAAATTACATTGAAATCAGAATTACATTGAATTTCTGTCTTGTTTTTTATTTTTTTTATTTGTTTGACCAACTTGAAAAATGCAAATAAAAAAAAATACATAAAAAAAGTGATTTTGAGTACCAAGAAAACGCTATACAAATCCAATCAATTATTTTATTATTATTATTTTTAATTATTATTATTGTTATTATTATCATTGTTATATTACTAGTATTATTATTATTATTATTATTACTATTATTATTATTATTATCATTACTATTATTATTATTATTATTATTATTATTATTATTATTATGATTATTATTGATGTCTCTTTGGTCAGATATTTTCCATTTGTATGACTGAAAACTGAATTTTGAAACAAATTATGTAGATTATTTTGCTTCATAACACAGATTCATTAAGAAGTTTGGTCTGTTATTCGAGGTGGGTTTAATTTCCCTTGAAGAACATCTGAAAAAAAGTGGAATTTCTTTTACTCTTTCACTCAGAGTCTGGACTTTTGAATGCCAATATTCCTCCTTAACAGTGGACTGTGCCACTCATCTGTAAAGCGGGTGTACCACTCATGGCTGACACCAGCAGTCACTAACAACTGCAGTGCCAGAGGGATCAAAAAAGGAGAGACACAGTGATAGTCCGGAACAAAAGTAGTCAAAGCTCACCATCAACTGAGGCAGAGTTATGATGCCCGTCTTGCGGTAATGGTTATTGATGCAGCACAGATATTAAAGAACTGTTGAGCATTCAAGAAATATGATGCCGCAGGGTATAATTTCTGAAGATGGTGAGTCCAAAAAGACAGTCTAGACTAAAAGTAACAGCCAATGAAAACACTACCATGATCCTCAAAGCACGTTCCAAGAGACTGACTAGTGAGTGAGAGAGTTTGTTATTGAAAAATGAATCGAAGGCATGCCCATTACCAGAGCCAACATCCAGCTGAAAGCCTTAGAGAATGCCAGAGAGGCTGCATGTGGTTGTTTTTAACTGAGACAGAAGGCCTGATAAATAATAAACTAAAGGTTATTTTTTAGTTTTTTTGGTAATTATAGTAAAATAGCAGCAACACGAGTGCTTCAGTTACACATGTGGGAACATTTTCCATTAAATTCAAACATAATACTCTAATCTAAAAGATATTCAATTTCATTTAAAGGTGTCAGAACAAAACTCCCTGTTGAGATTGTATTATCATCACTTTCAAATGTTTGTTTTTTAACATAAATCAAGATTTGGTCTTCGAGACACACCACCAAAAAAATGTAAGGGGGGTTGTATTATTACCAGGGACGCTTATATTTGGACCAATACAGTAGTAACATTCACCTGCAAAGACTATGATATAACATTGCAAAAAACAAGGTATGAAGCGTCAAAAGTCTGCACTCAAACCGTTGGGAGAAATCTAAGTTCAGTTGTTTTATTTCTGCACTACATATGTCCTGATTTAAAGCTCCTGTTGGGAGTTTTAGTTAATTATGAAACTGATTGAAATCCCAAATGTCCCCTCTTTATGGCCTACTAAAGCAAACTAGACCTTAAGCCAAAAGATTGATTATGTCGATAAAGCTCCTTCTAGTGCTTGTAACTGTTGCCACAGGGTAGGCGTCAGACGAGGTGATTATCAGCACTCTACACACTGAAACAGCATTTTCTTTTCCTCTCTCCACTGCAAAGGTTTAAAGTGAGTGCTATGTTTGACTCGTAAGGGAAAGCGCTGTAAAACACAGCAGGAGCACAAATGTAGAGGTAAAAATAAGCAAGGAAATAACATGTAATGCTTTGACCAAAGGTGTGCGCCTGGTATAAGAAGACGAAGGTCTATGGAGAGGAGATAGAAGCTGTGTCTGTACTCTCTCATCATGGTCAACGTGAGATCTCTGGATAATAAGATGGACGATCTAACACGACTAGCCAGGAGTCAGATGGAGTTTCAGGTAAGTGTGCTTTACGGAAACATGGCTGCATCAGGAAATTCCTGACCACAACATCTCCATGGACGGCTGTCCGGGCAGACCGGGATAGCACAGACAGCGCTGTGGGCCTCCGACTATGTTATCTGCACAGGGAGATCTCACATGTCATACTGGTAGCTGCTTACATCCCCCTCTGCCAGCCCAACTACAGAGTCCAACGTTCTCAACGCTGCCATAGCCAGACTCCAGACAGACTACCAGAGTACCCTCTTCCTGATCTCCGGGGGACTTCAACCATGTATTTTCTACATAGCTTATTCTGTCTTCTGTACATACTTTTATCATCTCTCTGACCTCCTCCATACTGCCACTCCAGTCCGCACCCTCAGATCCTCCTCCTCCATCCACCTCACTGTCCCCCCCTGCTCACCTTGTTACCATGGGGAGAAGAGCCTTCAGCCGTTCTGCTCCCCAGCTCTGGAACTCTCTCCCACCTGACCTCTGTAATACTGACTCACTCCCACATTTTAAATCCAAACTCATCTGTTTAAACTGGCTTACTCCATCTGACCACAACTCCACTGTCCATTAACTTAAAACTTTTTAAATTGTATTTTATTAACTGTTTGTTATTTAAACTCCATCCATCCATCCATTATCTTGACCGCTTATCCCGTTAGGGGTCACGGGGGGCTGGAGCCTATCCCAGCTGGCTTCGGGCGGAAGGCAGGGTACACCCTGGACAGGTCTATCACATGGCTAACACAGAGAGACAGACAACCATTTACGCACACACTCACACCTACGGGCAATTTAGAGTGATCAATCAACCTGAGCATGTTTTTGGATTGTGGGAGGAAGCCGGAGTACCCAGAGAGAACCCACGCATGCACGGGGAGAACATGCAAACTCCACACAGAAAGGCACCCGCCCGGCCAGGGATACGAACCAGGAACCTTCTAACTGTGAGGCAACAGCGCTACCCACTGCACCACCGTGCATTTAAACTCTGTTTGTTTTAATGTTGTAAGGTGACCTTGAGTGTCAAGAAAGGCGCCTATGGATAAAATGCATTATTATTATCATTATTTTCATTGTATTTGTATTTATATCTTATTAATTACTTCTTCTATTAATATTATTTGATATTCTTAATTATTGTGTATAGGAGCAACTTTAATGACTGAATTTCCCCCCGGGATGAATAAAGTATTTCCGATTATCTCTCTTCCTGATCTCCGGGGACCGCAACCATGTATTTATTTGCTACATAGCTTACTATTGTATTTTTATTTATATCTTATTAATTACTTCTTCTATTGATATTATTTGATATTCTTAATTATTGTGTATAGAGCAACTGTAATGACCAAGTTTCCCTCCCCAATAAATAAAGTATTTCTGATTCTGATTCTGATTCTGAAAATCAAGGCACCAAAAGTTCCTCACTGAAGCTTTAAACCTGAAACTTAATGGATTTTAAAGAAAAAAATAAACAAGTAAATAAACTTTCAGTGTACAATCTTCGCAAAATTGAAGTAATATACAGATATCACTGTTTCTTAGGACACCAAGCTCTTTGAAATGACTTCAGTTTTATTTTGGAATCACATTTTCTCACTACCAGAGTAACCGAGCTGAACTTTCACAGACCAAACACTGACAACAGTCCCATAAATAACATCCCACTGACTAAAATATGTCTGTTCCCACTGGTTTAAACTCTCAGCCATCAAGATTTAATTCTACCACACACCTGAGTAATGTTTGTGAACTACAATGACCATAATTCACTGCAGCCATTACACTCAGCAGCTTTGCTCCTTTGATCTGCAGTGTCTGTGCAGACTTTACTGTAAAAACAGACAAAAAGTGGCTTCTGTGATGAGGGAAGTAATGTTAGCTAATGCAGCTGGACTAGACGGAGAGCCTTTCATGTCTTCCACAGGCATAATGAGGCTGAAAAAAACTCCTAAAAGACTCTTTTTAAGCCTTAAAAGTGCAGTTTTCACAGAGTCAACCAGATGAGTCATGCGATAAGATCAAGCCAGCCTCTTGAAAGTTGAGCTAAGTGTATAAATAAGCCCTGCATGGAATAGGTGACACTGGTTGCCATGGAGATAAGACAGCTGTCACCAGGGGTTGTGTTGATGTGGGAGGTGGTGGTCCTGGAGTTTTCACACCCCTCACACTGCGCTGCACCGCCGCGCCTTTCTATGACACCGTCACCCAAAACATCACCCCCATGTGACACCCGCAGCTTCAGCGACAGATCAGCCCCCCCCCCCCTCGCTCACAAATCGCACCCTGCCGTCATCCCACACATACACAGGAAGAAACACACACAGATACATTTCAGTTGCAATCAACACATACCATTCAACAAATCTCTCAATCTCCTCTCTTTTTTTCCTTCAGTCGTTTCACATCGACCACCTGATCCCGACAAGCCAGAACTGCTGAGGGTAGAGTGATGTCCTGCTGGGATCTGAGATTAAATCTGATCAGTCTTTTTATAGAACAGGTTGTACACAGGCACACTAAATATTTCCTGCATTTCTTGCACCCTGGCATATATGTTTTCCTCTCCCACCTTGATGCAACACCTTTAATCAACTGATAATTCTGATGCCGGCTGAAAGACTCAGGTTATTATTATTTGTTGTTTGTCTGATTATAGAGGTGATAGTTAGGAAGGTGATATCACCAAAAGAAACTTCTGAAATGGTGTTAAACTCATGTTTTGAAAACTTGTCACAGTTGTCTGTGGACAAAATCCAGAATTTCCTATGATATACGTTATTTTGACATTTCCACATACAACATTTATTTGGTTCAAATTGTGAGGAACCTCAGTTTGTGCCGATGTTAGCGTCCCCTGTGGACAAAGCAGTACCTCTAATCTTTATCCCCATCTTGTTCTATTCTTTTATAATGATTTCTCACCATTCATCTCATCCTGTTGTCTTTAACCAGTGAAACATAACACTCACCATGAATCTATTTGATTGAACATTAAAATAAAAAGTCTGTTTTGGCAGCATGCTGTTGATTGCCTCGTCTGACACCTACCCTGCGGCAGTGTTTACACACACTTAAATAACTTTATAGAAATAATCTATCTTCTCGTAAATGGTCTTGTTTGCTTTTGTGAGTCATATAGAGGCATCAATATAACTTTCAGTCATTTTCATAACCTAATAAAAAAAAGAACTCACAGGAGCTTTAATTTGGAGGATAATTATGTACTAGGTTTTGAAACTATTGGAGCCAGAATGCTTGGTGTGATTATAATACAAATCACATTATTAAAAAGAAGTCACTTTGCACAGTTGCACTATTTAATGTGTGCTGAAATAGATAAAGCAGGCTCTGGTTGCATCTATTAATGCATATATAACCAACCAACCATCATCTTTATGCTGTCCGCTTATCCTGTTCAGGGTCGTGGGAAGCTTGAGCCTATCCCAGCTGACCTCAGGCGGAAGACAGGGTACACCCCGGACAGGTGGCCAACCTATCACAGGGTAAACAACCATTCCCTTACACACTCACACCTACGAACAATTTAGAGTGACCATTTAACCTGGTGAGTATGTTTTTGTACTTTGGGAGGAAGCCGGAGAACTCGGAGAGAACCCACGCATGCACAGGGAGAACATGCAAACTCCGAACAGGAAGGCACCTACCCGACCCGGACCAGGAACCATATTGCTGTGAGGCAACAGCGCTACCCACTGCACTACTGTGCAGCCCCAATGCATATACATACAACTGTAAATCCAAAGTAAACTTAGAAACAAGGATCATTCAATGGCAACATTTGCAGCTTTTTCCTTGATTTCTGAGCACCTTTATGGAGGTTTATCAACAATAAAAATGAAAGGAAATGTAATCTTTAAGGAGTTTAGGTCAAACTAAACAAAAAGGTTGTTTTATCATTATTGTAAATTCAAATTTGGCGGAAGGAGAGTAGTGTTTTGTGTGAAATCAGGGGCATTACAAGTTGTGTGCTTTAAAGCTCCGGTAAGGAATTTTTCAGTTTGTGTTGATTTTGGCGCCCCAAGTGGACAAGGTAGCACCTTGCATTAATTTGCTGATCCTGTCTTCTTCATATGTAGGTAGTGTCTTCTTTAAAAAAAAGCTCACCCTGCTTTCTTCAAACAGTGAAAGTTATCACTCACTGTGAATGTTTACAGCATGGTGTCAATCATCTGGTTTGGCACCTACCCCCTTACAGTGGTTGCAGGTTGAATTGAAAATTGCAAGTTAGAAATGATCAGTCTTTTTGCAGATGGTCTCGTTCGCTTTCATAGGTCATGAAGAGGCCTTGTTTTAGTCTGTTATTTTAGTCTTAAAAACTCCTCATAGGAGCTTTAAATGCCTTCAGGAGCTATGTGTCATGGCCACGGCTACAAACTCCAGTTGCTGACCAAATTAGTAAAACAGTACATTAACTGTTATTTTAAGTACATTTATTTAGAATTCATTATATTTGATATTCTTTAAATCCTCTGTTCCTAATTCACAAATCCCCGGAGGACACTGAAGCGTCTCTGGGACGCCCCATGACTGCAGGGAGGGGCAGAGGAGCAGATTGGGTGCAGCAGAATGCCAAGGCTGCTCATGTATGTAATAGTTTCACTGAAGTGATTGTACAGCCTGACCCCATACCCCCTTACTATCCCCAGTGCCTGTGCCCCCTCCACCCCATCATAATATCAATTAATATTATGGCAGAAGACAGACGCACCGATGATCCGTAACAAGTGGCATCTCTGGAGAGAGCCAGTGCCATGAGACTGCCTTAATTAGGCCTGAAAAATGGCAGGTTATTCTATCCCTGCACTCCCTGTTAATCTGTGCTTCAGAGCCACGGAGTCAACCCTGGCCCCGACTGGCAAATGTTATTATTTCATCTCTGTCGCAGCTGTGAATAAGCCAATGGGCGTGACGGCCTCAGATCCTCAACAAAGCTTTGCAGGAACACAGTCACAGCTAGTGCAACCAACTGTTCGCTGCTTCAGCCGGACATGCACTACACAACAGGAGCATTTTTAATTAATTAGAAATCAGGAGGGCTGGTGGAGCTCACAGCCGACAGGTTATGAGTCCACCCGGTCTGTCTGCTAACAGACAGCCGACACCTAGTTGTAATTCAAACAGGGTGTTGCATTCAAATGTCAACCTCCCTCCTTCCCTTTGCTCTGGATGTGTTTTTGGGTGTAAATTTCATCATGAAATTTCCATTTTGCCTGCCTTCATTATTCAGTTTGGAGGTGCAATCCCAGCGGTACAGCTCAGTGTTGCCTAAACAGAAGGCTTTATTTGAACGGGATTGAATAGAAAGGGGAATTAGTACAAATAGAAATGAGACAGAGCACTCCCAGTCCTGGGTGGTCACTTGCTCCAACAGTGATATGTAGAAGAGTGGAGAGTGCAAGGACGTATCAAAAGTCAAACATTGATTCACCTGTTTATGGTTTTATTGCTACACATGGTGAGGATTCCTTCAAAATATGTGATTTTCACACATGAGACTACTATCAAACAGATCTGGTTTCAGGGATTTCACGCCTGAGTTTTTTTTTTTTGTTTTATGCTCGTTATTAAGGAATTAGAAATCTGCATTGCAGTGGAAGAGTGGAAAAACTCTCTAAATGAAAATCTAAATATATCACAATCTAAGTACTGGGGAGAATTTTCCTGGAAAGTGAACATGAGGTACTTGAACACATCGTCAGTATGCTGAATATCCCCTCGTGAAGGTACCAATTTTTGGAGTGTGGACAACGAAAAGCAAATCACACACATTTCTTTTGAAGTGTCCAGTATCAGTAGAGTACTGGAGAGAGGTTGAGAATGTGTTTCGGTTATACATTTAAATGGAGTGTTTATATAGTGTTTTACAGTCTTCTGACTAGTCAAAGTGTTTTTACATTTCATGTCCCATTCATACACTCACACCACCGTCACACCCTGATGGCAGAGGCTGCTGTGTAAAGCTCCCATCAGTTTTGACTAATCCCATTCACACACTGGTGGCACAGTACTTTGGGGTTAAGGACACTTTGGCATGTGGACAGCAGAACTTGGAGTAAAAACCCCGAACCATCCGACTGAGAGATGACCCACTGTACCACTGAGCCACAGTCGCCTCTTGTTGTTGGGTTATTTAATTATTATTATGCTCTTTGTCTTCTTTTCATTTAATGCATTTGAACATACAGATATGAACAAATATACAAATAATTCAAAAAATAAAAATAATAATAAAATAAATAATAACAATACTACTACTACTACTACTACTAATAATAATAATAATAATAATAATCAGTTAAAGTAACTTAGTATTTAAGTTTTTGTGGGCCCTACATGCTGCTCAAATGTTGTGACTAAGGTGTAGCGCCCAAACGGCAACCTCCGGTCTAAAAATATGAGTCCAATTCGGAAGTGCTAAAAACTGCAGTTCCCCGAATGTCCACTTGAGGCTGGCTCTGGAAGTACTGGAAACCACATACACACCAATTCAAAAAAGGCCGATCTTTACAGCAGAAATAAACATGTTTACAGCCTGGTACAACAAAAGTGTGAGTGTAGTCTGGATAGCTCATTTCTCGATCGGCACACACTGTAGGGGGGTGAATTTTTTTCTAACACAGCAATTCCGAAGATATTTAAATTACAAGTCTACCAATGAGAGGCACAGCTGACTTGACTGACAGGTGGGAAAACTGTAGCTGTTGGCTAGGAGGCTCAAAGCCCGCCTCTTTACGTCACAATCGCTCGACAGCAGCAATATGGCTGCCGCCGAAGATTGGCCTCAAAACAGGGCTTCAGAAATAGATGAGTGATACTACGTCCATATTTTATACAGTCTATGGTAGCGCCACTAGCTGGAGCTGGAGCTGAAGTTAATGGCAACTGCTATAATGCTACAATGTTCTACTACCTGAATGTAAACAAGCACAGATAACAGACAGCATCTCAGCACAGTTTGGCAGTATTTTGATTGAGAAAATGCAGATGAAGTCGTTTATAGGCTGTGTCTGGTTAACTGGATTATTAAGACTCAATATTACTAACCCGCAAGAAAGACTGGAGCTCTGCTAACTTGAGCCTCAGCCTGCAAACCAATTAGACATAGTTTACTTAAAGGCCCTGTGATCATGTCTGTAGTGAATTGTTCTCAGTTTTCACTTTTGTCTGAGTGTTTTCTTACCTTCACAAGTCTGCTAGTGGGAATGTTAAATTTGAATAAAATTCTTCAAAACATCTCTAACCTGCGTGGACATCTTTGGGCTACAGTGGAAAAATCTAATTCCAACATTATCCCCAGCATCATTTCACTTTTGGATACACAGGAGTTAGGAACAGTGTCACACACACTCACAAATACACACTACCTAACACCATTGCCGGTGTTTTGGCCATTAGTATGTTAAAACTAGCTTGCAGCTTTAGCAGCTCATTTTACGACTGCACCAGACGGAATTTGAATGCAGCTCTTTTTCTCGCCGGGTGAACGAGGACAGAGGCCCCCACGTCACCAGCAGCCACTTGCTTTACAGCAGAGTAGCTCTTAGCTACACCTGGGAGGGTGGGGGGGGGGGGTGGTGGTGGAGGTGGGGGACCTCACAGCTCAGCTATCACTGGCATTGAGTAAGCAATCTGTCTGCTTCAGCTGAGTAATTACAGATTTGCAGCACCTTTTCCTGCTGATGATGCTGTCATGGGCCGTGGCTGTTGCTATGTCCTGAGGGGCCGGTTTGATTGTCAGGGAATGACTTTGTTTCGGCATTGTTACAGACTCTATACCATAATTTATCAGTTCCCAGCGGGGGAAAAATGTACAAATTATCATTTGTACTGAAAGTCAGGGCATATTGATGGGTGATAGATTGTGCTGGAGTTGCTCTAAATTTGTTATCACTGAGCTACAATAATAATCTCAGGATAAGTGGCAGCATCATTAACCAAAAATAGACATTCAGCTCTGGTGGAATGCATTCTTCAATAATGATGACATCTTATGTAGAAGGATTGTTTTTCTTATTCCAGCAAATACTCTGCCCCCCTACGGCTACAAGATGATTAATTAAATTCAGATAAAGCAATTTCTCAAAATATCTCAAGGTAAGTTGAATTGTGTGCGCTGAACTTTATTTCTTTTAGTTGCCGTTTTAAGTCTGAACTGGAAAAAAAAAAGAAAAGAAGACAAACACAAAACTCTTCACATAAAGCGACAACGCACCACACATCACCTGTAAGGCTGCTGTAACCTCTGTGGAAGAAAGGCTGTTTTGTGGTCAAGCACCGTGCACACAGGAAAAAGCTCACATGAAATATCATCTCTCATTTTTGCAAATGAAATCATTTGCTATTTTAGTTCACCCTCCTGTGCGCACGCTGACTAACAGCTACGAAATATGAATGCAAATAACATATTTAAAAGGGGCCTAATAGCCATTTCCAATACAATGCATCATTCTGATCAATTGTACTTATTCAGGTCTACACGCCTCCTTTACCCTTCGCTTCTGATTGTATTTTCCAAATGCCAAGAGCAGACAAATCACTGCCGCACACTCACACACACACACACACACACACACACACACAAGTCATTTAGTAACAATGAGACCAGATGCTAAACACTGAGAAAATGCGATGCACGGCTACAGCTTCTTTTTCCTCCTGCAACAGATATCTCCAAGAACTGAATCTCTCTGGGTTTCTTTTGTTGTTTGAAATTATGATGCATTTTCTGCCCCGCTGCCCTCCGTGGTGATCATCTAATTACACCAGGTCTTCAGAACAGAAAGTCAAACCGCGACTGAGCACCACTCCATAGCAGCATGAGATTTCACATTGCTCTATGATGTTATTGTGTGGAGTAGGACCACAGGCAGAGTCCAGCACTGACTCATTAGTCTGGTTGTTTTTGACAGTGTTGCATGAACAATAGCACCTACAATACCTGCTATTAAATCTTAAAGGATGTGTCTCATGCTAATGATTCTTTCCTCCAGGAATGGCTGCAAGCTGCGAGGCCAATATGTGCACAGCGAACTTATTTTGAGGAACAAGAAAGAGTTTTAATGGCTTTAAGAGTCAGCAGGAAGCCTTTGTGAGTCAAACCTCGAGCGGGCATGGAGAGAGAAAAGGAGAAAAGAGAGAAGCTGGACCAACTGCAGAGAGGCTGCCGGGTCTTACCTGTCCTGGCATGGCATTTTCACAAAGCAGGGTTTCATAGTCGATGGCGAACACCGGGGCATTATCATTTATGTCCAGCACTGTGATGAGAGCAACGCCTTTTCCAATCTGAGTCGGATCCTCTGAAAGAGAGAGAAAGAAGAAAGACCCCCCCGTTTCATGTCAGCAAACTTTCTTTTTACACACTTTAATTCTGCCTTTACTTTGCATTGATGCACTTGGCCAAATTATGGAATATTGATCTTTTCTCGTGTGTTTTAATTAATCACAAAGTGCTGCTGTAATGAAATATGGAGCGAGCTTCCAACAGCTGGCTCTGTTGTGGATCAGCCAAAGTGATTACACTCGGTGCGGGCTTGTAGTCAGGGGAGGCTGCGCATGGGCTTCACGCCTCTGTTCGTCTGACACACACTGATGGCTAAATGACCGCGTCTGAGTGCAAGATGATGATTTAGCCTGGCGTGGCTGCCATGCCGGCCACAGTTGACGCGCTGACATTCGGGCCGGCCGATTTGATGGTGATAAAAAGGACACGCAGCGCCGCGGGCCGCAGACTTCTTGTCATTGGCGTGGTCAGGGGCAGAGGGGATGAAATGTGAGTGACTGCAGCTCAAATGCACAACATCCCTCAACCCAAAAAAAGTCCCTGCACTCTTTTCAGTTACAAAAAACCCATTTACTATAAATACTGTCATAAGGCATACAGGGCAGTAGATTGTGTTGCCAGTGTGTGAACTCAGAGATGTTTTCAGCTGGAAACAAGGCCAAGTGTCACTATGTGTCACAAGTCAGTACCTCATGCATGAAGCAGCGTAGTGACATTTCATATGGCTATTATTATACGCTGCCTTCTCTTTGTTGCTATATCAGGCAAGCACTCACACTCGGGAATCATCCGAGTGCTGCGTCTGTGTGCTGTTAGATGTAAATAAAAACACATCTTTTGAAGCTAAGAGTGATAAAAGGTTCTGAAAAAAGCTGAATATCCTTTTTCACACTGTGTTTGGTTTGAAGATGTGAAGCAGAGGAACTGCAACGCTGACAGCCTGGTTGTCTTTTTTAACTTATACTGATGTGACGCAGCTGTCTAGAGCGCTCTGCAAGATTGTGCGCCGATGATTGTTGTCCGTTGTGTTTTCCATGATAGCAGTGGAATGAAAGGAACGCGCAGGAACAAAAAACACAGACACTGGTGTCCTTTGAGTCATCGAGAGATAAACAAAAAGGCAGGCGGCACTTTTTCACATCACATTAACATGGATCACCCGTGGGTGAGATGCCTACCCTTAGTCAGCATCTTGTCCCCGCAACTACGGGACACATGGAGGTCAGACTGACCGCCCTGGATGTAAATTAACATTCCCCCCGACAGCCCTACAGCAACACCAACAACTGCATTGTTCACAGCTTAGAAGGTTACAGGATCACATGAAGAGGATAACATGACAGCCAGGAGCTAGGCTTTATTTACTTTCTCACAGTGACACCAGTGAGTAAAGTGATTTGTCCCTAAGAATTAGCACTCAGATATCTTGGTAATTTTATAAATGGGTCCTAAATATCAAACAGAGGACGACGGAATCATCCAATGTTACATTTCTACCCGGCAACCATCGATTTTACAGTCTGATGTGACAGCTGTTGCTAGCAGGTTTTATAAGCTAGCTAATTGAGCTAACATTAGCTGATGAAACTTTTTCTTATGGCAGCTTGTTTTAAAGTGAGAATCTTTGAAAGGAGAATAAAATACTTTATGGCTACTTGTAAGAGACAGAATTAAGCTAACAAGCTAAAACTGCATGTGTCTAATGGCCCTTTTCCACCGGCCCGTCTTAGGCCTACTCTACTCCGCTTGACTCGACTCTACTCGGTTTGTGTTGCGGTTCCACAGGCGCGGTATCTTGTGTCCAATACCGGTTGTTAGTGCCTGCTCTGCTCTGGTTCCAAGCGAGCTGAGCCGATAGTAAAAGGTGATGTCAATGGACTGCCGGCCATTGATTGGTCAGAGAATGTCGTCACCGGAGTGTTATGAGGGCGACGCCCGACACAGGAATCAAACCCGCCATTTTTAAAAAACGACATCAGTACTGTACAATGTTCCTCTCTTGTTTGGACTGTGACAACAAGCCACAGACCGAGCAGCAAGTACACCATTGCCTCTATTGTTCGTGATTGTTGTGTTTGTGTCACGTTCAAAATGCACTGAACACAGTTTCGCGCAGCTGTGTTATGATGACCCCGCCCACTGTGAGTCAGTACTCAGGTTGGTAGAAAAGGTACCCAAACCAAGTAGAGCCGAGTTGAGTCAAGTAGGGCTGGAACTGTGTAGTGGAAAAGGGCCATAAGATCTGAGCTAGTGCTAGCATCCTCTTTAGTCTATGGTACATATAGAAGACATTACTGAAATAATTGTTTTTCTGTACCTCATTTGGGACATAGCATTAAAAGTTTGTATAACTACAAAGACTAAAGCCCTGTGGCTAAGGGGTGAGTGTATTGTCCACTGTTATTGACTAAATTATTGATGGTTTGATCCCTGGCTGCTCCAGACCAAGTGTCAAAGTGTCCTTGGGCAAGATACAGACACCCAAATTGCTCCCAAAGGCATAGCCATTAGTGTCTGAGCATGTGTGTGTGAATTTTTAAGAGTGTGTGTGTGAAACGGAGTGTATGGCTCAGAGTGTAAAGGGGCTTTGAATATCTGAGGGACCAGAAAGGCACTATAAAAGTGCTGTCCATTTACCATTTATGCTATCTGCACATAGCTCTGATTTGCTGGTTAGCTTACTTGGTCATATCTTTAAAGTAGAAAGTTTTACTTTAAAGTCTCTGGAGTTTTGGCTTTAGTTGGTAAAATATGATACTAAAGTTGTCCCAATCAAGCGTGAATAAAACTTCACAACTTTTAGAAAACCTTAATTTAAAGCAGCTCTTATTGCTGTTTAGCTCCTTTAAAGACTGTGTAGGCTTAACTTTGTGATTGGCATCTGCCTGCCTCCTTACACCCTCTCTTTAGGATACAAGTGACATAAGGGTAGTGAAGCTCTTTGTGTTGGAGTTTGAGTCAGATTCAGAGGAGGAGGCAGATCTTCTCTGCTGAAAATATTCATTCCAACTCATTATTGAATGGAGGGTTACACATTTCCTATCATAGTATGCATGCTTAAATGTTAAAAGCTCATTTAGCATCTAAGCATGTTTGTCCTGTCAGCTAGTGCAGCATCATTATGGAGCCAAACTGGCACTGAACAACGGTTGCATAAGACATAACATAAAGACCCATATTAACCTCCTGCTGATTGACGTTCTGGTGGTTATAAATGACTCTTGGATGACCCCAGTGGACGGGGTGTTACCAATTACAGCCATGGGACTTTTCCATGGTTGGTTTGGCAAATATATTGCATATTTTAGTAATAAATATGTCAGCATTAGTATTCCCCTTTCAAACTGAATATCAGAGGTTTATAGAAACTCAAATGTCTTTACTTTATTTTGAACTCTTGTACAAACTCAATGTACTCAGGGGCGGAGCCAGACTTTCATGAATGGGCTGGCCAAACTGAGGCACTGACTTTTGCTGATGTAATTTAAAGTATGTTTGCACACATGTTTAGTCTCATTTTTACCCAATTTATCATACTATAACTACTAGAGGTGTGAAAAAATATTGATACCGCAATATATCACTTTGACCTCCTATATAATATCGATATTCAACTCTTAATATTGATTTTTTGAAAAAATTAAAATTCATATTTTAGCAGATTTGGAACTAAAATACGACTTTAGTATTTCAAAAACAATAAATTGGAAAGGTTGTTTTCAATCAAATAGTTTTGACTTAATTTGTCCTTTCAATTTTTTATTTTCTTAGTTAACTGTGTAGAATATCTCAATATATCACAATATTGTGATATCGTCATACTATTGTATCGTGACCCAAGTATCGTGATGCGTATCGTATCTTGAAGTTCTTGCCAATACTCACCCCTAATAATTACTAACATGAAAATACCCAAAAGATGCTATAATCCGGTGTTTTTGTGGCAACATTTTAATTTTATGTTATATTGAAATGTTAAGAAAGCAGCTAGCAGCCTGTTGTACCACAGCCAAAATTGTTTATCCGACTCAAGTACTGCCTCTGACAGAGCGACAACGATGACTGTTGTTTAAGATTTTGGGTTGGTCGATCAGATTTAAGGGATTCATGGCCACCCCTAAGAAACGCCCCTGACTTTACATGTCTTAGCAATGCATCCCTGAACCGCCTACAAGTGGTCCAAAATGCTGCTGCTAAACTGTTGACCAAATCATCTAGAAGGTCTCATGTTACACCGATCCTCATTTCTTTGCACTGGCTTCCAGTCAAATGTAGGATCCAGTTTAAAATTGTTGTTGTTGTGTTCAGAGCGCTTAATGGTCAGGCTCCAGTCTATATCAGGGAGCTGCTGAAGCCTTATAACTCCAGCAGGACTCTGAGATCCTCTGATCAGGGTTTATTGGTTGTGCCTTGTACCAGGTTAAAAACTAAAGGGGACTCTGCCTTCCAGGTTGATGGTCCTAAACTCTGGAACAGTCTCCCTCTGGAACTGAAAGCTGTGGACACTGTTGACAGGTTCAAAAAGCAGTTGAAGACCTATCTGTTTAGACTTGCCTTTGTTTAATCTGTCTGTTTTTATGTCATGTTTTTGCAATCGCTGTTTTGCCTTTTAGTGTTTTTATTTTGTTGTTGTTGTAAAGCATCTTGTGACCTTTGTTCTTGAGAGGTGCTCTATAAATAAATCTTACTTACTTACTTACTGACTGAATTACTTTGCTAACAACACGACCCTGTAAGAAGTGAGCTAGTTAGCCAGAAATGTTAACAAATATAGTCTGTATGAGATCAGTTATACACATTGTTAAAACTACTTGAACTTTGGTGGGGTTTTTTTGGGTTCTGAAAAGGTTCTGAAAAGACTCCCCAATCCTCACAGTGATCTTAAAATAAGTATCACTTTCACTGAATTCCAGTTCACACCACTTCAGCGTTTGGAGAATCCCATGAAGTGCATTGTAGCAGAACTATAAACAAGGATTTTCAACTTACGGCTCTCGATGGCGAAGATGGTGAGGTTGTGAATGGAGTTGGCCTCTCGGTCCAGAGCCTTTGCTGTGCTGATGACCCCACTTAAAGCGTCCACGTTAAAGAAGCGCTCCAAGTCTGTGTTTCTGTCAATGGAGTACCTGGACAAAAAAACACACAACCAAACACACAACCAACAAACCGCTTAAAAATTGCTTTTGGGTGGTGGTATTGATTTGACATTTGAGTGTTTCTTCTACTTTCTTCTGTGAGAGAAGAATATGATGGTTTTCTTCCAAAAAACTGAGCAACAAACACACTGCAGCTCTTCAGTGGATACAGAATTAACCTAAATCAATGTCAGATGTATTTTGTTCATAGTATAACATAAATAAGTACAAACAAGGAACACAAGTTTGAGAGTACTGGAATGAGAAACAGGAACAATATAGCATGAGTGAAACAAAAGCCTATTGAATTTAGTAAAAGCGAAGGCTGTCTTCTCGTCCCTCAGCACACAACGCTGATCAAAACCCTTCAATACCAGGCAACTCGTATTTCTAGAGAAAATTATAACTTCAATTAGCCTATATCCAAAGGGTATTATTGCAATGTAATTTGACTCTTGTGGCTGCATTAGTTCCACAATATTTTTAATTTCAACAGATGTCGTGAAATATATTGCAGACGTTGATAACAGTCACAGAAGCAAAAAGAGGCAATTTACAGCTACAATGGACGAGTAATTTGATTTTCTGATTAAGATTACTAACAATCCTTGCAGAGCAGGCATGAATGCCATACAATATTCATTCAATTAATGCAAAATAGACGAGGATCTCGAGAGTGACACCGAACAGATTGCCGATGTGAGTGCTTGTTTGGAGTTGTAAATGCCACAAGTGCACAAGTGCTGAGACTTGACCCTCCTGAAGGAATGCCCTTCTCACGTTCAAGATGGCATTTTTAATTTTTGCAAATTCTGCACTCCTTGGTGTTCTCACCATCTGCCGTTGCATTTGTGACAATAACATTGGTACTTTTAGTGGTCTACAGATTCTGTCTCCATAGATAAGGCCAAGCAGTTGAATGGATTTCTCCACTTATGAACAAAATGGCCTTTTCTAAATAATGATTTTAGGAACTTTGTTGGGTTTCCATTGGGAATCTTTGATGTCTTTTCTAACCAACCACCCCACAAATGTTTTTTAACAAGTGTTGGATACTGAAAGGAAGCAGTGTGGACACTGTTGAATGGACATTGATTAAATATCTAGTATAAGTAGAGGGCATCTGTGGCTCAGTGGGTAGAGTCGGTCGTCTATCAATCGGAAGGTTGGCGGTTCGATCCCAGCTCCTGCAGTCACATGCCGAAGTGTCCTTGAGCAAGACACTGAACCCCGAATTGCTCCCTCTGTTGTTCAGAGGTGTGTGAATGTGAATGAATGAGATGAGCTAACACTGATGGTCCCTCACTACATAGCAGCCTGTACCATCAGTGAGTGAATGGGTATGAATGGCTGAATGTGACAAGTAATGTAAAAGCGCTTTGAGTGGTCAGACAGACTAAAAAAGGGCTATATAAGTACAAGTCCATTTACCATTTACCATCTGACAGTGGTACGATGGAGATCTTGTTAATTCGCCCAAAATGTCTTGTAAATACTGGTATTTTGTTATTCTATTTGTGCATTATTTTATTATTATTATGATTATTATTATTATATTATTATGATTATTATTATTATATTATTATTATTATTGTTATTATTATTATTATTTTTGTCTGATACAGTATTTTTCTTCTCTGTTTGTTGTTTTGTCTATTTGTCTGTTTGTTTTTTTATTCTTTTTCATGGCCGTCAAACTCACATTTTATCGTTATCTTTATTTTTTTCACTCTTCTGCCTGGCACTATTTGGTCCCGTATGTTGTGGATATGTGCTGTTGAAAATTTAAAAAACAATAAAACTTAAGTCATAAAAAAAAACAAGGGTTGGATACTTAAAGTGTAAGGTAAAGTATACTTTTAAACTTCAGGAATTGACGAGTCACCAGTTTGTAGGTACTTGTCTCATTTGATAAGTTGGAAAAGTTGAATGGATTTCCCAAATTTTGAAGGAATGTGACTTTTTCCATCATATTTTTTTTGGACATTGTTGGGTTTCCATTGAGAATCTTTGAAGGTCTTTTCAAACAAACCACACCAAAAATGTTTTTTAATACATGTTGGGTACTTAACTTGTAGATGAGGCCAGGCCATTTAGAATTTGAAACTTCAGGAATTAATGAGTCAGTGGTTTGTAGGTACCTGTCTCACTTGGTAAATCTGATAAGTAGCATGGATTGCCCAATTTTGAAGGAATGTGACTTTTTTCATCACATTTTGTGGACATTGTTGGGTTTCCATTGGGAATCTTTGGCTGTCTTTTCCAACCAACACCCTAAAAATGTTTCTTAACATGTGTTTGATACTTAACTTGTACATGAGGCAACACTCAGGATTCCAAACTTCCAGTATTGATGAGTCAGCAGTTTGTAGTTACCTGTCTCACATGGTAAGTTGGAGAAGTTGAATGGATTACCCAATTTTTGAACAAAATTTGACCTTTTTGATGATATTTTTTGGACATTGTTGGGTTTCCATTGGGAATCTTTGGTTTTTCCATTTTGTCGAATCACCTAAACAAATGTTTGTATGCTGGAGAGACACTGTACTACTAGAATTGACACACGAATTCACAACTTCTGACTTCAGTACATGGCAGGTTAGTGATTTGTAAGTACCTGATGGAGTTGTTGGATGTGTCTGGGTCATGGGCAGAGACTCTTCCGATCGAGGTGCCCGTTTTGGCATCTTCCGAAACAACCATCTTGCTAAGTGGTGCTGAAAACACAGGCACCTCATTGACATCCTCCACCGTCACTCTGACTGATGTTATGTCACTGAATGGTCCCGAACTCAAAAAGTTGGAGTCAATATTCCTGTTCGTGGCTTCAATTCTCATAGAAAAGGTGCTCTTTGTTTCAAAGTCCAGAGGCTGGAGGAGACAGACAGAAAGAATACATAACACAGGTTAGATTTTCTCTTTGTTCTCTTCAAAGTGCCAGAAAAAAATGTCCAGGTTTGTTAGAAAAGTACCAACAACTGTGGCTGCTTCACAATCCCAGCCAGTCAGGGGTAAAGGAACAGCTCATATTTGTATGTTAATCTGTCAATCATCCATACAATGCTGAAATATTGATCCCAATTAAAGTTGTAGATTTTAAAGACCCATTACAGTTTAACACTGAGTCACACTTAAACAAGGTAATTTGCTGATGGATTATAGTAACTTTGTGCTGTGAAAGCAATAATATTGATTTTAAGGAGAGCACACAGCATGGTGGAAAGCCTTCTCAAATGAATGCCTTTGAAGCATTTTGTCATTTTTGTCTGGAACTCCCCATTGCAACATGTAATATACTGCAGGAGAACATTGATTTGACACTTTCATTGTCAGCGACTCTCTCCAATGGTGTAATTGTCTGAGTTTGGTGCAAAACAAACAAAGGATCAAATTGGCCCATCTGACAAGAACTGCTCGTGTCCAACAATGGCTCTGGCTCTCTCACAAAGGAGCTGCAGCAATGAACTGTCACATCCATGTGGCCCGAGGAGCCCATTTGTAGTCCTCTGAAACCCTGAAATGTAAAGTATGTGCCATGAGCTGTGTTGACTCCAAGTGAGGCAAGAATGTGCAACAAATTTCCTGTTCAAATGAACAAGCTGCTTTGTTACAGATTTAAAGTCAGACGTGTTATTAATGTAGGCAGATATCAGTGACATTATTTATCCCATCTTGGTTCCTGTAGTGAGAGGAGTGTGTTTTCTCTTCAAGTGCAACAGTCCCTACAGTGAACTTACTGATCTGCTGTGGTAGTTAACCCTTAATAGACTTCTGTTTACTTCAATCAGAGGTGTTGGAGAGGCAATTCTTTCTTGTCATTGGTGATTATCACATAATCCAAAGGTGTAAGAGGCACTTTGAAACAAAGATGTACAGACATGGGAGCTGGGTACTTAAAAAAGAAAAGGGAAGCATGCATATGAATTTAAACAAGTATACTAAACTAACATGCATGATTTCATCTGATTTAACTCTTTAATATCAGAAAAAAATGCAGTATTCTTGTGCTGCATGACAAATCCCACAAACAGACCAAAGCGCTCGAGTCAATCCCTTAATCCTCTCTGATTCCCCCTCATCGTCTGTGCACTCACATGTCCATTCATTCCAATAAAATATAGTGAATATAAAATATAAAGTCACAAATACAAATTGAGAAGGCTAAGTATGCTCCTGTAACTGATGTTTACTGTGAGAACATTGCTCAAAAATAAGTAAATATCACATTCGGTGAGGACTATTTTCAGTAGCGGATTAATACACATTTGGTGCTATTGTAAATATTTACAGCAGATGGTGCATATAGGACTCAAATAAACTATAGTTCCCAGTGTTCTTGGTAATGATGGAATGTGTTACGCAGTGCAACAGTCTGGCTCATTGTTGTGTTATTGCAGAGCTTTGAGATCTGTGTTTTCCAAAGTGTGGCCTGTGATGTGATGGGCTGTGAGGTTACAGCAGGTGGGTTGCACGAGGTCATGAAATACTGTACATAGAAAGATTCCTGCAGTAAAAGTTGGCTTTATAAATCTTCTGCATGTAAGGATGGATGATTTGTATCACCACATATCCAATTTACAGTACATGTGTTGGTCATGAAATAAAAATATATTGTAAAATGTTCCCCAAATGTTCATTAGAAGATGTTTGGGTGGGGCCAATAACTTTTTCTTGTTTGTTTTTTCAATACAGACCATGGTATTCTTGCATTTGGGAGTGGCTAAGTAAGATAAAGTACTTTTCAGCCTGTGGCTTTCTGAGGAAAAGTACAGTTTCACTATGAATTTGGAATAAACAAAGGCACCTGTGCTCTAATGAAAATGATTCACACTCAGTGTAGAAGCCATAACTATTATGCCCTTGTCTCAATATTTAGGCTCCACCAAAAAATGACATAACTACTATATGGCCTCTAATCAATCAATCAAGCAAGCTTTATTAATAGAGCATCTTTCATACAAATCAAATGCATACTGCTGTATGGAAATGCTGCCAAACGAAGTTTTGTTGTATTTCTTTTTGCAATGACAATAAAGTGCCTACCTTATCCTATTCAAAGTGCTCTACAGTAATTAAAAAAAAGAATAAAAACACAAAATATGATGATGTAGAAGTAGAGACTAATGCACACCAATTTCAATATTTCTTTTATAATAAACAAATGAGAATAGTTAATAAATAACATATAAAATATAAATAGTTAAGACAATAAAACAGGGAAAGATAAAAGTTTAAGATTAATAAAAGCACTAAAAATAGCAAGACGTATTAGTAGTTAATTATAAAAAATGAGGAGTTACAAAAAAATAAAACAATATAATATTAAGATAAATATAAAGTGGTATTGAAATTATGAAATTATATGAAGTTATAAAACCCAACATAAGAGCTTGGCTAAATAGATGGGTCTTTAAGTCTCTATGTCCCCCAACACTCTATCATAAGGATAGATGGGCAGCAAAAGCAAGCTGATCCACCAGGGTTATCAAGCGGGCGTCTCCCTTCAACCAGTGTTTTGTCAAGTTCAGCCCCAGTCGCCTGGGGGCGGCCCAGCAGTTAGCCCCAGAGTCTTGGAACCAGCCGCCTTTATGCTAGCTCTCAAACTCCCACCATGCATACACCCCAACATACCCAAGAAAATAGAAGAAGCAGAGAAAGAAGTGGATGGTTGTTTGAAAATCGACAGGAGAAGCAGAGCCAGGATGAGAAGAATGTTTGGGCGGGGACCAGAGCAGATTAGATGGTTCAAGCTTCTAGATTTATTGTTGTTTGTAAGATTAAGCCACAATATGCCGGCCATTAATTTCTAAAATCTACTACTATGATTTGTATTGCTTAAAATAATGGTATGAGCATAGTAAAAGGGACTCTTAGGACAGAGATTTATTAGTCTAACAACCTCACTGTGATTGTTGAACTTGCAGTGAAGCTTGCACAGTTAGAGCTGGCAAGCATGAGGAAAATAAAGAATGTATTAATGTTAGATTGTGCTGTTTCTGACTTTCTGTTTTGAGCACTCACAGTCAGGAACGGGAATAACATGTGAGAATAGTCGACCACTTAAATCCATTTTCAAAGCCCAACCAGCTGATGGTCTAGACAATCCCCTGGACTGAAGATTTACAGACACAAACTTACTGTGTGCACAATGAAATCATCTGTTTAAATGCGCAGTACCTTCAGGAGGATGATGACCCCGTCTTGTGTGTCCTCATCCGTCGTTATGTTGAAAATACCAGGCCCGTCTCCCTCCATGATCCTGTAGTCCATCTCTGCGTTGGAGCCTATATCAGCATCAGCTGCTTTGATTCTGGCCACCACAGACAGCACTGGCAGAGACTCCAGCACCGTGTACTGATAGCTCTCTGAAAAAAATAAATAGAAAAAGGAAGAGGAAGTGGATGCTGGTAATAGATGTGCTTATTTCACCACCAACTCACCTTCAAGGAGCTCAGATTTTCGTAAACCCCCCTCCCTCGGCTTTGATTCCGCCGTGTGGCTGGCAATACATTTATGTTGCATAACAGAGACAGGCAGCAGCAGCAGCAGTGGGGACACAAGTGGAATAAAACACTCTGCTTCTACTTTTTACCGCAGCGGAGAAGAGTAAATGTGCAATTAAGAAGGAAAACAGCAACTGAAGTTGCCAGATATCTGCTAGAGGAATATTCAGAAAAACACAGGGCTGCCATAACACCGTCTGGATGTGATGGGTTATCCTTTGGAACAAAAAGAGATAAAGTATGGCTGAAAAAAAAAGCCAGAGTCAGGCTTAGACCCTCTTTGATAGCTTTCACGGGATGAAATGTCCACTTGAATATTCTATTACTCCAAAAGTCCCCATTGTGTTCCCTGAGCTTTTGTGTGACCCCACGGATTTGAAGTACTCTTATAAGAATAAAGAAGGGAATCATATTCATAATCATAATCTCTCCAATCACCATGGCAGAGCTCATTACCAGACCTTTTCTGTGTTCCTCATAGTGTCTCCCTCAGCCACCGTCTAAATGCTAATCTGCCTGACATTGTTTGCCGCCATGTAATCTTTATAATGGCTTTTTAATTTGCCGTGGAATAGCAGCTCTTTAAAAGACCAAAGAATTGCTTTCCTCCCTCCGCTTTGCCCCTTGCACCTTCCTCTTTTTCCATCCCTCCACCTCCACCTCCTCCCCTGTCCTCTCATGCAACTAACCTTGGCTTCTTTCTGCTCCTTTCTTCCAAGGACTAGCTATAGCTCCTGACTCTATCAGCTCTGATGCTCCATAATGGTCTATCGATTCTGACCCATGACCCTGTGAGCGCGACAGCAGGAGCACAAAAAAAAAGAAAAAAAAACCCAAACTCCTCCAAAGTCTCTTTCTTCCCAGCTTGACAGCACTGGGTTAAAACACCATTGATGACTTGTTGTGCAAACTTGAACCTTTTTTCCCCCCAGGGGCCGGCAAATTGACTCCGCTCCACAGCAGTCCAGTGACGAGTGCACCAGGCGGACAGTGGTTGGGCTATCAGCAGTAAACCGATTGCCGGCGCTTCGGATTATCATGAGAAGCACTGCATGCCTTTGAATCCCAAAGCTCAGCCCACACCCCATTAGCAGCCCGTGAAATAGGCTGACAACAAGAAAAAAAGGGAGCCTGATTGATCCTGGAATCCAAGGCCGAAGCAGCCCACAGCTATGATGAAGAGTAAAGCAGGGGAGGTACACACCTTGCAGGAAGGCTGCTTTTTAATTTGGTCATACAGGTCCAATATATTGAAAATAAAAACTTTGGGACTTCAGAAAGATGGAGAGAAAGGGTCTTCAAGTAACCTTAAAAGTGATAAGATAAAATTTGATGAAGAGGAGGACTTAATGAGTGCATTCGCTTTCAAGATTCAAACTACTTTCCGTGAACTTCAGTCTACTGAACCTTAAGAGAAAAGTGCTGTAACACAATGTAATAAATTGAATACACTTCATTGATTTCATTTGAAAAGTAGAAGAACCTCCCGCCTTTTTCCAACCACTGCATTCACTGTGTACAGTACAAAGTGTCCATAATTTAGTCCTCCAAGTTCAAGTGTTTTTTCAGCAATTACAGATCTTTAAAGTCCCATTCATCTGGAACAAAGAACATGCATGTGAAGCAAGGAGCCCAGGGTTTCACTCTGATTGCTAAGTAGCCATTAGAACATGGAATGTATTGAGAATGAGGGGCTTAATAAACCATGTGGGAATAGATTCTTACTGTGGGTGAACCGAGGAGGGTTGTCGTTGACATCAGTGAGCGTGACAGTGACAGAGGTTGTGCCTGAGAGGCCTCCCATCTGGCCGACCATGTCTTTGGCCTGGATGACAAGCACGTACTGGTCCCTCGTCTCTCGATCCATGTCGGGGAGAGCTGTTCTGATCACACCTGAAGAGAGAGGGAAGCTTCACATCAGTGGTTTCCATTCTTGTTTAATTAATTTATACAGCCTAAAAAAAAATGTTTCAGTAAAAAACTGACCCAAAAGTTTGCAGTTGTTTGACAGCTACCACCTGGAGCTGACACTGAACATTCTTTAAATGATCTATTATATTCTAAATCTAAAAAACTATCCTTAAGTGATTTTTATTTATTTATTTCTCATTAATATTAAACTGTTTGTACTATTTGTCCATTAACTAACTTCTAAATATATGAACTGATTATTTTCCACAGCATCTCAGCATCTTTTTCAAGATGCTAAACCAAACAAAACTATAAATAGCATCTGTTTATTTTGCTACTTTAAAAAGTTGAACCATTATTTCTTTATTTTTTCATTTAAGAATGCATGTCTTTATTTTCACTTTGATAGCAGATAAATTGTGTTGTCAAAGGAATAGTTATATTTGTTTGGTTAATATTCAGTTGCTACAATCAATACCCTCCTCCTGTGGATGTGCCAAGTATCTTTTTTTTATGATTTGAAATGTATTCGTTGTTACAAACATTTAAATAAAGACACAAATAATGACAATACAATAAAATAAAAAATTAAATTAAATAAAACAAAACAAAAGACAGAGCAGAACGAAAAAAACAACAAAAAACAACAAAAAAACAGACAAAAAACATAAATTTGATGGATTATTTACAGCAAAAAACAGTGAACATAGCAACTCTTCTAATGAGAGAAACATATACCATACACATACCGATATATACAAATTCATAATTATACAAAAAGTTGAACCATTATCAAAACTAATAACAAACTAGGCTCTTACAAAAATGAATTCACTACTTCCTGACAATTTTAACCAACCTGTCAATCTTAGCTAGCTATTTCAGCTGTTGTCTCTTTGCTAATTCATTGTAATACTAAGCTAACCCTCATCGCTAACTATTTGAAACATATCTAAACATATTGCCCAACCTTTTTTTTTGTCTACCTTTTAATTTTGGCTAGTTATTTCAACCATATACACCAAACCATCACACTGTCACTCAGACCCTAAAGCTACCTGGGCTGACTTTAAAACAGTGCTGTTACTATAAGCATACACCATTTATATAGGATACTTCAAGCTTTCAATTTCAAGCTTTCGGCTAACAAGCAGTCGTTAAAAACTTTAAGCTAACTAGCCTATTTCAAAAGTGTTCCCCACTTGTAGTATTTTTCAACCATGCTACTTTAAGCTATTGTAACCAGTCACTTTAGCTAACTACTCAAACTGCCCTCTTCTTTGGGTCTACTCCTCCTGTTCAAAGCTAACTACTGCAGATGTAGTGAAGCTTTCGCACAACTTAGTGTTTCACATTTATATCCATTACTTTTACTATCATTACTAGCCACTGATGTGGGCTAACGAAGGGCTAATTAGCCAATAAGAACTCTTTACTCTTGAGTTGATGTTTAGTTCAGTTTTTCCATGTGTTTCATGCCTTGGTTTCTTCTGTGTTTATTCGGTATCAGCTATCCCTTGTGTCCCCTGTGTGTTTTGTGAACCATGTGTCTTTTTGTACTTTATTGTGTTCCTTAGTCTTGTCTTGTGTTCTGTTTTGTAGTTCTGAATCCCCTGTGTTTCCAGGTTAGTTACTTTCTGCCCTTGTGTTTCCCTCCTTGTTGATTAACCTCATTAGTTTCACCTGTGTCCTGTGCTCCACACCTGTGGTAATTACTCTGTGTATTTAGTTCCTCTGTCTCCCCTGTCTCTTGTCAGATCATTGTATGTCGACCCAGCTGCATGTGCCTGTGTCCTCGTGTTTCTGTGTTCAAGCCGTTTCCGTGATTCCCGGGTTTTTGTTCGGAAGAAAGTTTTGTTATTAAATTATTTATTTCTTAATCTGCATTTTTGGGTCCTCTTCTTCCACCTTTCTCCATATTTGACAAACCTTTACTCATAGGTTTAAGCTAGCTAGTAGTTACATTCACATAGCAAGATGTAGGCCAGTGTTCTTGCTGTTTTATTTCAATCCATTTTTTAAAAACAAATCCAAATCTCACTCTTTTATTTTTAATAAGTTCACAACTTTCCAAGCCAGAGTGACAGGAAGAAATTGGTTTTCTGAATGTTTTGTTACTGTTGATGTCTCTTATCTTGTTCCCCCTTATTCAAGATGATGGTTTGTGGTTAAATTTTCACTTTTCCACAGATCTTTAAATGTCTACAATTCACCGCATGAGTTGGCTATTAATACAAAAGCATGAAAAAAGCTTTTACAAAGCCGCACAACAAAATTATACCTCATGCCCTAAAATTATTTCAACAACCAAGCTGGGTGACAAGAAGAACACTGAAGTACTGGAGGAATCTATTCATGTCAAAATGTGTAGTCTAAAAATATGAATTCAGTCTGGAAAATCTTTTAAATACATGAAGTAAAGCTGAAAAAGAGATGTCCATAATGGCCGGTAGTTTGTTGGCACATCAACAATTTGAATCTGAGATGTGTTGTCACTCTGAATAGTTCTGAAGTGACATATGATGAGGTTTATGTTAAGACGTTGCTGAAAAGTGAGCACATACAAAGGGACATTCTGACCGCCAGGGGAGGTATAATCTGTCAGCCCCCTTGTCATGATCGATCCACATCAGGAAGGGATCAGTGATGTGACAACGCTGGCATCAAATGACTGGCATTTGTCTGCAGGTGTTTAGCTGTTTGCACCTGAGCTGCTGTCTATAATAGCTAGTGTTGAGCCAAGATGTGGGGCGCACACAAAAAAATACTAAAAAGCTTGCAGAGAAATCTTTCATTAATGACATTTTTCCAATCTCCTCTTTATCTCCTGACTACAAAGATGATCATTCCAGAAAAAATTAACGCCATGCATTTAAAATGCAAAGAAAAGTGTCCTAATCCTTCAAAAGCAATCACTGTTGCTTTCAAAGTTAATGAGTTGCCACACAATGTGTTTCCTTCATTAAATGGCACTTATTAAAGATTCCTACAGAAAATAGAAGATTGCTCATTAAGACACGGCACACAGCCATAGCACGCAGATCCTGAATAAATGAATCATTTTTGGTTGCGTTATCACATTCACAGCCTGATGAAGCAGATCAAAGGGACGCTGTTGCTTATAGTCGGCACCTGAAGAATTTCTCATAATCCTTTAAATTACTCTGAAATTTGACATGTAATTGGGGCCCACTTTCACGACAAAGGAAAAATAGGCCCGCTACAGAATTCGCAATCAGCTGTGCCCTTGACGAGGAGTGTGTTGTTTTTAGATTTAGGATTTCCAAGAATGTTTGCTAAATATTACTGGCTGGTGTGAGTGAGCAAAAGCAGATTCATGCCTGTTATTTTTTACCCAAAGCTGCATTAAAATCTCTCATGACAATGTACTGTCTGTTTTGTTCCCATCGTGTCAGCCTTGTTTGTATTCACATCATGCAGTGTTTTTTTTTAAATGAAAAAGCCTTTGAATACATAAACAAAACACCTCATTTTGCACAACCAAACTGCTTTTAACCCAAGGAAGTGGCTAAATAATGAACATAGTGGATCATTTATCAACACCAGAACTAGTTGATTCAATCCACTTGGTGGAGACCCAATGTGAGCTGGAAGGCAAGTGAAGGAACTTACATTAAGAAGATATAACCCCAAAAATGAATATGTACAATAATGTTAAATTCAAAATGGTTTGCTTAGTGTTTGGCTATTATCTTTAGGTCCAAACAAGAGCTGCAAGAATAGTATGTTTCAGGATTATAAACATCAGAAACAGTAATAATCATGCTAGTGATAGTCCCCATTGTTGGATGGCTAAATCGCCAACTGCTTCCCATCACCCTCACGAGGGGTGGGAATTGATAAGATTGTATCAATGTCAATACCATCGTAAATTCTGCTTATCAAGACGATTCCTGAGTATTTTTTTGAGGGGAAAATAAGTAGTTCTACACAGTCTTATTATGTCTGCACAAGACTGAACATGAACATATTCAACTTGAACATACTGAACAATAGGTTGACCCCGTGTTCGGCCGCGTGACCCCTGGAGCCTGGAGGGAAATACTCTGAATTTGGAGAGGAAAAACGCTTTTCCTCTGGGGGTCATCGCAGAGGTATTTTACCCGCTCTCGGTGCCTCATTTTCGGCCGCGTGAGTCCGGACGTGTCTCGTTTCCTCATGGTTGAAGGAGTTCTGCGTCGCCGAGTCTGTTACGTAATGCAACGTGATGTGATGTGCTGGGAAATTAATCCTTAAAAAGAATCAATAACATTTGAAGTGCACAATTCCAATCGAATTGATCAATTGGAACTGGTTCTAAGTCGGATCTGGTTTTTGATTCCCACCCCTAACCCTGACTGCACAAAATTATTTGGGGCTTAATATTACAGTATGCTGATAAAACTTACTATAGTACCTTGACTTATTATCATTCAGAAAAAAATGATAACATACAATCCAGATACTTTATAACACCAAATCAACCCTTGGCTGTTAGCTCCATAATTTACTTGGCATATTCCCTTCATTTCTCCACTATACATGCCTAAGCAGCAACTTTCAGAAAATGGAGTGCAAATGTGAAAGTTCAAAAAACTGCAGTTTCTCAAAGGCCCACTTGAGGCAGGCTCCAAAAATAAAGAACACCCTGTGAAGGCACATGTTAAAAGTTCCAATTATACAGCCAATGTAAACATTGTGACATTGCCCAGAGGACAAGGGAAGAGACACATATAGGAAATAGATAATCAGGGTTAGCATAATCTTTTCTCTTTCCTTGTCCCTGAAGTTAGTGGGGTAGTGTTTTGTTTATGGAGCTCTGTCAGGCAGGGAGGCAGGTGTGCAGTAAGAGGAGGGGCTTGAGGAGAACAAAGGCAGAAGGAGAATGTTTGTGGGCAGCATGTTTGGAGGGGAGAGGAGGCCAGAAGAAAAAGAGAGTCTTTGTGCTCTTTTTCATAGTTTCCTTTCCTCCTCCACGAACAAAGGGAAATATTTTTTTTGTGTTTTGGAGGACTGTAACAAAGCCTTCAGGAGGACTGTCAATGCTGGTCTTTGTGTAGAACCTAAGGACCAGGACCGGCGAGTTCACTTCTTTTGGTCCTCTTTATTCTCCCTGCGTTTCTTTTTGCTTCTGACCTTCTTATTGCTGGGATTGTACAGTTCTTAAGTTTTTGGGACGTCTCTGTTGGGACTTCAGTGGATTTTGCCAAGGAGGATTTTCTCATTAAATAGACTTCAGCATTAAAGCTGACACTATTTGTTCTTGATGATTTTAGGTTGTTTTGATTCTAGAGTCAATAAACTGACCATGTTATCGAGCAGCTGAGTTTACTTTTCATGCTGTTTCATGAAAATTCCAAGGCTTTCACAAAAAGCTTCTTTAGTATTTAAAATACCTATCCAGCTTTTTTTTTAGAGTTACAGAGGCTATAGTCCTCATCACAGAGGCTGCTGGTTCGACTCCCAACCACGACACATGCTGCTTTTTTTCACCCAATCTCTACTCCTCACATTTCCTGTCTCTCTTCAGCAGATGAAATTTTGATATTTTGTCAGGTGTTTCTCAAAATTTGCTCTATAGCGCCCCTACAGACATGAAATTCAGTCCCACCACTGGGAATGACCAACATGCATGGATTTTTTTTTTTTTGCATAGCTGTCATGTCAAGACTTACAAAAAAGTATATCACGGTCATGGTCTAATTTCAACAGGAATTGCAGAAATTTGAGTAACATATCCCATTTTTGTTATTTGCAGGGTCGGTAAATGAAGGAGCCAGTCCTAGAATTTTTCTCCAATCAAGTTATACGACGCCCTGCGTATAGTAGAAGGCAAGGCAAGGCAGCTTTAATTGTATTGCGCATTTCATACACGAGGGCAACTCAATGTACTTTACATTAAAACATTAAAAGCATTGGAAACATTCAGACAGGCATAAAAGAGCACAATTAAAATAACACATATAATTAAACAGAAAAGAAAAGGAAAATTAGAAATATATTAAAAATTACGTTAAAATTTTAATTTAAAGTGATTTAAAATAAGCTAAGATAGGAAGGCAGTGCCAAATAAAAAAGTCTTGATCTTGGATTTAAAAGAGGTGAGAGTTGGAGCAGACCTCCAGCTTACAGGGAGTGTGTTCCAGATATGTGGTGCATAATGACTAAACGCTGATTCACCATGTTTCGTTCTGACTCTTGGGACTGAAAGCAGACCAGTACCTGATGACCTCAGAGGTCGAGGTGGTTCATAAAGTAATAGCAGATCAGCAATGTGTTTTGGGCCTAAACCATCAGCAGGATTTTAAAGTCTATTCTCTGACAGACAGGAAGCCAGTGTAGACACATTGAAGAGCAAATGCAGTTTGAGGCTTTTCCCTACGTCAACAATTGTGGGCGTGGCAGACGTTCAAAGTTGGAGCTTTTCTATCAATAAATGCAAAAATGTCCAAAAAACATAACTTTAAAATACCTGTCCAAATTTGATTTAAAAGACCAGTACCGTTCAACCCTAAAACGGTGATTAAGCTTACATATCAAGTTGTTTGTTACAGCACGTATACTGCCTGGTTCAAAAAATGTCTTTCGTCCCTGTAGCTCATTTCTTTATTCATTACAGCTGTGATGAGTACATTTTCTGTAACTTCTTCAGTTTGATTATTTTAAAAGTTTTATTTTTATTATCAAGGCAAAGAGTTATGCATAAGTAAGGATGTGGTTTGTAAGGCTTAGTTAGTAAGTTGGAGTCAGCATTCCCAATATGGTGGCCTCCATCTTTGGACTTCATAACACCTCTTTACTAACCAATGGATGACATTACTAAGACTATGTCCATATTCCATACAGTCTATGTGCATGTCCTATAAATGTATTGTTAGGATAGGCTGGTTTATAACGGGTAACATCATTTGAAATGTGAGATCTGTGAAAAATAAAATTCCATACAAAAAAATACAATTTGAAATTTACCAATCATTAATGAAGATTGTTTACTACAGCTCCCATCATGCCTTGGGTGATGTGAACAGCTAGTGTGACAATAACGTAGAGTCAGCAGGTTAGTAGTGAGTAGGTAACAACCTAGCCTTAAAGTGATAACTAATTAGCTTATCTGCACCGACGGGAGATGAGCTGCATAAGTTTCTTAGCTGTATACAAACTGCACATACAGAGATTAAAAAAGAGCGAAGGAGGGTGCATTTTTTTTTAAAGTTTAAAATTGAATACTGTGAGATAATCAAATAATGAATATATTTTGAGGGAGGAAGTTAATAAAGATGAGGCACCTTTTATGCATCATTTCTAAATTTGTTTATGGATGCACGTCTCCCAACAGATTTCTGCTAAACTGCTATAGGAGGTACATTCATTCTAGCTCTATGTATACAGAATTATACTCTGAAAAAGGCTTAGCAATAATGTTAACACCTACATAAGCGTTCCCTGTCTGAATAAAATAATAACAGTAATCGCAAAAGATGCACGTATAACTGATCATCATGCTTGCTTTACACAGAGAAAATAATTTCCTGACATTGCAAGTCAAGCGCTCACAAGACCTAATCTCCAAGATGAAGTTGGTTCTTGTAAAAATTCACGAGAATGGTGTTGACATTGTTTTAGGGTGAGCATGACTAAGACTGAGACCTAAAAAAGTAATCTGCTAGCTGGCTAGCAAGAAACACCTGCACACACACATACAGACAAGCTTACACACATAAAAAACTTTCCTTTAAGCTCAATGGAGAAAAAAAGCAGGGATCTTTTTTTTTTCACATCATTTTAGATGAAAAATATGAAGCATGACAACCAGAGTGGACCTGATAAATGTCACCTGTTGGCTAGCTGGCTAGTCCCCCATTGGTGAATGTGTAAGACGATGAAGTCCCCACTAAGATAGGTAGACAAGCCCACACAGACACACACATAGACTCAAATAGTACTTGCAATTAAGCTCAATCCAGGAACAAAGCAGGAAGGACAAACAAATCAGGAAAAGTGGGTCAAAAGACTTCAAGAGAGAAATGAAGATGCCTTTTGACCGCCGCTGCGGCTGTACTTGAAAATAAACAATTCCATTAAGTGTTTAATTTTCTCTCCCTGCCATCCTTTATTAATGTCATTACAGTCCCTCCAGCAGAAAACTGTTATTGGCTTCTCTAACTAAAGGGCTCGGTTAGCTAAATTATAGTGAGCTGTCCGCTTCTGTTCTCCAAAGATGCCGCCAGTGGGCTTACAGTGGGATGACGTGGTCAATAAAGCAATAATCTTTGCCTGTTGCTCAACAAAACATGCCATTTCAGTCCTGCATCAAATAATGAATAGTGAGACGTTGTCATACAGTGCTGGAGGAAAAAAAACACGGATGCCTTTCTCTTCTCCAGTTAAGCCTCAACGACAAAGTCAAAACATGTCATCTGTTTTTTTTTTCTTTCTTCAAGGCTTAATGTTTTAATGCAGCAGAATCAGGCATCTATCTCAGCGCTGTTGATATTCACCCATCTGCTTCCCTTACATCCATCCTCCCTCCACCCATTCATCACTTCTCTGTTGCTCCTTCAGCAGTGTAACCTCGTAGCCAATTAAAGAGCACCACCACTGCTCAGGAGCCTGCTGCGGTGACACCTGTGAACCCCGTTTACTGAGTTGCATCTGAAAGGTTACTTCAAAACCTTCAATCCAGCGAGGCTCCCTTAATGCTGGCGAGACACAAACAGAAACAAACTTTTCTGTTTCCCACTCCATACAGCTTCACCACGGGGACAAAGCATGCATGTCTGGACTTGAAAGAAGCGTCTTTAAACATTCAGGAAGTAAAGCGGAGCAGGATAATGGTTGGATAATAATAACAGCTGCGGCAGATGACTCTTAAAGGTGAGATAAAGTAGAAAAAAGATGTAAAGTTTGTGCAGCCAGCAGTGAAACAAATGAATGCTTCCTCTAAACCATAGATAGGCTTCACACACAATTGATGTACTTATTTAATATCAGCCTGGTGTGTTGGAGCCTGAGAGATATTGGCTGTGGTTAATGATGCCATGAATCCTGATTCCAGCACGCTTTAAAAAACAGACATGTTTCTCCTCCCGCCTGGCCAGAAGCACACATACTTCTCGCCGAGCGACACTGCTAATCCACACGGCGATGTTGCAAGGCTGTTGTTTGTCTGCTGGGTGCCAGCCCCCCCCGCTCTCTATCTCTGTTACCCCGTGCGGCGCTGGTGTCATTCCTGGGGAGAGGGGATGATTAAAACCCTTCTGTCGCTATCACGGCATGGCCTCGCATTGCGCCGTGACTCCTTGCCTCCGGTGCAAGCCAGACGCATTGTAGCCGTGCATTTATCTAGCTGTCTCCACACCACTGGCGGCAGACGGGTGGGCCACGCTCCCTGCTAAAGCCCAGATACTTGACATTTGTCTTGGGAAGAGGAAATAAAAAGTGCAGACTTTGTGAGGAACCCTCTGGCTCTGCGTGCAGCTATGAGAGGTGCTGATGAAGGTGATGAACACTTAAACATGAAGGGTGCAGGATGTGATTTGCTGGACCCTCAGGCGGTCCACTTACAAGGAAAAAGATCCCATAACGTTAAAAAAAAACAGGCCGTACAAACAGGGAATAAAACCTCCAGTCCAGGTAGTTTATTACGGAGTGACATTCACGCATCATGCTCTAAT
Organism: Notolabrus celidotus; assembly: GCF_009762535.1. Classification (NCBI taxonomy): domain Eukaryota; kingdom Metazoa; phylum Chordata; class Actinopteri; order Labriformes; family Labridae; genus Notolabrus; species Notolabrus celidotus. The sequence continues at coordinate 24,482,017 of NC_048288.1, forward strand.
CACAGGTCACTACACTTATCCAGGGACTGTGAAAGAGCCACACGACTGCACAACACAAAAGGCACAAGTGTTACAAAAACACATCATTAGGTCAAACATGTTACACAACACCATTTCCATTCATTCCTAATGTTTTGCTCAGAGGAAGTGTGTTCATCTGTGCACAATGCAGGTGTGTGTGTTTGTGATTAGAATTGAAAAATTGCCTCCCCCATCCTGGCAGCCAGATTTATATCTCGCCTTCAGCTGTAATGTTCTTGATTTAGTGGCGTCACCACAACAAGAATCTGGCACATGGCTACAGCAGCACAAGAAAGGTGAAGAAAAGCTTGCACAGGTTTAAGAAGATGGCTTGATTACAGGATGATCACAGGGAACCGAAAGAAGGAGTCACCTCTTGACCTCAGAGCAGCCAAGGATTACAAAGAGAGTGGACGTGGCCTTTGTTTCTTTTTTGCTTTCATTCAATTCTCTGACTGAAAAGAGAAAACCCCCAGCTCGTCCAGCCTCCTCTCACCCGGGTACCTGTCATATTCTGATGTCATCGTCATGTCGCTTTGAGAGGCAAGCCGTGTCACATCTTAAATACCCCCTCCAGAATGTAATTAATCCTCTCATTCAGGCACCTGGCATGTCCTACTAACTAAATTCTTCTCTTGTTATTCCAGCCATTGAGGTTTCGCGAGCATGCATGCATGCTTAGCAGTGCTAATGTGCACGGATAATTGTCTCTAAAGGACTCGCAATATCACCAAGGTGTATGGAGCTGGAGGCAGCTGTTCAAACCTCCTTGAGCCTGCCATCAATTAGAACGCAGTCCTCGACAGCGCTACCAATTCAGCTTCACCTTCAAACTAAACTACAAGCTATCAATCAATATATATTACAAAATACTGTCTTAGCTGAGCGCCTCTAGAAGCAGCGACTTATGTATTTTGCGAACATTATGCATTGCTTGTAAGTTAGTGGAGCTATTCAGGATTAAGTACTTCTCCCAAGGGCACCTTGTAGATTCAATTTGGGATTAAGAAGCACAGTAAAGAGACTTGTTAGGCGAAAAAGAGCAAGGATGCTACCAACCTAACACCGGGTCACACACACCCCCCCCCCCCCCCCCCCCCCCTGACCATTAGCCCTCTGCCACTTAATCGCTGGTGCAGTATTGCAGTGTGGAGCTTAGAGTGTATTTCAGCCTGGGTACTTTGTCAAAGTCACCCTCTGCTATTGCCCAGGCGTGTGCTGCAAATGGGACTAATTAGTAACTTGCGGAGACAGAAGCACAACGCTCATCCCACAACACTCAATCCTGGGCTGCTGTCGAAGCGCCAGTGTCTCACCCCCTGAGTGTAGTCTTTAAGATACATGGTATTGATGATATGTTAAAAACTAACACTTAGTACAAACAATGTGGTCCCTTTTATGGTAAGTAGGGACAGTGGGCCCACTATTCACCCCTTGTGACACTTTTTAAAGACAGAAGGGGTAACTTTTGTGAGATAATATCACAGAACTAGTCTTAAAAGGGACTCATTTAGAGAGTTTTCCTCTTCAGCTCTGGGTCTGACACAGATGGTAACCTCTCTTGACTGAAAAATTAAGCCAAAGTAGAAGTGCAAAGTTCTCCGGATGACCAATTTGGGCTGGCTCCAAAAGTGAGTAAATCCCCATAAAACACCCAACTTTACAGCAATGTTTAACATGCTTACAGCCTGGTATCAAAAATAAAAAATGTGTTCATGGTTAGGCAATGAATCCATTTATTACTCTACACCTCAGCCACATCGTTGGTGTTGTTTGAGAGTATTTTTCACGCAGATTGAGGACATCTGGACTCAGTGTAGCTTACTGGAGGAATAACAGACCATCCAAGAGTAAACTTTTTTGGTGGGTCTAGTACCTGCTGTATAGCACCTATTAGTAGAAATGTTGGGCTGCCCTGACAGTTAGCTTATTTAGGGGTTCTCTCCCAAGCTTCATGCGAGCAAGGCTATGATAATTTTGCCAAAAAAAGCAGCCCTTGTGGCAACTTTTGCCAATTTTGAAACAAGGTGAAAATGAAAAAAGAAATTGTGACTACCTGGACACACCCACGACTGTTAGAGGCTTATATTTTCTAGCTCTTCCCCAGTCTGGTCAGAACTGAAGAAGCCTTTCGGAGGAGAGGTGAAACGTCTTCAAGAATTTCTACCAGTCGAGTTGCTATATGGATTAAGCTTTGGATTACCATGACCTGGATGACTGAGAACTTTCACAGACAAAGTAAGTTGTGTTGTGTTTTTAAATGCATTAAAAGGCCCAAAAATAAAAGTGAAAAAAACAACATTACGTCATACAGAAAATAGTCTTGAAATTAGCAGTTGGGTGCAAAACCCAGGCCAGTAGGTGGCAGTAACATGTAATCAGTCCATCCTGTCAAACACCATAGTTAAACAAACTGCATATTAATCAAGTAGCACTTGTAATCAGCTCTTTAAACTGTGTTTGGTATCGTGAATGAAAAACAATTGAGTGTGATATATCTATTTGGCCCGCAGCTTGGTTGAGTGATATAATAAAGCGAGCTTTTCTTGTAAACATGCATCAAACCCAACAGGACCAAGCAGAGGTTAACCTGTAGCTCGCCATCTTTGTGATGTAATGACATCAGCATTTCCTGAAACTTTTGTTTTTGCTGTCCAAGAGAAAACAGACACAACAGAGTTTTTAAAAATCTCCGACTTGGAAGGCGTTTTTGAAAAAACAATTTTCAGTGAACCACAGCTGTGTAGATATGAACATAAGGCCAAGACGTGGAGAATAAAATAGGTATTCATAAATATCCACACATATATGGACCATGCCAGAGAAGTTAGTTTGTTGTACATCAGGTTTCAATAACAGTTTATGGCCAGTGAAACCTCCCTCTGCTGGCCATTAGAAGGACTGCAGGTTTAAGGCATGTCTGAACCATAGACTGTATAAGCTCGCCTTTTCCCATTGTAGAGTTTTGAAGCCAAAATATCCTGTTCCAGAAAGCTGACATCTTGTAAATTTTCTGCAGCCAGAGTCAGCGAAGAAGGGAATTTGTGTGTTTCCATAGTAACAAGCCCCGCCCTACAGCATAGCGTCCTGAGGTCTTATGGAGTTTCTCTCTACAGCAGCTGCCAATCAAAGTAAACCCGGATGTAAAACCCCGTTTTTTAACTTCTCATAACTAACGAAAAAGAAACTTTTCATAAAAAAGAGGCCTTGAACACAAAACAGTCAAATAATAACTACATATCACCACAGCATACGGATGTGAGAAACATTCGTACGATGTGTATTTGTTTTTTAAAGTTTGACCGCAGCCCAAATTCAAATGAATTGGGAGACAGTTTTTGACCTATACTGCAGCCAGCCACAAGGGGGAGCAGTTTTTGTGGCAGCCTCACTTCGAGCCGAGCGAGATGACGTCCATTTTATATACAGTCTATGTTCTGAACTGGTCTCACTTTAGAAACTTGAGGCTTCGTCCACTTCTTCTACACAATCTACACCAGAAACACATTTACTCCATCTGTCAAAATGTAGAGAGCTGACTGAATCGGGGCACATTTTATGATGTAGTGACTGACATTTGTTCAGCAAAGACTTCAATGAAGCTTGCTAAATTCTTCTGTGATTGAAAATCTGAGAAAAGTAAAATGGTGTCAAGATGCAAACAAATGTCTACATGTAGATGTAGGCGACTGTCACTCCTAACATCTGAGGATGCGATGATGTGCTTTAAACGCACTGACAGCTCAACACCAAACAGAATGAGGGGAGGCTGACATTTCACGATGTCTTTGCAACAAGTCTCATCCACCATGCTGATTGCTGCTGCTGCTGCTGCTGCAGTGTTCTATATGAGATAGAGCAGGAATAAACTCTGTACACTGAGGCATTCAAAAGCTATAAAACTTTGAAATATCAACAATTGGATTCAAAAAGTCTACCTAACTTAATGAAAGAGAGGTCATCCTCTGAGGCGGTGCAAAAATGAGCTCTGGTTATTGAACTGAATGGGACTAAGCAAACAGGAGAGTAATGGGGACTTTATGGGGCAGACTGCTGTCTGAACACCACTAAAGTGAAAGTCCGCTCCACTCTAATTGGTATTGGTGTCATGAAGTCTCACTCGAGACTCATCGATAGGCACGGTTGTTCTTGCAAACTTTGTTAAAGATCGTTGAACAGCCAGAGGCAGGTGGTCAGATTTCTATCAGTCCCGGCTTGTTTTGGAAATTTCTGCTGGGCATGACATGATAAATGAGCCACCTTTAAGTTCTTCATGAGCAGAATTCTAATTCATCCTCAGTGAGAAGTGGCAGAAAATAAGTTGTATTATCTAGCAATGAATAACAACTTATTTAAAAATTGCTTGTGTGTAACTTGTGTGTAACTTATGAATAAGGAAGCAATGTCTGAAATCACAAATAGACAACTTAAATCAAAACGTGGTAAGTTTGTAAAAAGGTGCTAGAGTTCAAAAATTGATGACACCACAAGATCCTTTTTCCAGGAAACCAGCAGAGCATTTTTTAACAGCATACATTTTTATTTCCCTAAGGTGGTTCTCCTTGAAAGGTAACTAAATTAAGATGAAGACAAAGGTAACGGAGTGAGCACTTCCTAATATTTCTCCCAATTACAGTTAGCCTCATACTTTTTCAGGGAGCAATATAGAGGAAAAAAGAATCCATCAAAAACCAGCTCCAAACCAAGAGAGACTTCTCTGCAGTAACGATGCTGCTATAAAATCCTGCAGGATCTACCCTGACACACACGTTCCTGCTCTGTAAGCCGTTGTTTTACACTAGGTTGTTATTAAGGTTAGCCCTGTCAAACAAGAGAACATGTCTTCATGCTTCCCTGCATCGAGTCCCATATGGAGTCACACCTCTCCAACAGCCATCCAAGCTATTCAATCCTGACACCGATATTGCATCTCATAACCGAGAGATCCAATCACCTTCTACGTGGACAGAAGCAGTGCCAAGTATAATCAGTCGTGGTCGGGCAGAGATGGGCAGCAGAAAGCTGAGGAGCTGGCTGGGATCCAAGGGCTGCTTCTGAGTGCATATTTAGGAGTTTGTGAGTGTGTGTGTTGGTGTGTGTGCCATTGTCTGACAAGTTAATAAACCATGCGTAGTCCTACACCAAGAGTAGAGATGTGAGATAGATCTTTGGTCATCAAGTTCCCTTGAAACCCAAACAGATGTTTTTATTTGCATGTCTTGCACTATTTTGAAAAAAAAAAATGTCCCAAAATTGAAAGAAAAAGCTAATTTTAATTTGTTAAAATCCCAGGTAACAACAAAAGGTTAAACTATGTTGCATTTTAAGAAGAAAATGATAATATTGTGTCAAATTAAATACTTGCTTACTTTTTATGTATTCCCCCAGCCCCCCAATACAGGGCCTTCTAGCTAGCTAGCAGATGAGGGTGGTCACTGTGTTTATCTTTGAATTTCTTCATATAAAGCTCCATTAGCAGTAAAGGCCAACACCAATCAGTATCTTCAACTAGTCCATCTCTAACTTTGTTCCTTTGGGGTAAATAAATAACAGAGTCCAACAGTGCTCTGCTAGCTCCTTCAAGGGAACTTAAAGGGTATAGGTTTGAAGCTACAAAAACACAGCTTCACCCTAGAGTTTACTGCACAGATATCTTGTTTTTTTTTTCAATTACACAACACACCGCAGACACATTTGTAGAAATTTGGGTTCACTATCATTTAGGGATGTAACAAAACACTCAACCCACGATTCGATTCGAATCCCAATTTTTGTTTCACGATATGATTCACTCAGGATTCTCTAACGATTTTCAAGAAAACTGGATTGAACTCAAAAATTAAATAACAATTATTTTACTTCAATTCTCAGATAATATGGACAGTTGCAATATATATATATATATATTTACTGCAACAGGACAACTGAACAGGATCATATTTTGGACTCACAATGTCCAGTTTTCTGTCTATTCGTTCTTACTCAGAAAAACAAGCATGTGAACGCAGTCATGTGTCAGCCGGGAGCGCAACCGGGTCAGAATCAGTCCGACGACGGCGGAGGGAAAAATAAGCGCTCACGGAGACCTGTCACTCAGCTGCAGCCCCCAGCTGAGCGTCTCTGCTGGGTGCACTCAGCTGATTCACATCGAAACATGCTTTAAACTTAAAACACCTCCACTCAGCAAGTGACGAGAGAGCAGCAAAAGAGACTTAATGATGTTGAACAAGCAGAGTATAATGCAGATAGCGCCTTCTACTGTTTAAAAATAATACCCCGATACAAATTATGTTGAATCGATTTTAATCCACCCTTATTTGTATCGATTTTTTTACAGATTTGCGGTATACCGTTACATCCCTACTATCTTTTATAAGGAGCTCTGATGGGAGGATTTGGGGCTAAAATTCAAGGCTAACACATACTTAGCTGTAGCCTCCTCAGTAGCATCTGTAGCATTTACGAACTGGCAGGAGAATGTGATTTACTATTAATTTCTATATTTGGTTACACAGCTCTAGAAAATGTTCATTTAAGTTCTTCAAAGTTATTAAATCTCCATTTTTCTACAAAAAGTTATAACATACTGTGTAGTTTGAAAAAAGCTAGCATAGCACATTAGCAGGAAGTCATGTCAGGACTGTTCAGCTTCCAGGAGCTTTTAGGAATTTTAAGCTCTTTGCTTTACAACTAACTGATTCTGAATCGTCTCATGAGATTCTACAATGAAGATTTTAAGTAAAAACACTGTAAAAACCCACTGTAACTAATTAAAATATATAACAGACTAAACTAGCATTTAGCAGCTGATAAGGCTATTTATCTGAAAATAAAGTGCAGGCAGACCCTACGTTAAACTAAAAGTGAATACCGGACTCTTAATTTAAAAACAAATCTGTCTGAGAACGTTGACAGCTCATTAAAAGCTACCAAACAGCTGAAGTTGGCAGCTCGCTGAGGAACTTAATGAAGTACTCAGCAGCTTAAGATCAAAACCACTTTTCCTAGGATTTGGTAGAAACATCAGTGCCGGTCCCAAGTCACCATAAATAAATCAATTTCCACCAGCTGAAGGAAGGACATAGGCAGAATGGATCATATTTAGCCTAATTGTTAGCCTTAGTTAGGTTACAAACTTAACTTTTAAAAGTTGTCTGTCAGGAGACACCTCCACGAGAAGCTCATTTGTGCAAATACAACAAATTTGTGGGGTCGAGGGAATGGTAGCTTAATGGATTGATTTAAATTAAGACCTAGGCCTTATCCCAGTCAAATTACACTCAGGTAGAATGACAATTAACAAGCAATCTACTTCAGGTTTTGGAAATGTTAGAAATCCTGGTTTGACTTAATTTAAAAGACAATAGAGAAAGTGCTTTGGGGATTATTTAAGCATACTGACTCTAAAATATATATAGAACGTGGTGTTTTTAGGACGTGACATTGCAGCGTAAACTAGCCATGGATACCGTGGTCTGCCTTGAGCTATATTTAGACTAAACCAGTTAAAGAAGAAGCTTTTTTTGTGGCCCAAGTGTTGACAACAAACAGCATCCTTGGTGTTCAGGTGCTTGATCATGAGCTGAATTAATGGCCAAAAAGAACTGAGGAAACACTGAAGCACAAATTCCCAAGTTCCACCCCAACTCATGGTAGGGAAGGTGATTGCAACATTTTAACACATTAATTAGCCCACAGAAGTTTTAACTTCTAAGAAAATCAAAGATTTACAGCCTGAGAGATGTCCCAGTGGAACTGTCGGAGCTTAAAGAGTATCCATGAAGAACCTTTTCATTTAGAGTGGATAAAACATGTAAATGTTCGCCCTAAAACATGGAAACATGGAAATGTTCCCTAATGAAAGCTGCAGCAGGAGGCTTCATTAGCTGAATGTCTCTAGAAAGTGGAAAACAACACAGAAATTCTGCGATACTGTGCAGACTTCACAGTTAAGTGTGCTGGAGTTTTTGATGCTTGCTACCATCTTTTCCTTCTCAAACACTGCATCCATAATGCCAACACAGTAAGAAGTCATTTCCTTTCATGCGATGTGCAGTCATTTGTCTTGAATGCTCCATTTTCCTTCGCTGGTTAGGCTTATTGAATGTTTACAGAGAACCTTACAGGTCACAGAGGAGATTTTGTTGTTGAGCATTCCTCTCATTTCTGTCTGCCTGACTGGGAAAAATAAACGACATAAATCCCCGCATTGCAGTGGCTTTCACCAGTTCATGAATTAAAACTACATTCATAAAATAGCAGCATGTGTGTATGTGTAACTCTCGTAGCAGAGGATGAAACCTAATATTATGGGATGGCCCATATTTTTCTCTTTTCTTGCAAGAGTGCTTTGCATGAAGTTGCAGAGCCTCGGCAGGGCAGTGTCTAATGAGCCGGCCATGAAGATGTAGCGAGGGCTGCCGCTGCACTTCTCAGGATAAAACGCCCCACAAGTCAACAAACTACCTCACATCTTATCTTGCAGTTTATTTGAGCCTCTTTTCCCAGGCTTTTTTAAACTGTTTGCCAATATGATTGCTGATATCTTTATAGCACCAAGTGCTGATCTTTTCTTTTTTTTTTTCTTCATTCTTTAAACAGTGATTTCATTTGTTGATAGCAAATAAAACTGTGAATGTTTTTATAGTCAGCATTAAAGGGTATTTTATAGTATAATCATGCTTAAAGAAGCACTGCACTTTTTAAACAGAATGGAATACAACTTTATAGAAAGTAGAAATGCTATGCAATTAAATGCACCCCTGCTGAGTTTAATACACTCTGGGATATTACCGCTACAGTCTTACCTTACCTTGTATGATCATTAGCTTATTCCAGCAAATGTTAGCAAACCCCCGAAATCCTCTGTAGCTGTCAATACAGAGTTAAAGTCGCTGTTGGTAGGAATGGTGTAAAAAACATTACTTATTTTCTGCTGGGTTTGGAGAAAAGGTCATAATGCCCATCGGTCATCGCTAAGTGAAGTAATTTGAGACGATTGCGAAATCTCTGCGTTTTCCAATGCCTTTGTTTCAAGCAATGTTATTATTCCCCTCGTTCCTGTTATGACGGACCAATCATAGCTAATCTCCAATCCTCTGTCCTGATTGGTTAAGGGGCGACCCCTTCTACGTCCTCCGATTGGTTACGAGTCCAGCACTATCATGACCGCACACGGCAATCTGTGTTGGGGGGGATAGTGTTGACATTCGAACTCCCTCTCTCTGAACAGATGTTTACTCTGTGACTACCAACAGCAGCTTTAAAGCTCCTGTAGGGAGTTTTAAACTGTTATTAAACAGACTGAAACTAATATGTATGCCTGTTTCTGAGCTACAAAAGCAAATAAAAAACCATGATTAACAAGATTAATTATTTTTATCTGGTCATTTTTAATACCTGAAACTGCTGCTGGGGGTTAGGTGACACACAAAAGTGATGTTTACACAGAAATGGGTCCAATAGAACATGTTATTACCCAGCTCTCTTACTGATCTTCTGGCTGTGTAAAATGCTTGATTCAGATTTTTTTTGGGTTGGCAGAAAACACATTTTTGTAACCAAATTTCAGAGTGGAATTTTTGAAAATGCTACTCCTACCGTCACAGCGTAAACTAGCAATACAGGACTTCTCAACCCCATTTACACAGGTGTGTTACGTTTTCAGTTGGAGGACAATAACTCATACTGAATATATTCTGACCACAGTGTTGTAGAATGTCATTATGTGAAGCATATCTGATCTTCAGAATGGGACCACTTTGATACTCTCAGAACATAGAGCTTATACATTTCCTGATATAACTGATGCTGTATTTTACGTAACATGTCTGATGACAGCTCAGTACTTTTTTTGCTTAAAGGACAAAGAGTGATGATATGACACAGATCGGATAATCCTCCAGCCAGATACTGAGTCCATATATTTCAAGATACAGCATGTGTTATTATATTTGGATATATTATTCAATATGCAGGGTACTGTTTGTACCTTTTGAAACACTATGCTATATGAGGGAATATCTACTCAGTATTGCTCCTGATTTAAAGCATACCAATAAATCTCCATGTGTGCTCCAGATATGATCCAGATTCTTGCAAAAAATGTTGGGGTGTCCAGTGCGGTGAAAAGGTGGTAAACACAGGGCATCATCAGCAGTGGACATGTTTGTTAATTGCTTCCTCTGGCTCTTAGTCAGTTAACATAATTATCATGTTTTTCTAAATCAGCTTTCTCACAGGAGAACATCAGTGGACAGTTAACTGGTTGCGCTTGTTATGCATAATAGAATGTGTACAATTGGTAATTTCATGATCCGTACAATTCAAAGAGTTTTTCCAAACTCTCAGAGAAATGTAATTAAAACATATGTTTTAGCACTGCCATAGTCACTTATGTGTTGTACCAAACAGCACTATTTCCATAAGGGTTTTCTACTTATTACTTACTTATTATTATCTGCCATCCTTTCCTATGAAGGCCAAAGTTTTAGTACCAGTTTCTATCATAATGTCTGACCTAGAATTTTTGAGTGGGACCTCTAAAAAAAATGCTGCACAATGGATTTTCAGTATTCAAGGATTGACAACAAATTAGCATTTTAAGCTTTTTAAAAACTGAATTTTTGGCAGTCTTAAGACTGGAATGCAATGCATTAAGGGAAACTTACAAAGTGGCGAAGAGAAAGTGAATGCATCTATATGTGACAGTAACTATCCTTTAAAGCTTGGTTTAGTGATATTTCTACTACACTAAACACAACTGACAATTTAAGCAAAGAAAATCCTTTCGCTGAATAAAAATCTATCATGAACGGCCCACACTAAACTGTATACAACCGCAGCTGACACTCAACACCCACGGACATCAGCGATCACCTTTGGATGACTCTCATGTTGGGTTTAATTAGCTGAAAAGCTTCAGAGAGACTATTTTTATGATTTGTTTGCAGAATTAATTTTACAAACATAAGAGCCTTAATTATATTGTAAGAAGGCTATTGTTGGTTTGAGTTTTTGGTGTACACAAGTGTTAAGGACCGTCCAAGTGTCCACTTCAGAGTAGTTAAAGGAGCACAATCAAAAAGCAAATACAGAAATGTGTCAGATTCAATCAAAAAAATACCCCAATTGTGTCAGATAATTGTGTTTGTGTAGCTTGTCCTTGCTCATGCTGTCGTGTAGAGCTTAGTAAATTATTCCAGGGACTTTAAATGACACTCTGTGGACCTATCTGTATATTAAATCACCTCCACTTTCCAGTAACAAATGTTGTACCCACCTGTCTTAGGCTCCACCGAGAAGTACGGCTGTCCGTGGATGATGCTGTAGATCACCCTGGCACTGTTCCCATATGTTGGGTCATCTGCATCTGTGGCTGCCACTTGTACTACCATGGTTCCTGTGGGCAGACAGGCTGTCATTAGTTCCCAAGACAGCTTCCTGAAGCCAACTCAAACAGAGCTAAGTGTGGAAATCAACGTCATATCAACAGAGCGTGTGACCAATCCTAGTAGGAAGGGGAAAAAAGGAGAAAGCAATGTACATGAGATATTTCAGTAGTAGTAAATAATCTCATTCATGGTTAAAAATACAGACTTGTTTTCCTTTGTGATCCCTGTTTGCTTCAGTTTTGCATTAAGGTTCATATATACATAAAATGCCTAAGTTTAAAGCAGATTTTCAAAGAAACCTTCAGCAGCATTTTGTGATCTGACATGTGCTGTGTACTAGCTCAAGGCCTCAAACACAGCTAAACAAAAAACACTTTCAGTTGTTGCCACCGTTTGCAGGGATGTTGCTGCAGGATTAAAGTGTTACTCCCAGCCTTTAGAGATCATTTCATTGCCATTGTTTCCATTTGTATCCTGCAGATCAGTTAGTGGCATCTTTTCTGCTAACTTCAATCTGTTGATTCAAATTTAGCAGCCAAATGTGTTCTGAAATCAATCTGTGCTCTGCTGAGGAGGCTCTTCAACACCAAAAGGACAAAGATAAATTTGTATGTATCTCACATCAGACTGGTACCTCAACTGATATTTTTTTGGTTTGATTTAGAGGAGTCAAAGACTTTGAGTTTGTCCTCCAGCAATATCAATGGAGGACAGTGTATCTTTGTGTGTGCACTAATTAGGTTCAATAAAAGTGAAATGAAAGCCTTTTGCAGCACAAGAGAGTTTCAGTTTGAGAAACTGTTTTTTAACATCCTTTTTAAAAAATACTCACACTATTTTATTTTCTGTTAGAATCTTTGTTAACATGCACAGATGGCAACTCATAAAGTTAGTGTTTTAGGTTCCACAAACTGCTTCTGAGGATGTTGATCTACAGAGGGGGAAATGTTGCTATGAAAACAAGGACAGGCAGGATAGTGGTTTTGTTGCACAAACATTTAAAGAATTGTTTGTTAAGGATAGTCTGTCGAAATGTGGTGCTGGTACACAGTGACAGGCAGAGTAATATACTTAAAACACTGCGACTTATTTGTTCTGGAAACACAAGCCAAGCCTGCAATCCACAGAGTGTAACATATAAGAGAGAACAAGGATAAAACCTGTGAATTACTCTTTAAAACGTACGTCTCAACACCTACATTTTCCTGTAGTAATTTGGCGCGGGATATGAGCCCTTACTTTTATACACCTGCCAAATTCAATAGGTGAAAATAAACACTTAAAACACCTCAATTCAGACTGACCTTGACTAACAGGGAGGCATTACGTATGTATCACATTTCTTTTCATTCATAGATTTGTTAGAAATACTTGACAAACCCTACATTCACATATTTCATGAGATTTAAAAGTTTATTTGAAGGGAGAAAAAATAAACAGATACCTAAATAAGCATTTGACAAATTAGTGTATTCATATATTTAATATATCATGTTAAAAGCCTTTGATGTCTATTAACTGTAATTTCTGATCCCTGCATCTGCATGGCAACAATGTGTCAGCCAAAAAATCTAATCAATAGACCAATCACAGACAGCTACAGCACTTCTCTCCTCTCATTGGTCAGTTCATTTCTCTACAGCTCAAAATTTGAAAGTAGCAAAATTACTATTTCTATCCTGGACTCAGGTCGTAGAAATCAAATTGGTTTGTCACACACTAAAACATGAGTCATGACCAAGTGGCAACCTCCGGTCTAAAAATATGAGTCAATGCGGAAGTGTTAAAAGCTGCAGTTCATCGAGGATCCGCTTGAGGCTGGCTCCGGAAGTACCGGAAGTCACATACACATGAAGGGGGGAAAAGACGATCTTTGCAGCATTAATAAACATGTTTACAGCCTGGTACAAAAGATGAGTGTAGTCTGAATAGCTAATTTCTCGATGTCCTCTCACTGTGAGGGGGGGTGAATTTTTTTCTAATTCGGCAATTTCGAAGATATTGAGATTACCAGTCTTCCAATGAGAGGCACAGCTGCCTGTGGGAACACTGCAGCTGTTGGCTAGGAGGCTCAAAGCCCGCCTCTTTACGTCACACTGGCTCGACAGAAGCAATATGGCTGCCGCAGCCGATTGGTCTCAAAACAGTTCTTCAGAAACAGATGGGTGACATCACGGATACTACGTCCATATTTTATACAGTCTATGGTCATAACAGGTGGCGTGGATAGATATTTAGCACTTCTATTTAAATCATCAGACCTACAAATTAAAAGCTGTTTGATACTATTTCTCTGACAAAAACAATCACAGTACCAGCATGTGCACAAAATATTTTAAAGGAAGCTAACAGTGCATTTTTTCAGCAAGTAACATGTAACCACAAAGATTAGCCTCTGCATCATGTTTCGCTAACAGTATGGGGGGAGCTAAAGATAATGATTTTGATGAAACACAACCAAAATGTTTCATTGATAGCATACATGGTCGATAACTTTTAGACTGTGAAGGAATTTGCAATCATATGAGGTGAAGAGAGTCAATTATTAAGCTAGCAGGGAAAGCAGGTAAGCTAGGCAGCGTAGTTAGCAAGCTTTGCGTACAACAAAATGGGGAGGGGGGGAGCCTGGAGTGGCTTCAAATTTTTGTTTGTCTTCCAAGTTTAGTTTCACTTAGTTTGACAAAGCTGAGGATTAGGAACTGAATTTATCAATTATTCATAGCTGCTCCCCATTCATAGCTGTGCATGCTAAATGAATGGGGGGGTGTACATTTAGGCTACAGCTAAGTCATTTTTAGGAATTTTGTTTATGTGAATGTTTTCCATTTCCAGTATCCTCAATAAACAGAGATGTTAGGAGTTTTATCAATACACTGAGAAGCTTAAAGCTGGGGTTGGCAGTCAGATTTAGATACACTTTTTGATATACTGGTTTAAATTATCTTTATGTCCCGATGGCAATCAATACATGATGTGTTTTTAAAAAACAGCGAAAAAAAGCCGCTAAACAGCCAGAGTAAAAACCTGGGAAAACACCAACCAATCCCTGCCTTTGGGAACCAAAATACAAAACCAATCAAATCCTGTCCTGCTGTTCGCCCGCCTCCTGCGCGTACATTTCCCCAGCGTGCACTCTCCATCCCCTGCCTCTATTAACTGCCCCTCTCGCTCTACCTCAGGCCTGTCCCCTCTGACCCAATGAGGTGCTTTGCTCAGGACTGTAGTCTGGATCAGAGTCTACAAAGCTCTTACCATGGGTGCTCTGACAAGCAAAAAAATTAATGACATTTAGTAAGTCCTACAGAAAATTTAGATGTTATATATGTACTATAGCTTTTCTCCTGATATCGTGTCACCAGTTCAACTGGATAATGCTAGCATGACAGTTGTGAGTACTAACAGCAACCATGTTTGTTTGTGTTTTTAACTTTCGCTATGATAATGTTTTGGTGTTTTCTTACCGCTGAGTGAGACATGAGTTGACGTAGTGCAAAACACAGATGACGTGCTGAGGACCGGTTTTGAATCAGTCACGATCATATGGTTGCGAATCAGCAGCGCTCGTGCATGTGAGCGGGGGCGTCGTTTTGGAGGAGCTCCAAGGGGAGGGGTTAGACGGAGTCCTGAGGAAATGCTACATTCAAATTCATGCTAGTTTTCCATGACTACCAACCCCAGCTTTAAAATATAAAATGTCTCAATCATTAAATTGGGTCAAATTAGCAAATCAAGAATAATGTGTTAGCTTGAACTTAACAGTAATGCTAGCTTACCTTTCAACATTCACTGGCTGCCACTTTATCAAGATATAAAGGCAGTAGCTACAGTTTGATTTGATGGGAAGGGATCTCACTACAGTGTCCATGTTTTTTTTAAGTTTAGACAGTAAAGGCTGATTTATACTTCTGCGTTGAATCAACGGCGTACCCTACGCCGGGGGTCCGCATAGCTCCCGTACCTACGCCGAGGCCTACGCACGTAGCTGACGTGCACCTCCTCCAAAATGTAACTCCCCGTAGAGCCGACGCGGACCGCAAGCCCTGTGATTGGTCCGCTCGGCGGCTTTGTCTTTCCCGCATTTACAACACTTCCGGGATCCCGGACATCGGCAGCACATCGGCCGTGTATTTCATCTCCTCCTCTCTATTCTTCATGTAATCATGTCTGTATGATAAACAGCAACATGTATCAGCTGTAGATTAACATAACACGCTCTGAAACTCTGTGGAAAAGTAAACAGAGATCGTAGCGGGACCGGAAGCAGGCGGCCGGCTATCAGAGAGACCGCACTGCCCTCAGGCGTTTCGGCGGAGAATTGCTGCGCGACACGGACACACCGACGCACAAGTATGTGGGGCTCATGTCCGCGTCAGCCCCTGCTGCGTAGGGGAGACGCAGTAGCATAAATCAGCCTTAAGTCAGTGAAATAAATTAGTGTCAGGTCGGTTTTAAGCCTCAGGGAAAAATGAGTTTATGCAGTGTGCCAATAGAATCCCAGATATGAAACTTGATTTTGATTTACTGCAGTTTTGTCCCCAAATCCCCAAACTTCTCCCGGGCAAACACGTTGAAAATGTGTTTTCAGACTTGACTGTGAACTCAGCTAACAACTGACAACTGTTGTGTCTGTATTGTCCTCTCCCACTCTTCCTCCAAGGCAGAAAAAAAAAAACATCAGACGTAACTCCTTATGCATTTCTCTTTACATAAAACTGCAGAATGGGGCTGATGTGACTTGAGCTGACAGCCGTGGCTTGGAAGGTAAGGCAGAAAAGTGTTTGAAGATTTTCCCAGAGAAAACATAATCAGCCACAATCAGTGCCAATCAATTTCAATAGGTCATTCATTATCGTATAAATGAGCCTTGTTGATCCAACTGGGCTCATTTAATGGAGATTTTTTTTTCCCATTCAGGCAAAGCAATTTCACATCATAGAATTTATATCCATCTCATATTAGAGAGGAAAAGGCATTTAATTGTTAAATGATCACAAACAACCCCTCATGGATCAGGCTGTTTCTTACTGGTAGACTGTATGTCAGTGTTAGTCTTAAAACTGACGCCTACTGCACACTTGGCAGCGGTTAAATCATCAACATCATGTATTTTTTTTAATAACCTTGAAAACAAGTAAAGATCATTCTCCATGAGCCTCTTCCAGAAGAGCTGTTTTATGATTGAATAATTCACTTTTATGTCGAACAGCACATCTCTGGCTAAACTTCAGCTCATTTTGTAGCATCAAACAGAAAGTGCTATCTTACATGTCAGTGATATTTTACTTTGAGGAAAGCATCCTAATAAAAATCTCACTTTCTAGCATTGGGGTGTATTTTACAGGCTTTTACAGAATGAAGTGATCATGGAAATTGAACATTAGAGTCCTCCATTTTGGCTGTAAAGCAGAATTAACAGGCTCTGGCCCTGGAAGTGGACAATATAGTATATATATAAAAAAAAAGCTGTGTGAAGCTGGAGAAGTTATCACCAAGCTGCTGGTAGAAGGACACCTAGATTATATCATCACCTCTTAGTCATGACAGGTTATATTACAGGTAGTTTAAAACACCAAGGTCAAAGTATGATGTGTATGAAAGAGAGCTCCAGCGACGTCTAAATCTCTATTACAGGTTGATAGTTAAAATCACTTCTCACAGCAGGCGATGCCGTAAATTAACATTCAATATGGACTCAGGCGGCTTTTACAGGTCTTATTTTAGCTTCTTCTACAGGTTATTTGCCCTGTGAGTCCAACAAAACATCCTGTTCTAACAATACTGTCAGAAAGAAATGTAATGCAGGCCACGTGAGCTGGATGTCAAAAAAAGGGGGGAAAACTGACAAACACCCTGGATAGATTCTTTCTGCTCCACGAGGCTGTCATCTGCTACTCAATTTGGCCCGTCCATGTCCCTTCAGTGTTTGTCCATCTTCATTGACGTGATGGATCCGATCTTCACTTTTTACATTTCCGTGTTTATCCCCCGCAGCTGTGCACAAAACAGGGTTTCCTAATCAATCCCGCATCTTGGCTGAACAACTGTCATCTGCCAGTAATGAAAATAAATGTGGCGTGCTTAATCTGAATGGGAGACAGGTAGTCTTCAGCCTCTTGCATATATACAAACTGCGCCCGACTGTCAAGAACAATATGCGTTCCCTGGGAGCACACTTGCAATGCAAATTTGTCGGAGCTGTTTGTTTTGAGGGAAGTGACCCCAAATGTGACTCAAATAACATTTGTACCAACATGAACTGTTTTTCAAATGAAGTCTTCGTAGGACTATAAAATACATTTCCAGGTTGGAGAACGAAACTGAAACCAATTCTTTAACTTTTAACATGAAAAGAAGCTAAATCAAATGTATGAAAGTGTTCGGTTTAAGCCCAGTAATTTTGCAATGCCTTCATGGGTATTCAAAGCTGCCACTGTTGATTAAGTTGATTATATTCATGCACAATCACACCTGCTCCCCACTGTTTCAGATAAGCAGGGATTATTGCTTGGAGATCAATTCAGTCGCTGAGTGAGAATGAATCACAGCACTTTAAAACAAAGTAACTTTCTGCCTGCTGTTCTTTTAATTCTCCCTTTTTTAGAACATCATAAGGTAAACCTGAACAACGTATTAAAAACAATGTAGCTGCCATAAGGTTTGATTTAAGATACCACAGATGAAAAAGAGACAATTTGTGATTTTAACAAGTTATTCAACACTAAAAAGAAGAGAGCAGGTGTTCAAACAGGTATGTTGAAATAAAACCTACACTAACATACAAGTCTGCCAAATCCTTAACTCTAGTTCATTAAACTCTAACCTGTTATTTTGTGGTTTGAATGATAATAATGTAACTTTGAGTGTTCCCACATTAGCAGTATTTAGTTTTTTTCAAATGAAGTTCTGTTTTGGGGCATTTTTGCCTTTGTTTGATAAGACAGCTGGAGAGACAGGAAATGAGGGGAGTGGAGGGTGGGGGAAGACATGCAGCAAATGGTAGAGGCCGGGGGTCGAACCTGCGACCACTGCGACTGCTGTGACTGCTGCGACAAGAAATATAATTGCCTCTGTAGACCGCTTGGCCATCGGCGCCCCGCCCACATTAACAGTCTTATTGGTTGCAGGTTTTTTTAGATTAGTGGTCTCCAACCTTTCTGCAACAGGGGTTGGTTTAATGGGAGACATGTTTTTCAGGGACTAGTGCCATTGGCGATGACAGGGGCGTTGGCGGTAGGTGGATAGATGACTAAAATATAGATTTGGCATAAAAACAAACAAAGTGCATTATAAACATAGCTCACTATGACACAGGATCAGTGGGAGCTCTGAGTTTGTTTCCCTGCAACGACACCTATCTAAGGGTGATGGGAGACAGTGAAACCCAAAGTTTGTTCCTTATGTTCAGTCTATTCTGTTGGTTGCTGTCACTGCAGAGAACCCTGCTTCACAAAGATGGGTTGGTGGAATTGGAAGCTGGGTTTTCAGTGCTTTTGTGGTGATCTCAGGACATAGAATAGAATATATTTTTATTGTCATTGTACACTGTATAACGAAATTGAAATGCAACCCATTTATCAGTGCAAAATATGCTTAAAAGCAGAGCAGGAGTAAAATAATAGAAATCATAAAAACAGTAGACAAACACGCAACATTCAACATTCAAATTATTGCAACGTGTCTCAACACTGCATTTGCATTATTTAGTGCACTTATTGCTTTAGGATAAAAAGAGTTTTTCAGCCTGTTTGTCCTGTCCTTTAATCCAGAACATCAGTAGAGTTGAAGTTAACTCAAACCTACTTTTAAGGCAGCAATAAAGCCATATTTTACATAGGGCTCCTGGTATTTCATACTAAATGAAGCTTTCTTTTTCTTGGAAGTCTTGAGCTCTTCTGCTGTCTCATCATTGGGCCTTTTCCCTCGTTCAAAGAAGCTCTCCAGAGACGTTTGTTAAACTCTTCAAAAGCTATGGCATAACCCTTACTTATATTACAGATCCACTCATTCTGAAGTTAGAACCTATAATTTAACCTGTGTGCAACCAATGTATGAACAGTTAGAGTGAGTTTTTTGGCAGCTGCAGCAGTTCTTGAATTCTGATAGTTCCAGTTTTTTTTCCATCTAATAGCAACAAAGAATTTATAAAACCTCTTAGCTATACTTTACTTTTATGAAGTAAAACACCTCAGCAATAGACACATAATATATAAGCTACTAAATCCACATTTATATCCCACAATGCAAAGTAGAAACACCATGAAACTAACCCTCCACCTGTGATGAAAAAATAATACCCTGGATGGACTTTCCCTAAACCTGGAACACCTTTTTCATTTCCAGAATTAAATGACTATCCCATCCTTGATCTGGGCTCATGAATTAGACAGGAACAATGACAGCTGGATATAGAACTGGTGAGCAGTAAATTCAAGAGCTGTGGCCTTGGGTTGACATTACATTCTCTATGCTTGTAATGAGCCCTCAAACTGCTCCTTTGGCCCTTCGCTGAGCAGTGGGAGAGAGCCAAGCCACGAGATTGTCACTCCTCCAACTGTCCTCGAGCTCTCTCGTCTTTTATTTGACATCCCTGTCTTGATTAAGACAAAAGCCTTTAGAGATCCCTGGGCCATAAGGTCGCTGTGTGTATGGACGAGCCCTGCCTCTAATTACTTTAATTAATTAAATTCATGATTTCCTCTAAATTGAAGCCATTAATCAGCAGTGCAGAGCTGTGACCATTAATGATTTAAAGACATCTATAAAGGAATTATTGGGGACAAGAGGTGCTTGGCCCCTTCCCTGTTCTTTACTGCATTGATAATTGCTCTGAGCAGATATTTACAAAGAGAGGCGCTTCTTTATTCTCATCTTGTTTTCTCAACTTGTGATGAAGACCTTCACAGGAGCCAGCTGAGTAAATAAAGTGTTGGGGGTGACCCTGCGTCCCAGCGCTCGTGGTGTGAACGCATCCTCCTCTGTGGTTGATATACCGAGTTGCCGTCTTATCTCGGGTTGGACACGAGACTCCCAGCCCTTGTACTCTAATCCTCTGGTTCCTTAAGCCTGAGCTCTGCACCCCCCGTTGACAGTCGGCTGTGTAATCCTTCAGAGATCTCCCTGCCTGTGTAGTAAGCAAAGCACTGCTTTCCTTGGAACGACTCCCACTATCACTGCAAGCCGACTGAAATTCTTATTTTGACTTTAAAGGCTCTAAAAAAGCTGCTCACACCTTTGTTTTAGTTTCTATCTCTGTGGTGCCATGAGTGTTAGAGGAAGTAAGATGAATCCCATATGCACAATGAACTTGTTGTTTGGAGTGTTAATTGATCTGATGAAGTGAATGTTCTTTCTTTGTAACAGCTGGCATAACCCTTTAAAATGGAAACTATAATCACCTTTGTAGCTGTTTTTTACCAATTTGGTTTATTTCAGCATCTTTCCATTCATTCTTTTGGAATCCCTACAGCGCAAAACAAGTTCCATTGATTGGAGGAGTGAGCAAGGGAGGGTTTCAATCGCTTAATATCCCCATTTCTACAAACTGTACCTTGATAAATCGGTGTTGTTCACAAACGGTTCCTGGTCACCCCAAGTGAGGAGAAAAAAAATCTGTTAAAGCTTAAGGTGTCCACTGCTGCCGTTTTTGCACCGGCAGTGCCTATTTTCTATTAAAACCCAATGAGATTCAGTGTTTCCAGCACTCAGGGCCCTCAGCGCCAAAATGCCCTCAGCATCAGCTGATATGTGTCGAAGCACTCTGTATTTTATTAAATTTAATGTCCTTCATTTTGTTAAATATAATGTGTGAAAACTCAATATAAATAGTGCTAAATTATGTAAATTCAAGATATATTGAATATTTACACCATGTAAATTTCCCTGTCATGTCTTTGCTGATATGTACCACACACACGAGCACACTCAAACAAGCAAATATGTGCAGTGTTTGTTGGACAAACATCTGAAATCAGATCAAAACTCTCAGTGGAATAAAGTTCATCTTTTGGAACACTGCTGCAATCATTAATGTCACTCCTTGATCACCGACTAATCAGAATCAAGAAGGAGCGGGACTTCTGGACTCAACTTTGTCAACAACAATGGCGGAGGTCCATACGGAGGAGAAAAGTTGTCACACTCGTTTTTTAGAGGTACAATTAATGGAGCGCCGCCTGCAAGCTAGTTCAGGCAGACAACTCGAGCTGCGCTTATTCATACTGACACGTCATCATCCTCCCTATCAGCTGATCTCAACATCCTCTCATTTGGCGGTCTATTTAAGCTGCAAGTCTCCCTGTCTCTGCCTCTGCTTTGCCAGTGCTGTGTGCAAACTTCGTACCCACCTCCATACATCATACAGAAGCATTTTAAAACAGACCCAATGGTAAGTACTTAGGGAAGTGGAAGTGCCGTGGGACTACTTTCGTGACCTAGCAACAGTAAACATTGGTGAGAAGCACTCTGAAATCAAGGTCATGGCCGCTCTGAGAGTCCAAACCTGCAGCAGTGGACACGGCACCTAAAGGTCCTAACTTGCTTTTTCCCCTAGTCATCATATGACCCATCGCTAATATTTTAGCTTCTCAAAAATGCAGGAGGGAGAAGTATTCCTTGTTCTTTGGACTTTGTATTTATTCAAAAGATGTCATTTTTTTGACTTCCTCAAAGGGAGGAGTATTCTAAATTAGTGCCCAGTGAAATATTTCAGAACAATGATGTTAAAGCTGGAGTTGGTAGTCAGATTTAGATGGGGTTAGACGGAGTCCTGAGGTAAAGCTACATTCAAATTCATGCTAGTTTTCAGTGACTACCAACCCCAGTTTTAATTCTGCCAGTTACAGTAAATAGTATAAGGCCAACATGCTAGCTAACAGGTTAACATTCCATCCTTCCTCAGTGTAACACCGGCTAACTCTCGATTTTTCAGCCACTGTTCTCCTTGAGTTTCATTTCCCAAGATATTTCACCTCCACATGATGACACTTCAAAATCTGCCAATCCACTCAATAATCTACTTCTACTTCTAATCTTTTCAACACTGAGAGGATTGATTGCTAGCCCCCATTCCGCTAATGGATTGCTATTCAGACTGCAGAGTTGAGTGCCTGAAATATCAATCTCTCATGTATTGTAGTTTGGTATCAAATGTCTAAAATAAAAGAAGTATTCACAATTAGAGTCATTTTAATAACACATAATGTCATACAAATGTGGTTTAAAAGTTTCTCAAAGTTTGTGCGTGTACTTTTTAATCAAATAAAAAGGCTAGATGACTTTTTTTTTTTGTCAACTCACACCCAGATTCATTTCTGTCTCCATCCCATCTGTCATTGCTCCCTTGTGATTAGTCTACAGCTCCAAGCATGCCTGGGAACGCCTAAAGATCCCCCCAGGACGAGCTGGAGGAAGTTAAGGATGCCTGTGCTGCTCTTTCTAATGGATGGATAGAAATGTATTTGTCTGGGTCAGACATTTTTCAGAGACATTTTCAGCAGAGAGGAACCTGTAAGTACCAGCTAATATGAACTCTGAGCCCAATTTGAGGAAAACATGCCCATGGCCCTTATGCCTGTTTCAGACCTTAACTTCGCTTGAGTCACTTTTGCGTCACTCATCAACATTTCTGAGCCTTAAGGTCTGTGCTGGCATATGTGAGGTGATAAATATGTAAATTAGGGCACATCAGACTTCACATTACACTACACTGAGTCTAGCATAAAAACACCATGAAATAACATATTGACTGCATTTAATGCTCAGCACCACCCATTTCTTGTTGACCTGTTTTAAAAGCATTAATGCTGGACTAGAACTTAAAACAAAGAAAAACAAAATCCTTGAATACAAAAAAGAAATCCATCTTTTGAATAGAGATTTCATGTGCTATGTTTCATACAAAGGTCACACAGATCATGGCTTATCAATATGGACGTCTCTCTGTCTCGCTCTAGCTGTTTTCTCATACACCTGCTTAGTCAAAAAAAGCCTCAGGATGTTGATGTGGCTCATTTGCATTTACTTGCATTTTGAGCTAGAGCATGACCCGTTCAAAACCTCGGAGGGAATCTTGACCAGGCAGCAGAAGCTAGCCGGTTGAAGGCAGACTCTGATGTTACAGATTTTTCCAGGAGCGCATTTAAAACAGACAGATAAAAGAAATATCTGAAGTAATTGCTGAGACAAATACAGCTGTAAGATGTTTTTTGACATGCTGGTAGTTCATCACTTTTAAACAGTTTGAGGTCAGTATAAATATCTGAAAAACTTTTGGATTGATGGTTTGTCATTTTCATAGACGTTTATTATCCCCTGAGGATAGATCGTATTACCATTGGTAATCACATGACATCTTAATAAGGTGCTGCGAGGAGGAGGAGATTTTAGAGGGGTGTTTTGAGGTTGAAAGCAACCATTAATAAATTAAATGTCTATTCTGACGTTCATAATCCCCTGAGGATACATCATATTGACATTGATAATCACCTGACTTCTTATGAAAGTGGCACCAGAAGGCTGGGATTTAGGGGTTTTATTTGAGGTTGTAAAGTATCAATGAATCAATTCAATGCCTATTCTGATGTTCAAAATCCCCTGAGGATAGATCACATTAACATTGAAGTTCCCTTGACTCTTTATCAAAGCGCAAACATGAGGTTGAGATTTTATAGTATTTTTTTGAGGTTGTAAAGTATCAATGAATTAAATAACTGACTAATCTGGCTTTCATTATCCCCTGAGGATAGATCACATTAACTCTGATAATCTCCTGGTATTTCAACATAGTGCCACCAGGAGGTTGAGATTTGAGAGGATGCTTTTTTGAGGTTAAGTATCTATGAATAATATCAGTGCCTTTTTGGACATTCATGATCCCCTGAGGATATTTAGTTTAAACTTAATTTAGTACACTTGTTAGGTTACATGTTTCTATCTAAATTTTACCTGAACATGTAATGATATCTCCATCAACCTTTGCTGTATCTTTTTTTAACCTCTAACTAGCTACGGTACATGTAAGCATTTGGCTTAAAGCTCTGCTCTAACTAGGTAAGGTTCTGCAGAGCTTTTAGATGCTGTGCATTGCATATCTAGAGCTGAAAATTCCAGCTGATTTATTTCTGTTAAAACCAAGAAATTATCTTTTTTGAATTCTTCTTTCCGACTTCTGATTTTTTTTTACTTCTTTCACTTTTCACCCTGTTCTACTTTTTACCCAGAATGATTTTTGTGAAGGACATTCAGCTGCTAAATGTGCTTCATAGATTCTTAATTGGCTTGCCTTGTCCAAGGGCATCCTGGTAGTTCAATCTTTGAACATCATCCTGTTTTTCAAAAAACTAACTAGAGGAATCTAAAAAGCTCAAAGACATCAAGGGGAAGAAATCTATGGTATTATTTATTAGCATACAGTATAAATGAAAATAATTAAAACTGAAGGATGTTAAAATCCAAGAGGTTTAACCTGGACCTCATTTAATGTGCAAGAACTTGGTGCAGTTTGAACTGAGCCCTGTGTGATTAGCAGATTTTGAGTCTTACGAAGCAAACACGCCGGATTCAAATTAATATTGAAAACTTCCTGATCCCTGAAATGACCGAAAGACTAAGAGAGATGAAGACAAATTCTCTGAGGTGGAAAATTATCAAATGCAGATTGTGGAGCGAGGGCCAGTCAAAGAGAAAGAGAGCATGAGAGAAAAAAGGATGGGAAAAAGGGAGAGAATGTATGAGGGGAAAAAGGAGCTGTTATGGGATTATCTTTAAGACAAATGGGGAGGCTTACCTAAGGGTGACATCTCTGGTACTCCTGCCAGGTACGGTCCATCAAGAAACTTAGGCTCATTATCATTGATGTCCTGGACCTTGACCACAAATTCAGACTTGGGCTCCACCGGTATATTGGTGAGTCGATCTACAGCCTGGGCACTGAGCGTGTAGTAGGCCTGTGCCTCCCGATCGAGGCGCTTTGTGGCGTGGATGTCCCCTGTGTTCTCATCAATGGTGAAGATGGAGGTGGCGCCCTCACCGGAGAGCACATATTTCACTTTGCCATCTCCTTTGTCCACATCTGAGTGTAGCTGTTGAAAGAAAAAGTAACATTTTAGTGAAGGTGACTACATACAGTAAGAGAATGATCTGTTGGAGGAAATACTTCTTCAATATTTGAGTGCCAGATTTAATAAAGAACAACTTGAGGGTTACATACATCTGTGGTTCATACTTTACATTATCTATTCAGAGATAACAAGCAAAACTGATTCAACAGGACGGTATTTTATTAAATTTAATGCCTCTCATTTTGTTAAATATAATGTGTGAAAACTCAATATAAATAGTACTAAATTATGTAAATTCGAGATATATTGAATATTTACACCATGTAAATTTCCCTGTCATGTCTTTGCTGATATGTACCACACACACGAACACACCCAAACAAGCAAATATGTGCAGTGTTTGTTGGACAAACATCTGAAATCAGATCAAAAGATCAAAACATGCGCCATTTATGCATGAATTAATTATGTCACAAAACCCCCTTATGATTTGCATTTTGTTTCACATAATGGCATGAATCTGAAATGGTGCTATTTGTCGCAATGTCACTGTGATTTGCTATCTAATTGATCAAACTGGCAATTTCCATTTAAACCTCCAGCAATTACAGCTCATCGCACATAAAACAGATTTCACAGCTTTCAAAAAGTGTGTTTGATTTGTTAAAAGTATGATCATTTAATGAATAGACCTTAGTGTTTCATTTTTATCCTGTCATTTTGAACTAGATAAACATATTTATTTCACCAAAGCTTTTAAAAGTACTTTTTAAATTGCACAAAGAAACCTTTTAAACCAAATACTTAAGCCCAAGTGGAGGACCTCTAGTGTTTGTTTGCTGTCTTTCCTCTAACAGTGACGTCAGGTGGGCCTACTTCTTTGCGCCAGGTACTGGAGAATCCAATATTCAAACGGCCGCTTGACCGAGTGCTGAGAGGATGCTTTGTTGAGTAAGAGGTTCTCAAGCTGCTCTTCTTTTATCCATTTCCTGCCCTTATGTGGAAAAGGAGCGCGGATGATTCAGTGGGCATAAATGGTTTTTATACAACTCCACGATGACATGTCTCTGTGCCATGACATCTGGATATTCATTTTCAAATATTTTCAACAGCAACGTTTCATTGCTACGCAGCCAGAAGGCATGCACGGAATGATGCATGTTTTTTTTTCTACTACTGATTCTGATACCTTGACTTGTGTTATTGCCAACACTTTCTGATACATGGAGGAAAAACATAAAAGACTACTTATACTGGATTCTTAACATGTAGCACATGTACCATTTTATGGCCTGGCTCTAAACACTGAATTGATTTAGCCCATTTTGTTGTCCAGTGGCCTTATTTTTATTTTTTTTTACAAGTCCTAATCTATTTTCTTCTTTATCTTTAAATACATAAAAACATTCTTACATCTCTCATGAGAAAGAACTAGTTGATGTATTTAGCTAACATAGCAGTCTATGCTAGCACTTGTCCAAGATAGTGTCAAAAACTGATTTATTTTTCCTTTTATTTTTTTTAATTTTGAGTTGGTTTTTTTTTTACTGGATTTGATTATCCTGACTTTAAAGATAAACGTGTTCTTATATTTCTGGAGAGAAAACAGTGATTTACCCCTAATTCTATCTTAAGCTAACATTAGTCTTTTCTAGCATCATTGATTTTTGCTTTTTTTCCATTGTGTTGCTCTAAAACAGTACTTATGTCAACAAAATGCTAATTGTTAGCGCTTTTTAGTGAAGAAGACACAAGTAGACATTTGAAGGGCTATAATTTGCTATAACAGGCCAAGTTAACATTTTGCTAGCTTTGACTAATGTGGCACTGTGGCTTCTTTTTTTTCATATGATAAGTCACCTCAAACTAGTGTTTTATATAGATAAATTATATGAAAGTTGTGATTTAAAAAGTATCTGATAACAGCCATGTTTAAAAATCTATGTCTAACCAGAGGAACTATTGTGGAGCCAACAAATGAGGGTATTGGACTGACATGTTCACTGGTATACTCCAATATCCAACAAGCATTTCAGCCTGTATCAGAAGCATTGCTAATAACAGTAACACAAATAGTGAAGTTTGGAAGTGACTGATCTCCAAGTGGTTTTCAGATACTCAAATGCTGACAAGCTGACTAATCCAAAGGTAAGAAAACACTCAGAAAACAGTGAAAGCTGAGCACATTTAAGTCAACATGGCTAAATATAGGATCATATAGTCTATCGTTATTTATGTCGAATTGGTTTGCAGTGTTACTAACACTGGCAGAGCTAGCACCACCAGCCTTCAGTTCTCCTTGCAGATTATCATCAACATGCCTGTGGTGGTTACACATTGGTCCAGAGGTTCTATATTATTTTAAACATACACAGCCTACATACAACTTTATCACCATTTTCTAGAACAATTAAGAAGCTACCAAATCACGCCACAATATGTCATTTGTCATCTGTGCTGGTTTACAACTGGGTAGTAGAGCACCGTAGCATAGCCATTAGACAGCGCTACAGCCAAAGCTTGTTGCAGAGCTGCACTACAGCTTGGACACAACTTCTGACCGAAACTTCAAGTCTACAATAACTAAACATGCACATCCCTCATAAGAACAACTTAAAGGCATGGGCTAACCACTCCTGATAGGGAAATCAATTGTACATGTTTTTGCTAATCGCAAGAGCTGAGATAATAAAGTAGACCAAGATTCAAGCTTTAAGATCAGGCCTTTATATCAGTTATGTAACCGCCCTCTAAAACTAGTTGCACATGTTATGAGGGTCGTGATCGTGTCATCAAACCCAGTAGTTTGTTGGAGGAGGAAGAACAGTCAGAGAGGTAATGTTTCAGCGACATCTCTACAGACCTACAAAGAAGTCACTCAAGTCTGTCTGAACCTGTCTTGTCTCTACAACAACCTTCTACTTATGGCAGAGTTTTATTCCCAGAAGAGCGATTCACGAGTGTAAAGATGACTTTAAGACCCCTCCTCAAAGTACGACTCAAAAAAAAAAAAGAATCCTTGAACAGCTCTATAAAAAGAACTCTTGAAGCTTGGAGCCAACCTTGAATAATCCTGTTTGAAGTCAGAGCTGTCTGATGGCCGTCAACCCCTTCAGTATGCCGAACATCAGAGTGATCACACTAAGTGCCACATATCTGAGAGGAAGGCCATTGTGGGTATTCAAAGATGGACAGATGGACCATTTTCAACTGTCAGCATTTAGCAAAGTGCACATTTCTGTCTTTGCTCCATCACCTCCAACATACATAACACCCCAATTAACAGCAAGGCCTGCGAGCAAGCTTTTAGTGGATTTCTTTTTACTTGATGTATTTCCTGTTTTTTGATATTTGGTGTCAAAAGTGTAGAGAATAAAACTTCAATTGCTTTAAGTGCAATGCCATAAACGCCCTAATTTAAATAAAAATCCAAACAATACTTGTCTCTGCCATTCAAAACAACCATTGAAACTTTTGATTTCAGATGTAATCAGCCAAACATCTTCAGAGCTACTCAGAAACTATCATGAAGCAACCAAAATGTCAGACGCTGAGATATGGTTCCCTCCTTTGCAATGCTTGGTGGCTAAAAACCTGCAAAAAAGTTAGGAAACAATGCACAACCTTTACCAACAATGCTCTAAAACAGCATCTGGAAATGTGAACACAGATCCTGCAATGGTTCATCGCAGTTCTTGACATCTTGTCAATAAATATAGACATGATATTTGATAATGCAACTTTTTGGGATTCCATTGTCACTTGGTACAAATGATCCAACTGGCAAGTTCTCAATAAAACAAGAGGAGACTGGCAGAACAATCAGAGAGTGATGACCCACAACAAGGCCACCAATATTCAATAGTCAAGTCTTCTATAAGGTCCACATCTGACATATTTCCTAAGACTTGTCAATATTGGGGCTTGCAAAGTATGGATGTGGTTAGATAAGGTGTTATCCTCACCTCAGCTGTGCATTTGTTATTTACTCATAGAGCAGAATCCTTTCATGTACTTAGAATATAGTTTATGTGAAAAGCAGGCATAGCTTTTTTACCCATACATATGCTAGAAAATGTCCTTAAAACATTTGTTATGAAATATGTCATGTTCACGAGGGAAAAACTGAGTTGAGTTGGCAACATTTTTGACACAGTTGATAGAATTTGGCAAGTATTTTTGCTTGTTCTTTAATGGAAATTATTTCTTGTTGGTGAGTCAGATCCAGATACTGTCCAAATTGCTTGTTCCTCAGTTGGATGTAGCCCAAAACTGAATGGGTTGTTCCTTGGCCATGTGCTACAGTCCTTCACCAAGTTTCATGAAAACCTAGCCAGCAGTTGTTTCTCTCATCTTGGTGATAACCAGACAAAGAAACAGCAAAACACAAACATCTCTGTTGGAGGAAATTACTATTTTATGAAATCCAACTTCAGCTGAAGTAAAAATTCTTAAGACTTACTGAGAGCACATTTTTTGCTCGCTTTGAAACAGTTTCTTTTTAATTATTACCAACAAAAGCAAAATGAACTATCAGCCAAAAGACTGGCTGTTTTAATTGAGTTTCTATAATGCGTGTCACCCAAAGACTGTATAAAAAGATGAACAAAATCACAGCTCACCGAAAAGTGAGACCAAAAGATCGGGGTTCCTGCTACTGAGTGGCTGTGGTGTAAGTCACAAAGCCCGCCTCCTCCATGTAAACAGATAGAACATGGGTCAAACTTTAAAATCAAAATACACATCAAAGTAATTTTTCTCCATCATGCAATCTGACTTAAGAGTTAGTTCTTACTATTTTGATTCACACCATAGTGTTTCAATTCCTGGTAATCGTAGTTTAATTAGTAGTTTGATGTTTTAAAAGAAAAAGCTTTACTGCTATGTTTGACAGCTCTGTTGACAAAGGAGGCTCCTGCAGGTCTGAGTGAATCAGACTAGTAGAAGGGGGAAATTGAAGGAAAACCAACCGGCAACTTCTGGCTGTGAGAAATGAAGCCGATGCAGAAGTGCAAAAAAAAACTGCAGTTCCTTGAGTGTCCACTTGAGGCTAGCTCCAGAAACACCAAAAGTCACATACACAACCATTCAAAAAAGGTGATCTTTAAAGGAAAAATAAACATTTTTACAGCCTGGTACAAATTGATTTCTTTAATTCGAAATATTAAAGTTATAAGTTCTGCATGATTAGAAGCATAGCTGACTTGAATGACAGGCGGGCACACTGTAGCTGTTAGCAAGAAGGCTAAATTCGCACCTCAACTGCACCTCTCTGCCTGTAGTTGGGGTCAACCAGAAATGAGGGTTGAGTCAGCTCTTTCCAACATGTCCACTAACACCAACAAGAGTCCACCAACAATAGGCTTCAAAACTCCACTTCAGAAACCAATGAGTGACATCACTGAGGCTACATCTTCATCCTCATTGCAGTAAACCAAAGATGAATGTGTGTTAAAGCTAGCTAAAGGGAAAGCACACCAGCAGTAATACCAATATCGTCACCAGTGTAATATTACAGTGTCTGTCATGAAGGACATTTTGGCTTCACTTTTGTACAATAGGAGGAGGTGGAAGCACATCGTCCATCATTATGCAACTGGCATAGCTTTTTTGTTGTTGTTGCTGTTTCCATGGTTAACTTTTAGAATAAGCAGTACATTAGCAGGTTAACAGAATGCTTTAGGAAAGTTTCAGTAAATACCTTTTTATCCATATGGGCTTCCAAAGTAGACACATTGAAATGCTCTATAGCTGCTTTAAAGTGTTTGTCAAGGCAACAATGTTAAATCAACTCACTCAACTCTCCTTCCTTATGTAAATATGGAAATAAAAAGTTGAGGGTTTTGTATCTTCTACAGTCTGACTAAAGCGCAAAAACAGTTTTGTGGCTTAATGTAGGCAGATGTCAGATTTTCTAGGACACCAGGAAACACAGTTTGCAGAAACACTCCTGTCCCACAATTGTGTTCCTCAGAAACAACAAACTGAGTTGTTGTCAGGGCCTAACCTTGAACAACAATGGTGCTGAATCACAGCTGGAAATTCAGATGCAGCTCCCCGCTTGGTTCAGACAAAACCAGCAGCCCACGCAGCGATGATGCTGCCTTTAAACCACCTTATAGTGAAGCTTTTGAATTGAGCCCATCAACATGACTTCCTGATGGATTCTGAGACATTCAGGTTGAGGGGGTCTCATTGAGTCTCCTTATCACTGCATGAGCCTGAGTCCAGGTTTAGCTGTTAACCGTTGCTGATGAGAAAAGCTGGAGAGAAGGCCTGCTGTGTCCTTTTTTTGGAGTCATCTGATGGTTTATAAGAGCCTCATTGATGTGATAGGATTTTTAATACCCTAAGTTTCTATTGATTGAGCATTAAAGAGCACCAAAGTACAGAGTGTGCAGCTTATAGTGAAGATTATATTTGAGTAATTTATTACTTTTCCTTGTTAGGGTTATTTTTTATTGTCAAAACAGGACAAATGACTTGGCGCACACTGCGTTCAGGGCTTTTCAATTATGTACCACCCTCTCTTTGTTGTTTATTGTACAGCATTACTTTCCATATTACTATGTACTCACACAGGACTGTTGTTGAAACTCTTCCTTCAATTTATCTGTAAATGTCAACATCTCATTATGGGATAAATAACAATGGTATTTCAGGTTGCGAGCCAGCGCTGCAAGGGTTGAGAATG
This sequence comes from Notolabrus celidotus, assembly GCF_009762535.1. NCBI lineage: Eukaryota > Metazoa > Chordata > Actinopteri > Labriformes > Labridae > Notolabrus > Notolabrus celidotus. The sequence goes on from NC_048288.1 coordinate 24,514,182, forward strand.
ATTAGGTCAATATTATATCGGTGGCACTGAAGGAGTACACACCGAACAGAGGATACAACACCAAAGGTCTCTTATTAATGGAATCCATCAACACGCTGATGGATGCTGCGTTTCGGAGCGCGATGATTGCATTCGTTGTGTCCTCAAGCCTCTCTCTGCGTGCATACGGAGCTTGCCGTGTTTATTCACCATCTCCCGCTGTCGGGCAGCAAACTTGAGGTAAATTGTGGACGGTGGAAAGAGTCAACATTCAATCTCGAGGAAGCCAGCCTTTTTTGTTCCCGGTGAAAGCTATAGACAAGAAGGACAAAAGCTGAAGGGCCGCGAAGCATGCTAAAGGGGGTCAAAGGTCAAGCTTACTTTGTGGGATGCTCAGCGAGGTGTTTGCTTCTTTTTTCCAACTCTTTTCTGACAGCTGAGGTGCTGTGCCCTCCAAAATAATCTTAATATATACACACAAAAGAGTTCCCTACAGGAGCTTTAAGCTGTGTTTGAGCTGCTCATTTAAGACAGCATCACTCTACAGCAACAGAGATGCATGTCGACAGGACAGCTCATGCACTTTACTGTTAAACTTCTCTGAGTTACATCAGGTTGGATGATTGAATTCAAATACTTTGTTGTACAATATTGTTAATTATTAGCCATGTTACTATGTTACCGTCAATTCTTATAATCCAATTAAATGAATAATTTTACTGATCCAGGTACTTTGTTACACCTCCTCCTCTACTCAATAAAGAAGAATTGTATGACAACGCATCCACTAAGGCTGTTGGAACCATATTTCATATAATTTAACCAGTAAAAATATTCAACTTGATATTTCAAAGCTGTTGTAGTGGCTGTTTGACTTGGTCAACTTACAAAACACGGGGAGAGTGGATCTTACACGGTGTCCAAAGAAGTGTCAATGTCCAGCCAAGTATTCAGTCTTTTGGTGGTTTATTGTATAACTAAAAGCTTCGCTCAAACAAAAGGTAGCATCTCTTTCAAATCTCCTGGTAAAAAAACATTCACCATTCAGTGTCCGCCCCTCCTATCTTATCTACCCATATATATAGACGTCACCTGGTGCAAAACTATCAACCTATAACAGTGAGTAACACAAGATACTAATACCCCTATGGCAGTGGTCCCCAAACTACGGCCCGCCTCCACATTTGGCCCGGCCCCCTGAACAATAGCCTACCAGAGACGGTTATTTGGTTATTATTTATTTCACAAATAGTGTTATTTATTTCCTGACATTTTTCTGTGAAGATCCCAGAGAGGGTTATTTGGTTATTATTTATTTCATTAATAGTGTTATTTTTTATTTCCTGACTTTTTTTTCTGTGAAGATCCCGGAAAGGGTTATTAATATTTGGTTATGTGTGGCTTTCTGGAAAACAATAAATGTTTCACGTTTAGGCACCCCTGCGATCGTCACACTTTTTCTGTTACAAACTGACCCCGGCCCCCATCAGAGAAGGGAAAAGTTATGTGGCCCTCACAGGAAAAAGTTTGGGGACCCCTGCCCTATGGCATCAAAGTTAATTACCTTAATTTAAATAACAATAAATAAATCAACTGATTAAAGTAAGAAATAATCAAACATACAAAACAATGTAAACAGCTCCAACAGCTGTGTTTCCCTTACCATTCATTCGGAGTGATGCCCCCCCAACAACAACAAACACCCACACCACTCCAAAAGTAAGACGCAAAATACTTCATCAAAATACTCTGCTCTGCTCGAGGGCGGGGCTTATTCATGCTTCAAATATACAGCAAATGCTTGATTTTCATTTTGGCGTGCTAGTTCAGAGCTTGTCAGAGCTTTCAGATAGCCAGCAGGAATCTAGATCAGGCATCTCCAACCACCAGGCCACGGACTGCTACCGGATTGTAGTTCACTTGGTACTGGGCCACATAGGATTAACATAAAATGCATCCTATCTGCCTTTTTTTGGCGATCAGTCTGTCGGATGTTTCATTTTGAGCAGATTCTCTGCTCAAAGCATGCTCGGACACATGGCAGCACAGACTGGGCTTGTGTCACCGCTTTTCAACAGCTTTTCTCCTTCCGTGTGTAAAAACGATCCACACGAATTAAACAGTGATGTACTGTTAAGAAAATAAACCCGGTGGGGGGGCCAGTTTGCAGAAAAGACTCCTAAATTCAAGGCAGGAAGTGACCAGGGGAGGTGGGCGGCGTGACTCTGAGCAAGTTTGTTGGGGGCAGTGTGTCCGTATAGTCAAGCTGTCTTCCATGGAGACACTCTTAAAATTACAGCATGTACATAAGTAATGAAAAAGCACTGCTACCAGCTCTGCAGTTAGTGTTCTGAACTATCGATGGGCTGTTGAGAGATTTACGATAGAGAATAAAGTGTCCAATGAAAGGACTGAGTTCACCTACACACTTGGAAAGATGGGAAAACATGAGGTTAAACGCATTTCTTAGCTGATGATTGTTATTATGCTTAATTTTACTCCCACTTCCAGAGCCTGGCAGAACAAGGCTGCACGTATTCCATCTCTAAATCTCATCAACATTAAGGACTACATAAAATATGTATAGCTTGGCAGGGCTTATTAAAAGTGTACCCTGGTCAAATACTTTCCTCTTCCATTAATCTAACCCATTTTAAAACCGTCACTGCTCATTTTCAGGTGCTATTTGAAGTTTCAACTCTTATTACATTTACCGAGCACCATAGTTGCTTCACTTGCAAAAAAAAAAGAAAAAAAGAACTCCTCCTCTGTAATTCTTTTCTTTGCCTCCCTGGAGGTGAGCGTAGCAGCAGGCGGCGAGGCACTGCAGCTCAAAGGCACACTGAGGGATTGTGAAGGAGGGGTTCGGATCTGAACACGAACCTTTCTGAAATCAGTGCTGACACTTATCATCGCTTTGTATGCAGGCAGTTCTCAGGGGACCCGCCTGTTAGCTTTGTGTTTGCTTGTTTACCTTGTAGCGAGGGAGAAGGGTGAAAGAAAAAAGAATCCGTATCATTCGCTGATACATGCTTGTCAAATCACTGGAACTACATAGAATGTGTTGAAAATGTTTCAGCATTTTGGGGTTTTGCTTTTCCAACTTTATCCTTCATGGAAATTCATGTTGGAGAGTGGGTTTTGTTCCTCTTTAAGCTTGTGGCTTCCAGTAGAAAAATAAAAATCCCTCAAATAAAATAAAAAACTACCCAAAAAATTCCTTAAACTCCAAGTTGCACATCAAGCTTTGTGTTCCTCACTTAAGGAGAGTACAATTCCTCCCATTCAATGGACCATGCACAATCCAAAATGGATACAAAAGTCCATACCTACAGGCAACCTGTGAGCAATACTGGATCCAGAGCAGCAAACCAGCTTCAAGAGCCCTTAATCAACAATCGCCCTCCAGATATTTCACAGCGCTGCTGGAGCAGTGGGTTTAACGGGGTCTCTGGGAGCCAGGCGGTATAATGTGTTTCACAAACAACCCAAAATAAAATTATGAAACATTGACGGCGGCAGTCTGACATTGTTTCCTGCTGGGAAATTATGTGTTGCACAAGAAACCAGAACATATACAGTGGGGCAAAAAAGTATTTAGTCAGCCACCGATTTTGCAAGTTCTCCCACTTAGAAAGATGAGAGAGGTCTGTAATTTACATCAGAGAAAAAATCCAGGAAATCACATTGTAGGATTTTTAAAGAATTTATTTGTAAATTATGATGGAAAATAAATTTCTGGTCACCCACAAACAAGCAAGATTTCTGGCTCTCACAGACCTGTAACTTCTTCTTTAAGAAGCTCTTCTGTCCTCCACATGTTACCTGTATTAATAGCACCTGTTTGATCTCGTTATCTGTATAAAAGACACCTGTCCACAGTCTCAAACAGTCAGACTCCAAACTCAACCATGGCCAAGACCAAAGACCTGTCGAAGGACACCAGGAAGAAAATTGTGGACTTACACCAGGCTGGGAAGAGTGAATCTACAATAGGCAAGCAGGTTGGTGTGAATGAATCAACTGTGGGAGCAATTGTAAGAAAATGGAAGACATACAAGACCATTGAAAATCTCCCTCGATCTGGGGCCCCACGCAAGATCTCATCCCATGGGGTCAAAATGATCATGAGAACAGTGAGCAAAAATCCCAGAACTACACAGAGGGACCTGATGAATGACCTGCAGAGAGCTGGGACCAAAGTAACAAAGGCTACCATCAGTAACACACTACGCAGAGAGGGACTCAAATCCTGCAGCGCCAGGCGTGTCCCCCTGCTTAAGCCAGTACATATCCAGGCCCGTCTGAAGTTTGCCAGAGAGCATATGGATGATCCAGAAGAGGATTGGGAGAATATCATGTGGTCAGATGAAACCAAAATAGAACTTTTTGGTAAAAACTCGTCGTGTTTGGAGGAAGAAGAATGCTGAGTTGCATCCCAAGAACATCATACCTACTGTGAAGCATGGGGGTGGAAACCTCATGCTTTGGGGCTGTTTTTCTGCAAAAAGGACAGGACGACTGATCCGTGTTAAGGGAAGAATGAATGGGGCCGTGTATCGTGAGATTTTAAGCCCAAACCTCCTTCCATCAGTGAGAGCATTGAAGATGGAACGTGGCTGGGTCTTCCAGCATGACAATGATCCCAAACACACCGCTCGGGCAACGAAGGAGTGGATCCGTAAAAAGCATTTCAAGGTCCTGGAGTGGCCTAGCCTGTCTCCAGACCTCAACCCCATAGAAAATTTGTGGTGGGAGTTGAAAGTCTGTGTTGCCCAGCGACAGCCCCAAAACATCACTGCTCTAGAGGAGATCTGCATGGAGGAATGGGCCAAACCTGGTGCAAACCTGGTGAAGACTTACAGGAAACGTTTGACCTCTGTCATTGCCAACAAAGGTTATGTTACAAAATATTGAGTTGAACTTTTGTTATTGACCAAATACTTATTTTCCACCATAATTTACAAATAAATCCTTTAAAAATCCTACAATGTGATTTCCAATTACATACCTCTCTCATCTGTTTAAGTGGGAGAACTTGCAAAATCAGTGGCTGACTAAATACTTTTTTGCCCCACTGTACATTTGAATTATCCCTCCCATTGCGTAGATCATGTGTTCTATAATACTACCTCCAGCATACATCATGAATCTACCTGGGAGTAAAAGGCATTCGTTGAGGCAGCAGGGAGTTCAGACTCATTCAATTAAACATACATGAAGCTTCAATACAGAGAAAACATTGGATGGAAAGAGAGGAGGGTCATCCTGCTAGAAAAAAAAAAGTGCTAAAAATGCAGACAGGGTCTTTGGTGCAGCTGTCACTGACACGCTTGGCTTTTCATCCATTCACTGGGCCGTGTTCTGGTGAGTAGCCATGGAGCTGAACAGAGAGAGAGAGGGAGAGATAGAGAGAGAGGCTCCTCTTTTATTCCAAGTTGGGAGGAGTGGAGGTCGACATCACCATGGAGAAGCTGTTAGCTATGACAGTGGTGAACAGATGCATGGGATCTGTACACAGAGTCATGTTCTAATGGTACGTTTACTTTTAATTTTGTGTTACACTGTTTGATTACTGGTCCCTTCCTACTATCAGAATTTCAATTAGAGATGTATTAGAGGTTCAGGAGACTGGATTTTTTGAGGTACATTTAAAATAACAAACAGTATGACTGCAGAAAAGAAGGGAATAAATTGACCTTGCATTATATTTGCAAGTCACGTCTCTAAATGTAAAACTAAACCATAATAAAAGACATAACAAAGTATAGAGAATGACCACAAAACAGTCACGACTTGAGTCAAGGCCAACACAAAAAGCATCTTTGGATTCAATATATTCTTCATCAATGAAAATAAAAACATCTTCATCCAATCTTACAGAAGCAGCATTACACTGCACTCCATCTAGCTAGCAGCTGCCTTCCAGCTGTAGAACAACCATAGCCCAACTCATTGTCTGTACATTTGGAAAACACCTCCGTCTCTTTCCATTGTGAAACACTTCAGCGAGCTAGCATAAGCCTTTATCCATGTTTATGCTATAAATTTCAAAAACTTGTTTAAAATGCTCTTCGAAGTATACCAATGGTCAACCAAAAGTCCTGAGCTTAAAGACCCTTTATCTATTTTCAAAAATTAACAGGACAGAAAATTAATGTTGCTAACTGAAATATGAAACCAGAAAAGGTTGATTCCTTCCAACAAAAAAAGGAAAAGAGATTGATTAGTTTTCAAACTTGTTTTCAATAGACAGAATATAAACTTGGACAACTCACTCACCTATACCTAGCAAGTGCCTGCTAGCTTTTGTTAATATATTAAGCCTCTTTCCATGGTCTAATTTATATTTTGAGCTGGTACTGTAACTCTAGTCTAATTTTAGCCCTGCCCATTGGCTGTATATAAATTTGGATCACCCGCTTCCATAACCCCTCACATTGTTACAATTTCATGTTGCAGACGCATTTGTACAAAACTTCGTACATCTGATAGTGAGTACAACACAAGCAAAGATCTTAACTGGAGGGAACAATATGAGTACTGCTTGTAGTGTGACCAAGCGGCAACCTCTGGTCTCAAACTATGAAGCCCATGCGGAAGTGTTATAAACTGCAATTCCTTCAAGAATCCACTGGAGGCTGGCTGCAGAAACACCGGAAACCACTTTGACACCAATTCAAAAAAGACGATCTTTGCAGCATTAATAAACATGTTTACAGCCTGGTTCAAGAAAACAGCTTGGCTCTATAAAACAAATTTTTCTATCAACACACAGTGTAAGGGGGGGGGGGATTTTTTTTCTGTTGGCTAGGAGGCTCAAACCCCGCCCCTTTACGTCACACTATGCCTGGTTGAGTTCTGCATTTCCAATATGGCTGCCGCCGTCGATTGGCTTCAAAACAGTGCTCAGAAACACATGGGTGGCATCACGGATACTACGTCCATTATTTATACAGTCTATGGACTGGACACTGTGCTGCCATGTTTTGTTTGCTTGTTTGTTTCTTGTTTGTTAAAAGCTTCCAGAGTCCAACAGTCCTTTTCTCTGTACTTTGAAATTCTTTCATAATCCTTCGTAGAAAGCGTCACGGTGTCTTAACCACATTAGCAACTAGCAAACTGTTTACTTGATTTATCAGTCTTGCCTGGCTACCTGAGTTAACCGCTTAGCAAGGCAGTAACTAACAAAGCTATGAAGCTGCACGTGTCGCTAGTTGCTTATCCCTTATCTTGATCTTCAATTTTTGATTTACATTTCTATTTATTTTAAACATAAACCATACTGCTTTGACGCCATTGTACTTGCAATACATCTTATAACAGCATTGTCAAAACCAACCAGTCACATGTCTGCGCCTGAACACACAACAATATCTCAAGTGCATGAGGTGTATGTTCAGATCTGAGGCTTATAACATGGAGTCATTGAGCTGCAGCGTATTCCAGCACATAGACAGTCTGTTTATAAAGGTGTAAACCTATGTGCAGTTTGTGCTGCAATTTAAGAGATTTACTGAAACAGAGACATTCCCTCTATAGTGCACTCATCTCTCCAACAAAACCTTGATGTGTATTTTTTGAGCAGCTGTATTTTTTTTTGACTCATTTGCAGTAAATGAGTCTATTTTCTCACAATAACTTTAACTTATCTACCTTCCAGATGGAAGCATTCTCAAGCAGACAGTCATCTGATGCCTGTGAAGGACACATTCTCCTCATTTCAGAAACCGAGGTGTGTGAAAATTTGAACAGTTTTTTTTAGATCCTGTCATAAGATCAAGCTTGGCTGCTGTGTATTATGTTGAAAAATCAGCTTGAATACACTAAGTGTTTCTCTAAATGGTCCAAATTAAATAGCGTTCCAAAAACACAAAAGAAAAGGGTTTGGACTTGTTAAACAAAAGATTTATTCACCGATACAATGAAAGTGAAAGTAATATCAGCATTTTAAACACATTTCTGAGGCTCCTGTTATGATTCAGGTAAGTAGACAGTTTCTGATTCTTAATATTCACCTCAACATATGCTTCCCCACTTTAAAAACGCTCAGTGAATCATAAAACTCAGAGATGAGGTCACATTTTTGCACTCCTGTTTCCTTGTTTCAAAGGCTTGTTGAATAGGTTTTGATCACTCCTCTAAATTATGCCTGTCTTAAATTTAAGCACCAGAAACTATATTTTTACAATATAGTGCAAAATAGACTCAGGGTTAGATTTACAGTGTTTTTAAAAAACAGTTGATAGAAAACAGGAGGGAGGATACGAGAGGTTCCAGGGGTATAAAACCTCATTACAGACTCAGAACAGTCAAAATACTGCTGTGGTAGATCCTCAACTCTGATTGGTCAAAAACCAATATCTACAGTAATGAATTCTCAGCAGCAAAAGTGAGGCCAGGGAGAACCTGATCCCACATGCCATATTGAATCAATCCAAAGAGAGGAGGCCACTTCACCTCTGCCTGTTGACACTGTGGCAATGTTCTTGATGTAATACTTGAAAAAAAAAAAAACTATTAAGGAAATGTGAGTTCTTTGATTTTGAAATGTAACAAAAAAGTTGAAGTTGAAGAGATTAAAGAAGGTATACATCCAAGTAAAAAGCATTTGAAGTTGATGATTTAGCATTGAAGCTTTCAGGGTGGGTCAAGGAGTGAGAAATAAAAGCAGCGATTCTGTCAGCTGAAGGTAAAGAACTGGAAATAGTTACACTGGAGACAGTTACTGTGGCAGTGACAGCAGATAAAATAAAAGCTGACTAGTCCCTTTAAAGAGTGAAAAAGATCACACTTTTTAAATCCACAGAACAGAAGTAAATAAGCAAGAATTCAGCGTCTGTCCAGAGGAATCCAAATCAAAATGAGTGAAAGAGGCAGCTGACTACGCTGTGAAATTGACACAAAGAGACGCCTGATGGCTTGACAGCAGGTACAAAGTAAGTGCAGATAGATTTCTTTATGTAGAGTATAAATGTGAAAATGCAGAGAGGCAGGTTTCAGCAGGGTAAGGAAGGGTTCACTGCTCTCCCTCTCCGACACAGAGACTGTTCACATAAGGGAATCGGCTTTCAATCAAAGTCAGGAATGATTTTTTAAAATCCCGGCTGCCATTTATACACTTTGTCTCCATCAGACAGCGGCAGTTCCTATCTTCACCTGCTGGCTCAGTAAAACCAGAGATAATGTCTTTGTTTCCGTGTGGAGGGAAAAAACTACTATGGGTTTTTTAGAGAAGAAGGTTTCACAAGTTTTAGTCAGGCTTTAAAAGGTCAAAACATTCTCTTAACACTTTATTGAATCTAAATTAAAAATTGTCATCCATGTTTCTGTCAGATTCATGTCAAACTCATTTCGAGGTCTCAAAATAACTCACACTGGGCTTGGCTTGACATAAAAGAAGAAACAAGCTGTCTAAATATTTCTATCAGGTGAAATGACTGATTATGCATTGATGAATGAATACCGTTGAACTAGTTTGTCATTTTAAAAACGGACATTAAACATAAAAGCGAGCATTTTTTATCACTAAAAACCTTACCCGAACTCTCTCTTATTGAGGGCTGCAAATACTTGTTTGATACCAATTTTGATCTATCCGTCAACTCTTGTCATTTCAATGCCACAGCTGTCAAAAAATTGTGAGAAATGCTCATAAAAATTTTACAAAGCGCAAAGCTAGGTCTGCAAAATTCTTCTTTAGCTCCATCAACATTCCTGAACCCAATTATCCTCCATTTATTCTCCAGGAAAGGAATTCAATTCTGATATCTGAAAGGCTGCACTGAGAAAAAGTTCCTTTTTTTACTGAAAAATGAATGAAATGATAAATCAATTTCCAAAATTGTAAAATACAGAATACAAGTATAAAACAGGCCGAAACGGAAGGTAAACCTGTCTTCCTGTGCGAAGACTCCCTTTGCGTTCAGCAGAGTAGAAAACAGAAAAGACAATAAGGGAATTAAAGGCATTAAAAGTAGCCATCATGTTGTCAGAGATGAGTAATTTTGGCTGTTGAATAGAGCAACTATGAGCTGCATTAGTTTAAATCTGAAGGCTGCTAATTTGGAGGTCCCAGTGTACCTCTCGAACAGTGCTCTGTGCAGGTGGCTGAATGCACACATACTTACATAACTGGTTTTATCACACAAAGCTGCTCACTCACTGTCCAACATGCACTTCTAAAAACATTTCAAATGTGACAAAAAGTCTATAATTTACTTAGGTGCAGTGTGTCCATGTTTGGAGTAGCACTTGACACACGTATGTGTCAATGAGAGACATGCCTGAGTGTTTCCAGGCCTTTCAGTCTGGTGCCCTGCTGCTTTTTCAGGTTTGCCAACCTTGCCACCGCACGGATTTGTCATCCACATCAATGAAAGTAATCAAGCCAGCAATCAGAGCGAGCTTTCATTTTATATTTTTTTATTTTGTGTCTGTGGGTGGCGTTCATCTGCCCTCATCACAGATATGCACATAAATGGAAGACAGGAATAGGCATCCCTTTCAAAGTATTATGGGTGAGGAAATCAAAGCGCTTTTGTCACAAAAAGCCTCTTTAGATGATATCTTTGTGACGATTGTTTTTTTTTTGCTGTTGTTTTTTCATGTGCAAGTGAGTACAGGAGAACTGACAGACCACTGATGTACCAATCTAAATAATAAAAAAAACTACACAGCAGAGAGGGACTGTATTTCCATATCAAGCAGTGTGTGTACCAGCAAACTGTCTATGTCGGACCTTCACTGACAGGCATGGTAGGTGAAAAGTAGACCAACACTGGACAACATCAGAAAATTAATCAGAATTACATTTTGATTCTACTTTAAATGACTGAAGTCTTACTTGAACTTTTAATATTGATGTAGTGATTGGTTTTATTTTCTTGCATAACCTGGGCTGAAAATAAATATGTTTTTCATATGAATGATTGCATTGAAAATTCACAATACATTATTCTAGATATTTTCATTTAGGTTCACTGTGAGATATTTAGTGAAACAATTTACATAAACTAAAGGGTGTCATCAGCCTAATACTAAAGAACTAAAATAAACAACCAAATGAAACTAAGCCTCTTGTACTCAATCAGTGCCATTTATCTTAATGATCACAGGATCAACTCTCAGTATGAAGAGAACCAATGAAAACAAGTACTCTCATCATAATGAATGAATAGTTGTTTGTACTCCTTAATATTACACCAGAGTGTTTTACAAATTAATGCCCCACAGATGGATGCATGGATAAATTAATTAATGGTTAGATGATTAGTTAATAATTTAATTGATACAGACGTAGATTATTGAATTAATGATTGGGTGAAAGATGGATGGATAAATTATTCAATTTATGGATTGATGATTGAATGACTGGATGGATGGATGGATGGATGGATGGATGGATGGATGGATGGATGGTGGACAATTGGATGGGTGAACTGAGGAATGAATGTGGATTGATGAATGGACGGAAGGATGGTTAAATGAATGGATGGATAGAGCGATGATTAGATGAATGATGAAATGGATGGATGACCAAATGGATTCATGAACTGAGGAATTAATGAATGTGCAGATGGATGGATGGATGGAATGAATGATGCATGGATTCATGGATGGATGGATGGATGGATGGATGGATGGATGATTAGATGAATGATGGATGGATGATTAGATGATGATGGATGGATGGATGCATGGATGGATGATTAGATGGATGATTAGATGAATGATGGATGCATGGATGGATGATTAGATGGATGATTAGATGGATGATTAGACGATGGATGGATGGATGGATGGATGGATGGATGGATGGATGGATGGATGGATGGATGGATGGATGGATGGATGGATGGATGGATGGATGGATGGATGGATGGATGGATGGATGATTGGATGGATGGATGATTAGATTGATGGATGATTAGATGGATGATTAGATTGATGGATGATTAGATGGATGGATGATTAGATTGATGGATGATTAGATGGATGGATGATTAGATGGATGGATGATTAGTTGGATGATTAGATGATAGATGATAGACACCTTTTTACAAAGGCTTTTAAACTATAATTGATTGGGTTTTTTTCTTGTTTTGTTTTATTTTGCTGCCTTGCTCTTCTTTATTTTTTTTTGCACTGTTTTCCTTTGCTTTTCTATTGTATAATTTTATCTTATTTTCCTGTAAAGCGCTTGGAGAATCTTTTAAAGCGCTTTTATAAATAAAATGTATTATTATTATTATAGATGGATGGATGGATGGATGGATGGATGGATGGATGGATGGATGGATGGATGGATGGATGGATGGATGGATGGATGGATGATGAGATGGATGATGAGATGGATGGATGGATGGATGGATTGATGGATAAATGAGCGATAGGATGGATGGAAAAACTGATGGATAAATGGATGACCGGGTCCGTTGTTGGTTAGCACAACATCTTTGCTGTCTTGAACCCAAACTGTATAATTGTGGTGTGCATAAGCAGGTTAAAAGTGTAAATAAATCCACAGATTATTTACAGGAAGTAAACCCTGCTATTTGAAGATATAAATATACATTTGGGGATCCAACACAACATCTATCAATAATTATCTTCTATATAGTAGATTACAAGCAGAAGATAAACTCAAATCAACTTGCTTTACATGGAGGTCAAGGTAACAATGTGAAATACAGTGTTCAGAGTTGTTAATGTGCCAACACCATGTTCTCAAAATGCCAACAATGTTGGTCTATCTTGAAAAACTAATGGAGAATGTTTTTTTTAAGTTGTGAAATGTTTGCTTTTCATTAAAGTTTGTAAAGTACATGTAATATAGGTATTTAAAACTGTTGTATGCATGACCTTTTGATTGTTTTGTTGGTGCATAAGCTGTGAATACTGGACAGAAAGCTATTAGTCAGCCTTTCCCAGCCTGTAATGAGATAAAGTTGTACTTGGAAACAACCAAACTTTGACACTAACAACCCCATTGGACCGCCATGCCCTCATACAAGGAGGGATTCAAACAAGCATGAAAGTCATTTTTCTCATTAAGAAAATTAAAAAAAAAACGGGCTGCAGATATGTTGATTGATACTGAGATCAACCAGTGGGTTTCTGTTTAAGCCTTCCTACAAAATGGTCACAAAGTGTGTGTTTTTGCAGGGACTGACAGGTTTGAAATGCAAAGTAGGCTGGAAGAAACAACTGAAATTCATTACAGTGATATTGCTACAGGAATGAAATTCATACAATGACAAAACTTCAATGAAAAGGGACAAAAGAGTACATCATACTGCAAGGGACAAGAGCAGGACAAACAGTACAGTCTAAGAGGCTACAGTGGGCTATAAATATCACTTGACATACTGTTCAGAACGTCTGGTCCTCGGCCCGAACTCTGTATTATTCTTAGTTTTATATATTTCTAATTTTCCTTTTCTTTTCTGTTTTATTATGTTTGTCATTTTAATTATGTTCTTTTATGCCTGTCTGAATGTCTCCAGTGCTTTTAATGTTTCAATGTAAAGCACGTTGAGTTGCCCTCGTGTATGAAATGCGCTATACAAATAAAGCTGCCTTGCCTTGCCTTACACTGAACTCAATGAAACAATGAACTCAATGAAACAACTTTCTGTAAAACTCATATTAACAATGGGTCTTAGTCATGGATGAGGAGTGTTTTATATAAAATCATCACATTTGACAGACTGTTTAAAAACCCTATACAGTATTAAAGGAATTATTAAGCTGAGTATCAATGCATAACGTTTGCTCAACTTATCAGCTTTCACATGTGCCAGGATAAACCGTTTCATATGTGCACTTACTGAGCAATATTTGAATTGGTTTGATTTTACATTATGTAAAACTAAGCTAACAAAGAGAAAATTATTCCAGCCATCAAGAAAGAATGAAATGTTCCATATGTGACAGCTTCATATGGACTGTAGGTAGGCCGAGCTAAAAGAAGTCATGTTCAAAGAAAAGCAATTGGAGTAAAAAGAAGACAGAAGCATGGAAATACAATAAATTAATATATATATATATATATATATATATATATATATATATATATACATGGTTTTCTAACTGGAGGTTATAAAGAGGCTAAAACACGGAGTTTGGTCACTAGGTGAAGGTAAGTCTAAATGTAGATGTAGGCAGATGTGCATCATTATTGATGGTATAAGTAGACATCTTTGTTTTCAAAAGCCAATGTGGAAATCCTGTATACCTGCATTCTTATATTAGCCAATAGGGGGCGACTGCAGCAGTTGTGAAAAAATAACAACGAAATTAAAACAAAAACAAAATCCAGTTGCAGGAAATCGTTTAGGGAAAATAAAAATAACCAATGTTCAAAAGTTTTTGGTTGAAAATTGCTAGTGTTGATTCTTCTTTATAACATTAGTTTGTTTATTTTGTAAACTTTTGTTCCACTTGTATTAGTAGTAGTAGTAGTAGTAGTAGTAGTAGTAGTAGTATTTTATTATTACTATTATTATTATTATTATTATTATTATTATTATTATTATTATTATTATTACAAAAAACAGCTTTAGGGGATGCCAGCCAATGATTGACAAGTAGCTACCATGTCAACTAATCAACCCCAATTGAGGTGTAAAAATACAATCAATCAATCAATCAGACTGTATCTGTAAAGCACTTTTCATACAACAATAAATGAGATAATAAAATTCATCCATCCATTATCTTGACCGCTTATCCCGTGAGTCTTTCCCAGCTGGCTTCGGGCGGAAGATAGGCTACACCCTGGACAGGTCGCCAACCTATCACAGGGCTAACACAGAGAGACAGACAACCATTCACGCACACACTCACACCTATGGGCAATTTAGAGTGATCAATCAATCTGATTAGCATGTTTTTGGACTGTTGGGGGAAGCCGGAGTACCCGGAGAGAACCCACGCATGCACGGGGAGAACATGCAAACTCCACACAGAAAGGCACCTGCCGAGCCGGGAGATTCGAACCAGGAACCTTCTAGCTGTGAGGCAACAGCGCTACCCACTGCATCACCGTGCAGCCCAAGATAATAAAATAATAAAATATTTATCCAGTAAAAGAGAATAAGATAATAAAACATTAAAAAATGATCCATAAAAATCAGCTAGCATAAGTTAAAAGACTTCAACTAATAAATAAAGGATTACATAAATAATAACCATTGCAGTAAAAATATTAATATATCTAAAAAAATATGTTATAATGAAACTCTAATAAGACATATTGTCAGTAAAACTAACTAAAATGTTACCCTAAATGAGTCAATAAATAAAGTCATAGAAGGTTAGATGGAATAAGACTCAGCTAAATTCAAGACTAAAAAGGCAGGTCTTGAGTTAGATTTTAAAAATGTTTATGCTCTGTGCTGCCCTCAGAGTATAGACCAAATACAGTCATATTTTGTTCCAAAAAGTCAAGATGATACCTAAGCTTGAGGCCCTAGAACAAAAGGTCATGAACCAATTGATGCCGTCAAGTCCAGTGTGTCCAGTAGATAATAAAAAAGGGCCAAGGATACAACCTCCTGGTGAGTTGAATCACTGAATTTCATCAATACACTTCAACTTTATCAATATTTCACTGTATGCATGTGTCTCTCTCTCTATGTGCCTGCATGTTATCACAGCCCACATTCAATTCCAGCCTGATAGTGATGGCTTGCTACAGACTCAGCTCACTCCTCTGCCTCTACTGTGAGTCACTTTAAATGGATTCTTTACTCATTGCTATTGACCTAAAGCTTAAGATACAATCAAATCAAATCCTAGAAAGTGTGGCAACAATAGTGTGAGAGATCCTGCATGTTCTTCCAGGGTGAAATGGCATTTTCCCCTCGTAGTGCAGCTGGTGCTTTGTGTGTGAATGGTTTATAACAGAATTCATTAGTGCAGGTACTGTTGTAATTGTCACATCAGAAATACGACAGAGTGAGG
The DNA here is from genome assembly GCF_009762535.1 of Notolabrus celidotus. NCBI lineage: Eukaryota > Metazoa > Chordata > Actinopteri > Labriformes > Labridae > Notolabrus > Notolabrus celidotus. The sequence continues at coordinate 24,530,130 of NC_048288.1, forward strand.
TATAGCCTCCTTTCGTTCTGGCTCTTCAGATGAAAAAAAACTCCACCCCATATTTTACAGATAATAAGAAATAAAGCCAGCCACAAAAGGTGTTCAGCAGTCAAGGAATCAACAGGTACTTCAACTGCTATCATATTGTGCCAGCTGTGTAAGGTAAAGCCTCCAGTATGTCTTCCCTATCATTAGACGGCTCACACTAACAGCAGTCCACTTTGTGTGGTCGCGCCTGTAAAGTTAAAATGTTCTACAACTTTATAAAGTGCTCCATTCTGCCAACTAAAATGACAGGCCTTTCCAAAGTGGCTGCTTTCCATCTGTCCCAGAGCCACTCCCCATTGGCTGTCATAAGAAAAAAAGGCTCTGGCAGTTTGTTGAAGCTGGAGGCTAAAACGAGGAAGTATTTCTTCTGTACCATGAAGTGGAATTCACTACTGTTTTTTCCCTTTTTTGTCTAAGTATGACAATATAACAACTCCAGTTAAACAGGCCATGTTGTTTTGAGGGGTATCTACTCATTTCAGAGGCTTCATCAGTCCAATTTACAGAAAACCGCAGAGGCTTTGTGGTCGTCGAGATCACTTGTGAGGTTGCATAGTGCTCTGGAGAGCCATCAGAGTCGTGGCAATTAAGCCTCCTTGGAAGGGATTTTAGGACAGCACTTCAAGTAGTTTATGGTCGCAGAACTCCTCAGCTGTGGGAGGATTATTCTGATCTGGTGATCTAAATTTTCTTCCAGCACATTGATGAGATTGAAACTGTTTTAGGGTGAGATATCTCATTGGATAAATGGTGAGAACACTTTTGGAGATATTCATTGTCCCCTAAGGATAAATCTTTCAGAATTTGCTGTCCCTCCTAATGACTCAAAATCTACTTACTGGTTTGGCACTGAATTTTGTCCCAAACTTTAAGGCTCCCAGTGGATGTATCACAATGACTTTAGGGCTTCCTGAGTTTTTGTGACTATGAAGAAATGTGTTAACAAGTATTAGATGGAATTTAATCAAGTTTGGTACTTTGACTTTTAATTTAATGCCATCATCAGGTTTTAATTTCCAGTTTTCTAATACTATAACAGTTAAGACCTGCTAAGGTTACATTGTTGAATGTAACCTTGTTGAATTCCAAAGTGCATAATCACAACAAAGTTTTCACGTGACACTTAAAGTACTTAAAGTACTAAGTATCTCCTTCCAACAGGCAGAAACCTCAGGCAGACCCAGACCTATTGATGAACATCCATCTGCCGCTAGTTGTAATTTGTGTTTAGACCAAACCTGTAAATGCCAACTTGCAAGTGGATGCAACTGTATTATCCATGATATCAAAAAGAATGTCATACTTTGATTCGTCAAACTTCAGGACAGTTTTTCTCTTCACCTTAGTCCATCTTGAATCGCTTCATTGATGTTCTGGATCATGTTTATGTGGTTTCCTCAGTTTTACCTCACGTTTGTGGAAGCAGTGACAAACTGGAAGTGATTTTGAGCCCATGCAGTGACATCCACTACAGAGTCATTAAACATAGTCCCTTTTGTGCAGAGATGTCTCCAGATTCTACTCATGATTTAACTATATTGTCCACTATAGATGACGAAATCCTCAAATTCTAGAAATTGGTGAACTATTTGCAGATGCAGTCTCTCACATAGTGGGGAGAGAGAAGTGTGTAGTTCACAGCCTCACTATTGATATTGCCAGTGAAGCGGCAATCTGCTAATATGGCATACTTAGAAGTTGTGCCAGTTGGCCAAAATGACAACAAAGCAGAAACCAGACATTTCTGACATCATCAGCATATTAGGAGTGTTAATTTGAACATATGTGTTTATAGCCAAAAAGCACCACTTTGCCAAGGTAAATAAGCAGTATCACAGAGATTCTCTCATTGCCCTAAACTAGTATTCTTGAACAAGTCTGAAAATTAATCAACTCAGTCAAAATTTCATTCAGCAATTCTTATTCATATACCTACTCTTTTTGTTCAACTGCGTCCCTAATATTAATCAAAAAGCTGTAATGTAATAATTCAAAACAGTCAACAGAAGCACAGCAGGTGTAGCATAACAATTTATCAACTGTGAAAAATGAAATATTAAATCATACAAGTTTGTGTGCCCAAGCAAATACTCTCTGTCCTCAAAGAAAACATCAGGCTGTAAGTTATTCATGGGAAAAAAAGGGAAAGATAAATACGATAATCACATACATTTTCTTCACCACAACTTCTATTTCTCTTGTTTTCTTCAGGGATTTTGATAAGCATTGCTTTCATGTCATTCATATAATTTCTGAATGCTCCGGGAGGCATAATTGCTGATGTTTGTTTACTCTTGCTTTTCACACACTCCAGCTCTCCACAGCAAACAGGTTTTTCGATGGTGTTTGACACACATTATTTTGATTAAAAACCTGTTCACTGAAGAGTACTCATCGCCTGGAGCACTCTGAGGTGACCGCCTGATGACAGTGACATCAATAATCTCTTCCAGGGTGCTTGTCACCAACAATACATGGATGAAGATGACCGACAAGGACAACGAACAATACAAATATTGGAGATGTGGATCAAGAGAACTATAACAACTTTATTGTTGCCAATAAATCACACAATTTCAAGAACTGGAGGCTGATGTTACTTCACCTTTATGACTCTAATGGACAGAATCTGTCTCTTTGTTGGGCATTCAGTTCACTCAGGGGTTTGGACATTGGCCACCAAGTTGTAAAGGGGTGGTTCAGCCTTAGATATTTATTGTATGTAGTCTCCCATTTCTCTCTCCCTGATTTCCGCTCAGATGTTTACTCTCTTTAGAAATAGAAAAAGGGAAAGGCCAGAGCATTCACCTCTATCATAAAATCTCCCCTTCAAACAGACTATTAAAATAAATTAATTTGTTGGACATTTGCACTTTTGAACCAAAATAACATAATCAAAACAAAATGAGTGCACTCAATTAATCAGAGACGGTTCTTCAAATCCAAATAACATGATGGAAATGTAATGATATGATGGGATACAATACAGTACTGCACAATATGATATGACACGACTGGATATGAAACAAAAAAATGCGATAAGATATGATGCGACAAGATTCGATAAATGATACGATAAGATACAATACAATACCATATGATATGATACGATATGATACAACATGATACGATATAGAGATAGATCGGTATGTTTTTTTCAGGGCTGATATCGATTATTAGTAGTCAAGGAGGCCGATAACCAATATTTGGAGCCGATATTCATTTGCAGTAAAAGGGGAAATATTGTCGCCAAAATTTTGAATAATACAAATTCCAGCACTTAACTTTGTTTAAATGCCTTTAAGCATATGTTTATTAAACAGCTTTTCAGATTTGCAACATGTTAAAGGTTTTTTTTTTAATCTTAGACAATAGACATCTTTGTTTTAAGACTCTAACAAAAAGTGCAGGGAGCTCCCAGGCGCAGCAGCATGTCTAATAAAGCTCAATGAAAACTTAAACAAATAAATAGCTCCTTAAAGTTTTCTACAGTAAATTAACTTTTCCAAAATTTCAATATAACTGAAATGTTAATCTTTCACTTACCTTTGTTTCATGGGGATATTCCAGTTTTTTTGAAGTGGGTTTGTATGAGTTTTAAATCTCTAGTAATTGTAGTGCAGGGAGAAATGGAACACAAGCTAGGCTACGGTTTCTGCAGACGGTGTCATTTCAACCACGTGATTTAGTGAATTCTGAGCCAAAATAACCCAGTTTTAAATTGATCTCTAATCGGCCATCTGATTTTTAAAAAAGGCTGATGCCGATATGCGTCAAAATGCCGAATATCGGCGCCGATAATCGGCCCGGTCGATAATCAGTCTATCCCAAATACGATACTATACGACATGATACGATACCATACAATTCCTCTGTTGTCAGATATTTTAGGGGTGATTTCACTCCCCTGATTGTGAGACGACTGAGGCCACACAGATTTGACATAGTAATATACCTAAAAGTATCTACAATCCAACATTCTGTTGTGTGGGGGAACCCTGAATACAGCTGTGCACACACTATTGACTCCCATGTGGGACTCAAGAAGGCAGCACAACAAACACAGCCTTGGCGACAATGGTATACTGGAAGCAAAAAGCTGGATGGACATCAGAGGACTAATTAGTGGCAACAACACGTTCAGTGTTTACACAAAGTGTTCTGTAAAACATGCAACAATAATATGAAGAAGAGTTGAACAGAAATTGCTATTGCAAGGGTTTTACCAGGTAACTAAGAAGCTAGCAACATTTATATTGACAACCATCCCATCGTCCACCATGTTTGTTTACTCCAAAGTCAAATTTTATGGGCGCTGGTGGCCTAGTGGTCTAAGCGCCCCATATTCAGAGGCTAGGGCCCTCATCGCAGGGGTCACCGGTTTGATTCCCGGCCGCTACCATTTTCTGCATGTCTTCCCCCGCTCTCTACTCCCCACATTTCCTGTCTTTCTTCAGCTGTCCTATCGAAAAAAGGCGAAAAAGTCCCTAAAAATATAACTTAGAAAAAAAAAATTAATAATAATCAATTTTTACTGCCAATAAATTTTGTGAGATTTGCAAATCTTTCAGTGTGTGGTTTGCTGTGCTGGCCTTCTCACTGGACTACGCTCACTTTTAAATACTGTCATTAATCGTCATGTGTGGGGTCTCTCACATTTTATAATCTGTTAGGATTTTAATAATCTTTTAGTGAGTTAGGCTGTGGCTGCTAATAAAGCTTCATATAATGTACATTAAGCTCATGTTTAGAAAAAAAACATGTCTACTCTTGTATGGAGGCTCACATCCTTCAATATAAAGTACAACTTAAAGACATAAATGAGATTATGAAATGTCACTCTACCTTTCTTTTCACTGTAACATTGATTATTTAATGTACTTTTTATTTTCTACCTCTGGTCATGATGTAATTTTTTATTTTCTATAACAGAAACTTATTAATATGTAAAATGCTGTTTTTTTGTTGCATCAAAGACGTTTTCTTACGGCGTTTCTTCTGTTTTTATCATTATGCTTATTTATTCCTCGCAGTCTCATTAATTTATTTAATATTAAAGACTCGAAGTTTCATTACACCTGATGCAATCTATATGAAATATCCTCTTATAATGATGCACTAATTTATTCCACTATTTCTATAATCCCACATCCTAATTGACCATCGATATCTCAATAGTGTAATGCTAATGACAGGCTTTCTAGATAAAACTGCTGTATATAGCAGTTTTCATTGTATATTCACTTTACTGGGCATCATTCAGAATTCATACCCAGCCTGAAAAATTCATATTTATTGCTTTCTTTATCTGAGTGCTGTTAGCACTGCTTTTGAACTGAAGGAAAATGCACAACTAATCCCTCGCTGGATCACAGGTACACATCAAACACAATGCTCATAACTCTGATATAATCTTAATATTTAAAACTCTATGGATCTACATTTCTGCACATCCCACCTTCTGAAGAATATTTTATCAGAGTAATGACTGCTCAGCTTTTCCTTGCAGAGCTTCACTTTTTCAACTGGAGTGAGACGAGTCCTCCTCGGTGATGCGGCGGGGAGGGGGGAGGGGCTGAACGGTTGAATGTGAAAGGGCAGGGCTCCTCAGTGGTGGGAATAAATACTCCCGTCACCAGTGGGAAATGATCCATTTGTTTAATGTGCCATTTCCAAAGTGGAACCCTTGTAATCCTACAGACATAGCAGCCTCACCGTCTATATCAGCCCTCTGGAATTTGATCAGAGCTAAAACTGTTTACCAATGTTTGCAGCCTGACATTTATTGAAAGTGGCCTTTAGTAAAAGTCATAGCTAAAGCGTGAAGAGGTTTACTGATGAGCCCGTGAAGTTTCTCCATCTTCTGAGCCGATAAGACGGAAACTGGCATCTTAATAGTGCAATATATCAGTCACATCAGCTGAAGGCCTCAACTGTCAAACACTTACTGAGTGTTTACTTTGACATGTGCAAATCAGTGGGGCAGCAAATCTGGAATGGAGTGGAGGTGCATTTAGGGCTTGGAATTGCACAAAGAAACAAACCACAAGTGATTGTAGAGTATTAACAAACTGGTGGGATTTGGTATTTTGAAAAGGCATTCATGGTCCCCCAGAGGTAGAACCATACTGAATTTTTGGGTCCCTGTTCTTTACCTCAAACTTTGACTGTTAGGTTTATTTGTTTGTTGTTTGTTTTATTTTTGTTTTTGTTGGGTTTTTTGGGTGGGGGTTTGGGTCCAAAATTCTAAACAGCAAACTTAATGATGTGTGTTAAATTTGGTACGGACACAAGTTCCTCAGAGGATATACTGTAATAAATGTATTGGTCAGAATATGCCATTTTCTTCAGCTTTGGTTGTACTGTGTGTTTAGTGCAAATTAGCAAATCTTAGCTTGCAACAGTCCAGGTGACCATTGTCAAAATGTATCCAGCTAAACATTGGTATACTCCATAGACTGTATAAAATATGGACGTAGTATCCGTGACGTCATCCATCTGTTTCTGAAGCGCTGTTTTGAGGCCAATCGTCAGCGGCAGCCATATTGTTGCTGTCGAGCGATTGTGACGTAAAGAGGCGGGCTTTGAGCCTCCACAGCTACGGTGTTCCCGCCTGTCAATCAAGTCAGCTGTGCCTCTCATTGGAAGACTCGTAATCTCAATATCTTCAAAATTGCCACATTAGAAAAAAATTCACCCCCCATACAGTGTGTGCCGATCAAGAAATGAACTATCCAGACTACACTCGTCTTTTGTACCAGGCTGTCAACATGTTTATTTCTGCTGTAAAGATCGTCTTTTTTGAATTGGTGTGTATGTGGTTTCCAGTACTTCTGGAGCCAGCTTCAAGCGGATCCTCAACTAATTGCAGTTTTTAGCACTTACGTATTGGACTCATATTTTAAGACCGGAGGTTGCCACTTCGTATACTCGCATACTAATGTGACCTTATGGCTAATTAACTTTAATGTTATAGGAAAAGTAGTTTTAGTTCCACCCACCATGCTTAAACCCTAGCTGTCAGCTTCGCTAAGCTAATTGGAACCAATATGATGGTGATCATGAGGTTAGCTAGCGTGATGGTTTGGAATAATGTGACTAAAAACGACCTTGATGAAAAAGAACTGCAATCCTGCTACGTAGAAATATTTTGAGATTAAGAAAGACGACTTTTTACAAACACACATGGTTTAAAACCAAGTGTCAACCTCAGTCTAAAAATATAAGTCCAAAGCGGAATTTCTAAAAACTGCAGGATCCGCTTGAGGCTGGCTCTGGAAGTACTGGAAACCACATACACACCAATTAAAAAAAGCAGATCTTTACAGCAGAAATAAACATGTTTACGGCCTGGTACATAAGACGAGTGTAGGTGGATAGCTTATGTCTCGATCGGCACACACTGTAGGGGGGTGAATTTTTTTCTAACACGGTAATTTCGAATATATTGAGATTACGAGTCTTCCAATGAGAGGCACAGCTGACTTGATTGACAGGTGGGAACACTGTAGCTCAGTGGTGTCCAAACTTTTATCAAAGAGGGCCACATTTGATGTTGTCAGAATACCTCAGGGCCAGTGGCTCCTACTGAGACTTTGGAATCCTAAGAGTTATATATGAAATATCTATTTAATAACAATTTTTTTAATTTTTTCTCAACAAAACAGTAACTAGGAAGTCTTCAGTTCTCCACAAGCCATGTAAACATTAGCAGATGTTATCTTCTTCTGGAGATAAATGTTTTTCATTGGGGTCGGGCAATGTGGGAAAAATATTGTCTCATTATTTTCCTATGGCAGGATCATGATCTGGATTTCCTCACACTTCTTTTTCATGTTGTTTTTAAGACTTGTCTGACCAGCAAACGACACTTTTAGAACCAAACAATTATTTTCCTTCATTCCGAAAACATTTTTTAAGCACCAAATTTTTCCCTTTTCTGTACAATTTCCTGATTTTGATCTTGTCCTGTGTTCTCTTTTGTGTCTTCTGAACTTTTAGCGTTCATCAAGAACATTTTCACGTCATGATAAGAACATTAATTTGAAAAACTCTCAGCTTTTAGAGTTCTTGTGTTTCTTCTTTATTGCCGTCTTGCAGTATCCCCAGAGCTTTGGCTTTGGACAGGTAGTCCATATGAAGCTTTTTGAGACGTTTCTGGATTGACTTTAGTTTTGTTTGTGCGCTTGAAAGAAACTGCAAATGTACAGATGATTCAGAAGGTGATTAATTTCTGTGCTATAAATAACACATTTTAAGATGGAAGCTTGGGGCAATAAATAAGTGGACCTTGGGCCGCAATTGGCCCCTGGGCCGTACTTTGGACATGCCTGCTGTAGCTGTTGGCGAGAAGGCTCAAAGCCCGCCTCTTCACGTCACAATCGCTCAACAGCAGCAATACGGCTGCCGCCAACAATTGGCCTCAAAACAGTGCTTCAGAAACAGATGGGTGACGTCATGGATACTACGTCCATATTTTATACAGTCTATGTTTAAAACATGCAGAGCACTACAAGGACTTAAAGTTATGATTAATTTACACACTCCAATTCTAGTTTATGTACTGTGTGTCATCCTCCCAGCGCTATTTTGAATGATTCAATCACACAACTCGGTAAAGCTGAACAAATATCACAACTAGAGCTGACCTTTAATGTAGTTTATCTACAAAAATAAAATGTGTCTTATTGTAAATGTTCCTGACATACACCATGTTGTCTTGTTAGCTTAACAGCAGAGATTTATAGTATTGAAAAAGGTTTGTAACAACTTCTTTCGACTGACTCCCATCACCTCACGCAGCACAGCATCAAGACTGAATGATACTCCATTGAACCTTAAACTTTGGCCACTTCTTTGGAGGAAACCCTGAGCAGTGCAGAGACTCTGGAGCATTCCAGCTCTGTGTACGTTTCCTTTATGAGTAAACGGGGTATTATTGGTTCCTGTGTTCCTTCGACTGCTCACATGACATTTGGGAATCTGGCTGTCAAGAACAAGTCAACTTTGATTTTGTCTGCTGCTTGTGGGAAACCATTGTGTTGCTCCCGTCGACGTGCTGTTGCCTTAAGAACCCCAGACAGCGCAGAGCGAGCGTGACATCTCTGCTGTGTCTGCCAGCGTCTGAGGAAAAAGACCCCGAGGCCAAGAGAGGAAGAGACAGCAAAAGTTTGGGCAACGTGGGGATGTCATGACTCCTCTTGGACCGGTATCCTGAATCAATTCAAAACTGCATGACTTGGCAACATATACCTGCTTATCTGCTCAACGATTATCTGGAACTTTTATTTAAACATTCTCTCTCTTGGAAAAGGACAGACACCACTTTGTTGCATATTTTAATGTCATCTGAAAAGAAAAGTTTAGCTAAACTGCACTTTTAAATCACAAAAGAGGAACCCATCACGGAAATATGCTTTCAGAAAGGTTTTTGTGAAGTAAGATATTTTCAAAAAGGACTTCAATTGCTTAATGCTGCCTGGCTTGAACCTTTACAAATAAAACTGCACTTTTTCTGTGGTGCCATAAAAATGTGTTTAGTATAGCTCCTGGGAGGAGATTTTGACTGGTTATGAAAAAGACTGAAATTCACAGTGATGCTTCTTTATGACCTGAAAAAGCAAACAAGACCATCAACGACAACATTGACAATTTCTGTATTGTTATTTTCAATATGTGTAACCACTGAAAGGGGGCAGGGGGAAATGATACACAGCACACTAAAGAAGAAGAAGAAGAAGAAGAAGAAGAAGAAGAAGAAGAAGAAGAAGAAGAAGAAGAAGAAGAAGAAGAAGAAGAAGAAGAAGAAGAAGAAGAAGAAGAAGAAGAAGAAGAAGAAGAAGAAGAAGAAGAAGAAGAAGAAGAAAAAGAAGAAGAAGAAGAAGAAGAAGAAGAAGAAAAAGAAGAAGAAGAAGAAGAAGAAGAAAGAAACTTTTTAATATTTTACACGGCCAATTCTGAGTGGGTGATATTTTCACTGTTAATTGAAGCAGGATGATTTTCCTTGTCAGAAAACACTACTAACAAGTAATTGTACATATTCTTAGCAGGCTGTGGTCCAGAATTTTTGATTGGGTTGGCCCAACTAGAACACTGATTAATGCAGGGGTGGCATCATAATTAACATTTATTCACCCCTTCTGTCCTCACTTATTATATCTACTATAATCACTAACAATCTTGCAATTGTGTGTATTTTTTTTTTCACTTTAAAAAGTAACCCAACAGAGAGGTAGCATATAAATCTTCTAAACTTTATTCTTTCTCAAAAAAAAAAGATGGTTTAAAGTAGAATTTTGTAAAACTAACAAATGCAGTAGTGCTGTAGTAAAATGCAGTCTGTTGCAACACCTCGCAACATACAGTACATGTATTGTGCCATTTGAACACAAGTCCTGCCTCAAGGCAAACATTCAATCATCGTCAATCCTTGTATTGTACAGTTTCATATCATTGTGCATCATATCATATTGTATCTCACCCAACCATTACTACCAATACTTATTTTACCATATTGTATATGTTCCGTATTGTGCTGTATCATAACATATTGTACCGTGCCATATCATATTGTAACACATCATAACATGTTGAATTTTTGAATAGAGCTGCATTAATATGCAAAGAAAGCTATTAGCAGCCTGTTGCAACACCACCCAACAAACGTCCAGCACTGATTTGATCACAAGTCCCGCCTCTGACAAGGCAAACAGCCAATCATCTTCAATCATTGTATTGTACTGTAATGTACCACAGTGGATCGTACCATTTTGGATCTAACCCTACCTTATTGTACCATAATGTATTGTGTTGTTCCATATTGTACAATCATATCGTACCGTGCTAAATCATATCGTAACATATCATATCATGTTGAATTACTAACATATGTAATAGAGCTACATTAAAATGCAAAGAATGCTATAAGCAGCATATTGCAACGCCGCCAAACAAAGTACCAACACTGGTTTGGATATGACTTTTGACAAGTCCCACTTCATACAAGACAAACAATCAATCATAGTTCAGGATTTTGGGGTGGGCAAGTGGTGGCCAACATTTTTAAAAGGGGCTCAGCTATTGTATGTACTGATACAATAGCTGAGTTCAAGGCCTAATGTTTTCAGAATCAGAGAAATGTCATACATAATAAAATATATTTAACAGTGACATAAACATGTTTCTTTTGTTTAGATTTGAAAAACTAATATTAAAAAGTTAGTTCAAAATAAAAAGTCAAGGGGATACATCCTCTATTTTTAGATATACGCACTCCTTAATAGTACAGCCTTGTATTTTAATTCATTCAAGGTATTTACAAAATAGAGAGGGGATTATTTACGTTATCTTAATTTATGGCGCCGCACTTAACCCATAAACACTGAGGGATTAACACTGAAAAACATTACATGTCTTGAATATTTCTCTTTTCTTGTACTCCTTTTTTATTTGACTTTGCTTTGATTGATATAAAACAGCTGAAGAGAGACAGTCAACTTTGGAAAGGGCTGTTTGTATTTAACTTCCTGTAAAGTTCTGATTTTGCAGAAATTGATTGGACACAATATATCACCACTCAAAATCTGCTGTAACAACTGCGTCACACTTTCTGGGCAGTGGATATAAAGTGGGTAAATTAAGTAAATTAGATTCTTCATTAAGATTAATACTCCTTCAATGCTGTTTGACACAAATTAATAAAGTGAAAAGTGCAGCAGGTTTGCATCACAGAGCTCAACACATTGACATGCAGGAAGCCTTTTATATGAGCACAAGTCAGATTGAGATCAGCATGTTTACTTATGTATAGTCGATAAAGGTCAAACATAAACATGGGCATGTTTATTGTTCATTATTCATGTTCAATGCGAGTGTCGAAAGTTACATTCCTTATTTAATCTCTGCTGGCCTTGCCTTCTTCTTCTTCTCTTAATGGTCTTTCACATTTGCCGTACTCCTCACACTTCATACCTGAAACTGTTGCATGATTTTAACATGTAGGTGGTAGTGTGTGGGATTTTTCTGCATGCATTCTCTGCTGTACAACCTTTTGATTTGATTTGATTTTCGCCTGTAAAGTTCTTGTGATATTCAATTCCTTCAACCTTTATAAAAATAGAGGATCTGTAAATTAAATTCTTAAAGTTTCTCAAGGTGGTGTTTTTGCATTAAATCCTGTCAGTATTAATATCCGTGGAGATGGCAGATAGATTTCAAGCCGATGACAGTTGTGATTAAATTCACAAAACTTTTAACCTAGTGTGGGAGGTGAAGAATCTCATTTACATGCAATAAAATCAGCACGTCTTGAGAGCGTGTCTCAGCAAAGGGGTCATAAAAATTCACAAGAACAGAGACAGCAGAAGCTTTCAGTTTTACACCACATGTTGTATAAGCTAACTCTCCTCAGTGAAGCCATATGCTTAGAGTCAGTGTGTCAGTGCTGAGACAGACACCTTTATATGATGTGCTTTAATTGATGGGATGTCATGTTAAGTAGATCTAATCATCTATGTGATAATAAAAGTGATGCAAATGACCCCACAAAGCCTTTACCCAGCTGTGTCACACCTCTCAGCTAATCCTAATGAAAGCCTATAGCTGCAGTCAACACAGGGTGATGCATGTCCTCACCATAATTAATCAGGGCGTTTTGACGCCAGTCTCTTAAATAACCGCTGTATGACACATGCATTACACCATGCCAGGCTATATTTTCTCCACATGTACCATTATTGTGAAAATAATAAGCATTTTGAGTGTCTTTCATTTCCCTGGCATATGATAGACAATAAGGAGCTTTTTGAAAGGGCTTACACATAATGCATTTAATACACTCTGCAAGGCTCCACACAAATGACCTCTGTAGGGAGTTTATCATATCATGCTATACTGTATTCTATCATACCATAACGTACTGTACCTTACCAACCTGTAGTGTTATGTACCACAGCCTCTTATAAAGAAAAATATATTTAAAAATTACCTCCATCACTGTCTGGTTTGGCTCTGCAACCAAACTAGACAAACACAGACTGCAACGGACTATAAGGACTGCAGAAAAAAATCATCGGTGTCGACCTGCCCCCCATCCAGGACTTGTACCCGGGCCAGGAAACGGGCAGGTAGCATCACCGCTGACCCCTCACACCCTGGACACAAATTCTTCAAACTCCTCCCCTCCGGCAGGCGCTACAGATCACTGTGCGCCAAAACAACCCGCCATAAGAACTGTTTCTTCCCCCAGGCTGTCACTCTGATGAACACTAAACCATAACAGTGTCATACCTGTCAGATAAATACTCTCTGTAAATATACATGTAGATATGCAATGCAACAATTCTCCAAGCAGAATTCCATATTTCTATTTTTTGTATTATTTAACTACTATTTTTATAATGTAAAAACTACCTCTGCAACTCACCACTGCACTTTATCATATTATTTTAGCCTGTACATATTAGTCAAGCCTATTGTTGTTTCTTTGTATTTATAGCTGATGTTATTGTTATTATATATTTATTTTGTTTTTTATTGTAGTTCTTATTCTTATTCTTATGCCTTGTACAAAGAGAGCACAGTTTACTAAAGTCAAATTCCTTGTGTGTTCAAGCATACTTGGCGAATAAAGCTGATTCTGATTCTGATTCTGATTCTGATCTTTAAACTAGAGGTCAACCAATAACCGACCTGGCCAATTATTGGGGCGCTATATTCACCATTATGTCTATGATCTGTATCTGCTTTTCATTTTTCTGACTGCCAATAATATTAATTGTTTAATTAATTTAAAAGTGGGATACTTTGGCTCCTCTGCAGGTGTGTCTTCCCTCTAAGTCTGTTTTCATTTACCTCCCTGTCTCACATAATGTTCTGCCAACAACTGCAGCTATTTTTACTTGAAGTATCTGATGGGAAATAAGTAACTGATGTAAAACAAGTCAAGGAGAAACCTATGTTCTCGCAGACTCTCAAGGAAATTAGATTGAGACCCCCTTCCAATTTAGTGACATGCATGGATAAGTTTTGTGACCCTTAGGCTAGCAGAGCAAAGGGGAGAACAATAAATAACTAGGGGTTAAGATAAGTTTGGGCTCTCTAGTAGGTTATGTCACTGGCTTACAGACCTATAAAAGGTCTTGGTCAACAGCCTTCTGGGAGTCAGCAGATTTGCAGAGCTGTTCTCCCAAGCATTCTGGGTGCTTGTTCGATAATGGTATTGTTTTCTTGTAATAAATGTAGTACTATGCAAGCAAGCCAGTGTCACGAAGATTCCTTCTGCATCTACACATCACGGGCGGTCAAGATACGACATACTCAAGTGAAAAAACACTTGTATGATTGTTAAATACAGTACATACAAGAACTGTAAAAGGAGTACAGCTTTCAGAGATAAAAAAAAAAAACTCACCTATATTCCTGTTGCGTATATTCATCTACAGTAAAATATAACTAGAAACCGAACTTAATGAATGTAAGGTCCAAATTTTCAATTTTGACGGATAGACTTTCATTTTTATTGTAAATGTATATTGTTACCAAATATTGGTTATCAGTCTTATAAACTACTAATAATTGGTATCAGTTCTGGCCTTGAAAAAAGGGTATCAATCTACCCCTACTTTAAGTGTCATACTATTGTGTTGTACCACATCAAAACAAAACGTAAACTCTTCTGGCATTACCTATTGAAATGTAACGTAATGTTTCGCAACGCAACGTAACGTAACGTACCCTAACCCAGTGATTCTCAAATGAGGGTACGTGTACCCCTAGGGGTGCGTGGGAGTACTGCAAGTGGACAGGTGGTTGAAATACTTCTTGTTTGACAGAAATAAATCGGTGTGCTCCTTGGGCGATCAAAGGTACTGGCTGCCTCAATCTTTAATTGTTTCTGAAAAATATTGCACTACAAAAGCATATAATTTGTGTCATCTTAAATTTCAATGTTATTATGACACTGTAAAGCCACATGCATACATTTATTCATGTTATTTTCTCATATCCTGAATTTTTTTTCTCAGCAATACAAGGGGGTACTTGGCTGAAATTGTTTTTGAAAGGGGGTACACAAGCCAAAAAAGTTTGAGAACCCCTGTCCTAACCTATTGTAACGTCACGTAACATATCGTAATGTAATGTAACATATCGTATGGTAGCATTACATAATGTAGGGTATTTCATCTTTTTGTATGGTATCACAATATAACGTAACTTAACTCAACTAAAGTTATTGTATATTTCTGTAACCTATCATAAGGTATTGCTACTTATTGTGTAGTGTTGTACCGTGCCATACTGTATCATATTATATCTTACTCTATCCTATTCTACCTTCCATAAAAGCGTTTCTACATATACCCATAATGTACCTTTTTTCTATTTTTTACCTCTTAAAACTATTTCCATTATTGACATATGTGGCATGCCTTTTTTTCAACTTTTCCATATCATCACCGTTGAGAAAATGTAATCTAAAAATGGAAAATTACCATCACTGTTTAAACTAGACAAACTGTAAATATATTCAATTTCTTGTGATACACAATGAAGGTAAGTCTTTTAGTTTCAGATGATGTAAGCATATATAATTATTATATATATATTATTATATATATATATATTATTATAAGCAGATATGATTATTGGTCCATCCTCAATATACTTGTAGATAACATTTCAGTTGGTGCAAGATTGCTGCTGCTCCAAACATTTGCCCATTTGCACATTCAGAATCAGACATCTTCATTTTTGCCTGCGTCTGACAGTTATGAAGCATTTCCAGCCAAGAGGCACGGTGGACTATAACATAAACGTCCTGAGCTTGAAGCGTTTGACAGGTTGCCTGGCTGGTCTTCAAGTGGAGTCAAACTGTGTGTGTGTCTCTGTATGTCAGGTGGCCACGTGGGATTCACCCCTCTGACCCGCCCAGTTATTACAGCAGCCTCTCCTCTGTATGTTTTGCATGTTAAGTAAATATGAAGGGACCGAGTGGAGTTGTTTTACTATGCATGCTGCTGTGATGTTAACTTAGCAGATTCTTCTTCTATCTCGATAATCATTGAGATGTTACTGAGAGTTATTTTAAAATCGATATATAAGATGAGTATTTTCTCAACTCTTGTCCAGAAAACTTCCCTCCAATATTCTTTTAGCCCAAGGCATCTCCATCCAGTGCTTTTTCTACTATTATACAAAACAAAGAAAAGGAGCCAGCACTCACAACTGAGAGGCTGCAGTGAGGGATTTCTTGGTATTAACCAATTATGTAAATTATATAATCTGATTATTTATAACTATCATGTAAAATTATTAACCCTTTCATCCCAGAATATGGTTTTATTATTGTATTTTTTACTTAATAACTTCATTTCAGTGTTTAACTGAGATTGAATTTTAAAGGTGACATATCATGCAAAATTGACTTTTTAATGGTTCTTTACCTGAAATATGTGTCCCTGGCATGTCTACAAATCCCCCGAGAATGAAAAAAATCCATTCTGCCCCTGTTTTGATTTCTACACCTTTCTGTAAATGTGTGTGAAACGAGCCGTTTCAGACTTCCGTGTTTTTGTTACGTAACAACAATATCCGGTCTGTCACGGAGTCAGAGCTCGGAGCTTGTTCAGCCCATAGACTGTATAAAATAATACTGAATCCCTCCTCCGTTTTTCATTACCTGCACAAATGTGTGGTAACAAGGAGCTTAGGAGGGAGGCATGCTAGTTGTAGGCTGTCTTGATAAACACAAAGGTCGGTTTTACTCCCCACGTCTGCAGATTTGAAGATCTAGTGGATGATTTTTATTTGTCATGGATAAGTGCTAGCGCTAGTTAGCATAGCCACATAGCTACATGTTCATAGCTGTAGCTGTAGCTGTAGCTGTGTACCAAGACACACGTCGACATACTGACAAATAAAACAACAAGAAACACTAAATCTGTGACCAATCCTTCATAAAAGGTCTCGCTGCCTTTCTGGTAGAGGTCGATTTTACTCCCCAGGCCTGCAGATTTGAAGATCTAGTGGATGATTTTTATTTATCATGGATAAGTGCTAGCGCTAGTTAGCATAGCCACATAGCTACATGTTCGTAGCTGTGTCCAAAGACACACGTCTACATACTGATAAATAAAACAACAAGAAACACTAAATCTGTGACCAATCCTTCAGAAAGGTCCTGCTACAGGCGCCTCTCCATCAGGATCAGATTCTGGATCAGATTCAGAGGGTTGAAGTAACGCGATCTCTGAGCAGCCATGTATATTCAGCCAACATGTAAACATTAGATCAACGTGCTGGACAGCCGAGGCACATCCACTTCCGGAGGGGGCGTGGTCAGAGGGAAAACAGAGTGTTCTGAGGAGGACTGAAGAAGAGGGCTTTTCAGGCATGCCAAAATCTGATTTCAAAGTGTTTTTTTGAGCATACACTTTAAAGACATGTTTTGGGGACCTCTTAGGCCAATATATATTGATGAAAAAAGCGTGATATGTCACCTTTAACCAAAAACAAGCAAAAATCAAACTGATCAATAACAACCTTTTTATGAGTAATGTCTTGATTATTTTCGGTAAAGCAGTGGAAAACAACATGGAGGTCTGGACCCCTCCATGGCAGGCTTGGATATTGTTTTAAAAAGAACCGTTACCAACTTGGAACAAGTTCCACATTTCTAAGTTTCGTGGATTCAATAAGATCAGTTCTGATATTTGGTTCCTCACAGAGACGTAAATCTTTCACGATGAAGCCTTGTTGAAATTTTTGCAGGCCACAGAGAGTTCTACTTATCAGCCAGACCCTGCTTCATCATTGTGACATTACATCACTTGTGACACAGCACGTCAACAAAGTCGTGAGGAGAGGATTATGACGGACCACTGCAAGCAATCTATAGCTTCACTAAAAATAATGACCCAGCAAGGGAGGAAGCATGGTCATTATGACAGTTCATTATTATTTACTTCAACACTGTGTGAATTTAAGGGAATGCTCTGTATTCTATGTGCTGCGATCTCCTGTTCACAGGAACTCCCCCGGCCACAGCTGTAGTAACGTCTCGTTTGTTCACCTACAAAACACAGCTGAGCTCATGTTCATATTTATATTGTAGAAGAGGAATCATGTCTATAAATATTTCAAAGGAAGTTCAGAAAGCTCCACTCCAGCCCCTACGAATAGTCTCTGTATTACAGAAACTCTGTTCACTTGAAGGTTTGAAGCCCAGAAGGTGAAGATGTACAAGGAGAAAGTGAAGGTTTGCTGTGAAGGGGTTACACCTTTTTGCCACTGTTGAGTCACCAGTGTTTAGGTATCCAAAAAGCATTACATATGTTGATATTGTTTCATATTCTAAAACAGCTTTGTTCTATTTTTTCCTTTATTTATCAAAGTAGGTTTGGTTTATTATTTTCTTTGTTGATCTATCCTTACAAGAAAGAGTACTGTCTTAGAAGGAAAAAAGAAAATCCTGTCACAGTTGACAGCTCACTTTCAGAAACAAAATGTCCCGACAATGAAGGCAGGCTCATTTTTGTGCTGGTGATATTTGTTATTTTTCTATCCTCCAAAAATAATGGAATTGGAATTGTGAATTGATCAAATCTGGATTTGATAAACCAGAATCACCAGTTAAAATAGAAATGGCACCCAATCCTACTCCAAGGGATCACAAGGTCAATTTAAGAGGTCCCAAAATGATTGATTTTTTTTAAACAGAAAGCAATTACATCTTCTTACTTTTTAAAATGTGTCATGTTTTGGAGGATTGTGAAATATTGGACAGTTTTACCAATTGTCCTAACTTTGCCCGGAGCATTAAAAACTACTTCAATAAAAATAACAACAAAATAAAACCTTATTGGCTGAAATGCAAAAAATTAATTGACCTTCACAAACCGCACCATGAGCCTGAAGTGGTTACAGTTGTTCAAAATTAGGTCATGTCAAACAAATGGGAACCAATGCCATTATTTATGTTTCTTGAGATAGCAACATCACAAATTCTTAGAAACATGATGCAGCTGACCTCTGGTGCAATGAACTCAACTGAAACTTCAACAAGGACAACACCAAGAACAGAACTCGCATTTTCTTGACTTTCCATTTACCCTCCATTTTCTCTGTAGCGCACAGCTATGTCATGTCTGTCGCCCACCACTGACACTGAAGTAAATTATACGAATCCTGAGCCCTGTGACTCGAGCCGTCTTCCAGCTCTTTGGGGTAAAGAATAAAAAACGTCCCACCAGGATTATACAATGTAACCAAAGCCCAGTGCCGGCGAGGAAGAAGAGAAAACACGAGGATAACGCCATCTCTTCTCCACCAGCATCCGAGGGGATTATAAACAACTCAAACAAGCAGTACTACTTCAAACAATAAAATACCTTATTAAACCCCAACACGAGAGGGCCTTTGGGATGGGAGACTTTTGATGTGTACACAATCCCTCCAGTAGTGAATATATTTAGTCCCGCACCAGGAAAAAGAGCAAATCATTCTCCTGACTCCATTCTTCATTGTGAGGCATATCAGGAGCCAAATTCAATAACAACTTTAGATCACAGCCCAATCCATCTCTGAATCATCCCATAGTCTTTGCATAGCCTTAGCCCTTCAGCATAATTTAACACTGTCAGACTATGAACTCATCTCCTCTATGGAAAATGAAACGGGCCGGGTTCCAAGAAGCGGATATCTTCACAGAAATCCCTCAAACTTCTCTGGAGTGACTAAATTTATCTGAATTCAGGCTGTGTCAAAGTGAGATCTACTGGCAGGGTAAAAAAGGCCAAAATGGAGAAGATTGTGGTCTGAATTGAGTGAAAATAATTCATCTTGCACCTTTGGTTCACTTCATGTAAAGACCCTTTCCAATCATCAGCTAAAAGCAAAAGTCCCACTGAGCAGGAGTAAAAGACTAATACAGGTACAACTAAATTTTTTTATCAAAGGAGTAGCTTTCATAGTCTTTTTGTGGAGTGTTTCATTGAAATGAATTTGAAAAGGGAGAAAAGAACACAGGACTGATGACAAAAAGGATCACAAACATGTTTTGTAGTTACAACAAGCTCCAAATTCAAATTGTAAGCTTGGATCTGACACACAAAAAATGTCCTTGCTTTCAGGGGCACCAAAAAAAAACAGAGTCCTGTATGAGGAAGAAATAATTCCTACTTAACATTTTTGGCACCATCTTAGATGCACTTACCCCTGTTGTCCCTGAAATTGAATGAAAGCTTTGGGGAAAGAGAATGAAAAGGAACAGAATTGATTCAGCCAACAGTTTGTTCCAATAACCGTATTGTGGTGATTTTTTTTATGAATTAGCCTTGGGCTCCAAAAGTACAAAATCAGTCATGTCGAGTCGGTAATGAGGAGGGCTAGTTTTGTTCAGTGGAGCAATTATGATTTACAGCCACGCCTGTAGCTCAGATGAAGAGCAAAAGCAACAAGGGTCACATCTTGCATGCTGATTATTCACATGAGGATTGGGTTTTTAGGCTCAATGATCACTGCAAATTTTCATTTTGTTCTGCTTTAATAACAATTAATGAAGAATGAAGATTTTCTGAAGTTGTGAAAGGTCATACAGTTTTAGACAGTAAAGTTGGGCTGTCAGTCCACGTTGGAATATCCCATTTTCTCTTAAATAGACTGGCACAATTTTAAGTTTAGACATTCATGATTTCATTATGATATCAAGACCTGTCCCCTAGCACTGCATTGCTCTTAAAATGTAAAGTCTCAAGATCACCTTGATGTATGACCATAACAATGACATTAAATTTCTCATGAAAATAAACGACAATAACTTTAAAGATTATTTCTTTTTTCCATCAAGTGCCATCAACAAACTAAAGTTTCAGTTTGTCTGGATATGTGATGAGCAAACACATGCAACCATTATGAGTTTATGATCATACATTGCATTCGTGCTAATTGACTAATGTTAGCACTTAAAATTAAGATGGTGAGCATGGTTAACATTTATTATCTACACAGCTGTCATGGAGGAGCTGAAGCCAATCCCAGCTGTCATTGGAGCATTGAAGCTGTTACAGCCTCAACATGTTGAGTATGTAAAGACAAACAACCAATCACACTCATACAGATGATTTAGAATGACCCATCAACCTAGCCAGCATGTCAATGCATGGAGGAAGCCAGAGAACACAGAGGGAACCCATAGGGATGGCATGCCCCCACCAGAGTCCGAGGCCTACGCTAGTGCCAACCCAAATTACAAAGCTTTGATTGACTATTTGTCTTGTTAGAAGTGGAACTTGTAATAGAACAAACTATTTGCGTTGTGTTGCTTCAGGCTTCTAGTCATTATTGTTGCATTTGATAACAGAACATATCCTCTTTGGATATGTTCTGAGCCACTGGAGATAGACTGATTAATCGCGTGGGCCACAGCCAGTGATTCCAACCTGGGTAACAGTGGTAAATGTTAAATTAAGCCTCAAATGTCCATTAGCATGGCTTTACACTTCTGGAACACATTTACACCTGACATTAAAGTAAAGTAAAACCATAAAATTCACCCATAGAGGAAAAATAAATACGTTTTACTCAATATTGCAGCCGTTTATAAACCACTATTACAAAAACAACCCCATGAAAAATAATAACTTTCAAATTCTAGGGCATTTGACATTCTCCCAGTTGTATTGTTGTATTGTTGTAGTATTATTACAATTTAAATAACATTTTGATGTCATTGTTTTGGTATTTTATTTTATTTTACTTGTGTTTTGTATATCCTTTGGTTTTCATTTATACATTATTTAGTTTTTTTGTGTGTCAGTTTGAGGCATGGATAACAACGTCTCAGATTTTTGCAATTTGTATTTGGAAAAAGAAAAAAACCCAATAAAGAGATTTTAAAAAATAAGTAAAGTAAAACCTGTATTTTCTCTGAACCAGGGGCTAAAGTTGTGATCGGTAAACAGCCAAGTTGGGAAACATTTTTTGCAGCATGACTTTTGTGCTTTTGAATTAAAAATCTAACAGTGAGGTGGGAAGACCACTCTACTCCATGTATTCCTGCTAGCTTGATCTATAAGCATCATGTACAAGTATTAGCTGGCAAGTATTCCCTCCTTAAAAGTCATTTAAATTACGACACACATGGCTTTTCTTCTCCTGGCCTGGGACTCACTATATCTGCCAACATTGCTTAACAAATCTGTCGCCTGAGATGAAACCACTTTGTAGGTATCGTCAAGTCAAGAGAAGGCTCATCCAAGGTAAGTGGAAATCCAATCCAGCTTTATTTGTATAGCATCTATTGTGCATACAAGCATGCAGCCCAAAGTACTTCACATAGAACGAAAAGACAGAAAATTGACTGCAATAGATAGAATAATAAGAAAAAACAAATATAAAGGTTTGTGTTTACAATGTCATTGTACAGATACTGTCCATTGAGTTGTACGGGTGTATAATTGAGCCGCAGTCTTGCAGTTTCAAAGACAGTCAAAAAGTGGAGAAGGGAATACAATATTTACCAAAATAACACCATCCAATTTCCCAGATGAAAGTGATGTTTTCCAGGGCCCTTTTACTGTTAATGGGAGCCCATTATTAGGCAAAATAACAGCTTGAATTAAGGCTGAAATTCCACATTCTAAGATGCAATTAGTGACTTTGTGTAATTAAATACAAAAAAGACTGTAATGAATTCAACACAATAATTCAAACACTGAAAACAAAGATGGAAATCATAATTAATGCACTCCTCTCCACAGAACCTACACTGCGCTGTTTCATCTTCTATCTGTGCCCATTCACTACAGAAAAAAACAAAGTATGCACCATCTCCATGTTCTCCTGCTGCCAAGTGTATTTTCTACTCAATGAATGGGTGACAGCATCTTGGGCTGCAACCAACATGGGCTGCGAATGATAAAATACACGTCCAAGAGCAAAGGTGCAGAGGCAACATTGTGAATCACCAACATTAGTGCGATGACTGGCTCATACAATACCCTAATTGCCTTGTGCTACTATGTACCAATTTTTCTGCACAGGGAGATGAGCAGTTCCACACAGCAGTGCTATTGAAGGCACATCATATAAACTTAAAACATGCACACAGAAAAAAGTGTGTGGGGGAAAAGATGAAAATTTTACCATATCTTTAGGAGATAATTGGAACCTGTAACTTGACTTGCTATGAATCTTTTGAAGCCCCTGCCTGATTTAGTTAACCACAGCCTGTGTGATATATAGTGAGCAGTTCTGATATGGAAACAAGCACACCGCGCCGGGCTTTTACTTTCAACGCTGCTCAAAGTGAGGTTCCTGTGTGTTTGTCATGCTTTCAGAACTAATGCCAAGTAAGAAAGCTGTAGTAGAAAGGCTATATACAAGCTTTTTCCAGTACATGTAGGTCATTTCTCCTCCCTGTGGAAATATAGCCTGTTTTAGGATTAGGGGCTATGATTCATTATGACGGAATTTAATTACAGCGAGAGGTGGCCAATGCATCCTCGGTTTTAGCATATTAGGATCCCTTCATCCATTGGATGGGAAATGTCTGGGAGAGAGTGGGGGCTGGGCTGGAATGACTGTGTGTGTGTGTGTCAGTGGAGGAGCACGGGAGGTAAAAAGCTTCAGGTTACTGCAATTTGAACACATTTAAATGCACACACACACACACACACTCACAAACACACAGCAAAGCAAATTACTGAGACTAATCAGGTTAAGGTGAGAAAGTCGGATAACTCAATTATGTATTTCCAAAAACAGCCTGATGTCTGGAACAACTCTCATTGTACTACTGTAAAAGAAGAGTGCATGTTTATGCTGAGAAGACCTCTCATCATTATTATTAATCACATACACTACCTCTTTGTCACAGCGATTCATTACCTGTCAATACAGCAAGTAGAGCACTTCCAAAACCTTCCTTGTTTGCTGTGTTTTAGTAGCCCTGTTTATTGAGCTCCTGCATCCACAACAGCTGACATGTTGTACGTTTTATAATTCAACTCATCAGAAAATAAGTCAATCTTACAAAAAATGTCAGTCATGTTGGTGGCACCCAGGGACGGAAGGCTACACTGCCATGTTAGAAAAGATGAAACATTTCAACCACAACTACAGTACGAGATTTTTAATATTAAATCCTATTAAATGTCTTGTTACACAAATAGAACACGTCACGGCGGCAACCCTCTGCGACCCAAGCTTCAGTAATGATTGTGGACACTAAGGGTTGCTTAATCATTAGCATCACCGCACAGAGTTTTTTTTGGCGTCATGGTGAGATGGTCCCTCTCCATCTAAGGGCCTGATCTACTAAGATCCCAAATAACGAGCGCTAATTTGCGTGTGCAAATAATAATTTTGCACGTGTTATTTCTGGGCGTGTTGCAGGTGATCTACTAAGACTGCGTGCGCAGATGATAACGAGTGCAAAAGTGGTGCGGACCGCCCTATTTTAGGAGGATTTTGCGTGTGCTATCGGCTGTCACCATGGAGAGTTAAAATGTATAAATGAAGTTTGAAGCCATGGAGTTGGAGGTCTTTGTCATGGAGGGAAATAAACCAGCAGAGACATCTCAGCGTTAGAAACGCGATTTGGGAGGCCATCTGTGAAAAAGGTGAATGATGTGAGAAAAAACAGAAGATCTGCCGATGAAATAAATGCTCCTACTCTACTCCAAAACGCAATCAGTGTTTTGATGGAGTTTAGAGAGCGATTTGATGAGGCTTAGTCTGCCACTCTTGCTCTAGAAAAGTTAGGCGTCATTTGGATGAAGACAGTCGCCTCACTGACGCAGAGAGCAACTTTCGGGTGAACGTTTTTAATGCCTGATATCATCATCCAGCAACTGTCCCAAAGATTCACCAGCTTAAATGGAACTGGGAACATGTTTGAGTCAATTCACCCCAACACACTGCTGCAAGCACGAAATGAGGAGTTATGCAGAGCTGCCTGGCGCAGCTCAGTGAGCGCTCATTCTCCAAGTTAAAACTAACTAAAAACCCCTTGATGAGCACGATGGGACAGAATAGACTGAGTGGACATGTCATGTTATTTATTGACAA
Organism: Notolabrus celidotus; assembly: GCF_009762535.1. Lineage (NCBI taxonomy): Eukaryota > Metazoa > Chordata > Actinopteri > Labriformes > Labridae > Notolabrus > Notolabrus celidotus. The sequence continues at coordinate 24,555,237 of NC_048288.1, forward strand.
TGACAGATCAAAGAAAATGGACATACAGTGCATCGTGAACAAGTCCGCGGAGCTTAAGGCTCGTCCAAACAGTGGTGAGTAGGCCGAGTACTTCATATTGATTTTTTGTTTGTATGTGAAGATGTGGGCCGCTGTGCCAATTTTAATAAACTTTATATCTGTTGATACAGTGACCTACTGTGCTCTCATTATATGAAAAAGTTAAAGTGGGTGTCAGAATGATGCGGTCGCTATCCGTGGTGCTGAACTGCTTTGAATTTGTGTTGTTTTATTATTATTATTTTGTTATCTTGGTTTGATTGACTAAAAAATGTAGTAATGCTTGTAAGCCCAGCTTTTGCGGGCATGTTGTAAAGCGATGTTATGATGAGGGTTACAGTGACCGCAGCCATGTGTGCGTAACGCTGTGCCAGTTTGCACCTGCCTTTCAAACGTGCTAAATATAGACGCAAAAACAGCGCTTGCTATCTGTTTCAGGTTTGATAAATCACATTGCGTGTGCTAAGTGATTACATTTGCATCTCCTCCTCCCAGTATTTTGCGCGTCCTGATGATCTACATGTATTCTGCATATTCATGAAGGCAAACACGCTAAATGATTTGCGAGTGCTATTTTGCTCATTTGAAAGATGCAATCCTCGGTGCTCCCGGTTAGTACGTCAGCTTTGCGCGCGCTATCAAGTTTGCACGTGTTTTTATACACGCAAACCTTTAGTAGATCGAGCCCTAAGTGTCTTAGGTCTCTCTCTCCTTCTCTTTCCCTGCCCCTTGGTATATCCTTATGTAATCTTTCTTTTACTTTCTCTTTTTTTTTTGGGCCCACCTAGGTGTGCACGCCCTCTTTTACAGAACATGATATTAGCTGTCAATAAAAGACAGGCCAGAGTTCTAAGAGGGATGGTGATGGTCGCATGCACACAGTCACAAGCACAGAAGAAAAATGTTTTCTTCCTTTTCTTTTGCTGCAAGAATAAATTGCATTAATATTTGACAGTTTGTGACAAACATGACACAAACCAGAAATATGTATGCAGACAAGAGAAAAAAAAAAAAAGAATGTAGCTCAAAGCTTAGCTGTTGTAAGCACAGCTGGAGACTTTTTGTATCACTTCAATAGCTTTCATACAACATGAGGTCACACTGCGATAGCCTACCAAAAACATATTAAAAAGTTGATATTCAACAAATTATCTATTATGGCTACTTCTCACAAACTCTTGGGTTGCATTCTGTCGTCCCATAAAGAACCAGCTGAAGCTGTTGGCCATTTAATGGGGGATTAAATGGTTGTTGCTAAAAATAGATTCACCAAAAATAAGCCTCATACTTATTTGTGTGCATGTATTCATGTCCCCCTTCCCCAAAAACACATAGTACCAAGATGTAAGAAATTATACGTACATTTTACCAAACCATAATTTTGCAAGGATTTTCCAATTAGCTGAGTTACTCTGCAGTCATTCGGTGTGCCCCTTGGTTCCCCCCTGAGGTACAAGTACCCCTGATTAGGAATGATTGATGTAGTGTGTTCATTCAGATGCACTTTCTAACATGATGTTTCATGCAAAGACTCCAAGAACCCAGACAGCATTATATCCTACCCCCTAATTGGCTTTCACCTTCACAAATCTGGATCTGCTAATCAAATTATTCTCCCTCTCTTAACCTGAAAAAGGAAACCACATTTCTCACTTAAATGGATGTTTCTGAATTTAGACTACTGCTGAAAGTGGGGAATAATGTGATTACGATGGAGCTTCAGTGTTTGTTAAATCAATGGAGGTTTGATAGCCTTAAAACCTAGGGTCCCATGAGCAACCCAGGGTAATACATAATGAATCAATCTCAGAGCACGCCTGACACAATGAGCAACTCTCTGAAGGTATCTGTAGTAAAAGGAAAAATAATAGAGATGAGGGAACTCAATATCTCTATAATTGTACTTTAAGGAAACATTTGTAATGCCTCAAGTATCTTGTCTGGTGGTGAATCAAGCTGTGCGAAACCCAATTTCAGGTAACTGAGATCAAACCGCTTTCATTTCATACCAATCCATGTGAAATGTAATTAGTCAGTCCATGAAAAATGAGCACAGTTTTCTCAAGCCTCATCACATTTTAAGGATAGATGAGTAGCCTCTGCTCACAGTTTCCTGACCAGCATCCTGCTCTGATTACTCTCACATCCAGGAGCATGTCCAGAGGTGGCAGGGAACCCTAGAACCACCCTGTTTTTTAAACTATGATTGATTTCGAACCAATTTATTGGGCTTGGTTGAAAAAGGCTGCTGTTGGCTTTTATGGTGTATCAATGCAGGATATTTCCTTTTGTTACTGCTCTTTGCGGTGACATTCTGAGATGCTTACCCTGTTTGTATGCCCTGTTGAAAGTTGCTCACACAGCCTTGTTTGAAATCAGTGTTGCTACCTTTTTGCCTCATTTCATACCTTTTCATGTGACATTCACAGGAAAGTAAATAAGGAAACCCTGCACATAAGAGAAAAGCCCACAATGTGCGACTACATTGTTCAATATTGCAATAACGATGTGAAGTGTGATAGGACACATCAATTAAGGAGTGCATATTCAGCCTTAACTCACAGTTTCTATTTGTATGTACTAATATTAAAGCTCCTATGATGAGTTTTAATTGTTTGGACAACAGACTGAGGTTAGTACTGATGTCTCTTTATGACCAGGAACAACAGAGTGACAAATTCCACATGGTTATTTTTTATGTCTGTAACCACTGGTGGAGGGTAGGTGTCAGAGTAAGTGATTATTGATGCGCTGATGATACAGCAAATGCTAAATTTGACTGTTACAGCAGAGCAAGATCAGAATTTGTCTAAGGGAATTTTAATTACATATGCATGAGACAAAAACAGCAAAGACAATTTTGTCCACAGGGGGTAAAATTTTGGTTTTTTTGGGAATACTCAAAATGCTTTAACAATCACAATGCATTGTGCAGCCTTAAAATAAACCCCTTGAATACTTTAATATTCATATACAAATGTCATGCCCCTCCTGCATACATCAATGCCAGGTCAGGTTCCCCACGTACAAAACTCTGGACACACCCGTTCTGCTTTCCAGCTAACTAAACACTGATGCACCGATCCGATCCTGGTATCACTCGCTCAAAAAGCTAGATCGGATATCGGTGGCAAGGGGCCGATATATAGTGCCGATCCATTACGCAGATCTATTCATCTCAGTTCTATGCTTTTCTGTGTTTACAACAGCCATGTGCGTCTCCTATGTCATCAGCATCGGCCGGTCTGTGCATTTTTGCCCAGTGGAGCATGATGGAGGAAAACTACAGAGGCTCTGCAGTTTAGGTTCATGTCACGCTTTTTTTGCAAACAGCTCCGCCGGAAACTTGCAACATGTGCAACGCTAATGTTTCGACGGATGGCAGTCACGCTGAAAAATATAATGGAGCCCAAAGGAAGAAGTTTACGTCAGCTGTAGCCTACTGCAAAGAAGTAAGAAACCTTCTATTAATGGATTCAAAGTGTGAAAAAACGAACAGGTTATTGGATTTAATTGTTCTGGATCCTTGAAATTAAGGGATTCCAGCCTCTGGTTTAGCACTTGGAACCCAGGTACAGATCACCATCAAGTCAGAAAAGCCTGAAGTTGCCAAAACACGATTCTATCCTCACATTAAGGAATAGAGATTGTTAAATCAATACCAGGATTGGATCGGCTAGTATCGGTATCAGCAGATACCAAAGCCCAGGCATCGATATCAGTATCGGGACCTAAAAAGTAAGATTGGTGCATCCCTACTAAACACATATTAAAATGTGCTCTTCTTTTAAATATGGAACCCTTTTTTGAATAAAACAAATTGCAGCATTGATACAGCTCTTCTGAAAAATCTTCTTGAACGCAGTCAACCCCTGCCATGCTTACACTATTCATTGAAATGGGGAGGAATACCTGATACCTCCATCGTGATACCAAACACAATAGTCTCCGGGACACCTGTTATCCACTTTGTAGAGGAAAAATGGAGAGATCTAAAACTTTTGTGTGTATTCATCGTACGTCTACCCTCTCAGCACAGGCTGAGGACCCGTCTTGAATAATTCAAGATCAGACCTGTTGGGGATGTTGAGAATCCAATACATCAGCACTTCAGGAAAACTTCAGCAAGCCCATAATGGGATGGGAAAAAAAGGCACATAAAAGTGAATACAAACAGAAAGCATGAAAATGAAATACACAGCAACTTCAAACTACGCCAAAATCCCCATTGCATAAAATTCCCTCAATATTTAATTAAGCTACAGTATTATTGGCAGCAAGAAAGCGTATTCATCTCATACAGTACATCCGAACGCCACAGTGATTTACCTTCTGTTTTTATCAAACCATCAACAGAGCGCCATAAATTAGGAGAACCGAGCCGAGGGGTGAGACATGGCGAAAGAGAAGCTAAATCCAAGCAGTAAATAATAACTTAAGTTTGCAAAAAAAAGACGTACAGCTTCTGCAATGAGGGCAAACACACAGGAAGTAAATCACTGTATAAAATCCACAACTCTTGCTTTTCTTTTGCACACGCATAGTAAACAAAGGATGGCTCATTTAAAATGTTGGGCTGTCGTGTTGTACTCTGTATAAGAGGAACTCAATTTCACACACATATAAAATAGACAGTGGTTTCATTTAAGGTTTGGAGAGGAAATATAGTTCTATGTCATTCTTTCCCGGCATGCTTCCATCTTAAGTCCACTTTACTTGAAATCTAGTCAGCCCATGTAGCTGAAAACACTTAACCATCATCTGCTTCACTAAATATGACAAACATCTTCAGGTTAAACATTAAAGGGAACAAAGTGAAGTACTTTGTTATTAATAAGAGCCATTACTGGTTTGATCCCTGTCCCTGCACTCATATACTTGATGCTTTTCAACTGAGTATATTTTGAATGCAGCTTGGTTGTATTGAGCAAAACTAATTAGGCTGATAGAAAACAGCTGGGTTCAAAAACTTTATATTCAACATCAAAACACACCTGAAACTACAGTTTCTTTTAGCACTGGAAATGGTAAAGACATCATTTTGGAACCCGGCTGGTTACTGATACAATAGTGTAAAACTCCCAACTAGTTAAAGTCAGGGGACGTAGCTTTAAAGGTCTGCATGCTGTGGGGGTCTGAGGCAATTGATAGTTCAAACCAATACTGGACTTTCAATTCCCCGTCAACAGTCCATGTTTTCTAATTAAAGTCAAATCCATGATATGTATATGTATAAAAGACTTCTTGCCCTTCTAATTTGCAGTCCTTGTCCCTGGTTAGGCTTTTGCTGAAATGAGGCGCATGATAAAACACAGAGGAATAGATATAAAAACTAACAATTAAAGCAGACACAGACAAGCAGCCTCACAGATGCATAAAAACGTACAATTAAAACAGACAGAGAACAAGCAACCACATAGATTAAAGCAGATATAAAGAAGCAGCCACATCCCTATGAACTAACAGTGAACACTTTGCTGGTTTACAGTCTCCTCTAGCTGCCCCTCTTCTGGTTGCTCCTTTACCAGGGTCCCTTTTGAACACTTGACTGACCAGTTTTGGGGCAAGGCCATTCACACACTTCAAAATCTGTTTTATACATGAGGAATTTATGAAACCGTCAAAAGCTTAATAAATTATACTTTGGTTAGATTTTGCAATGGTGTCGTTTCATTGGCTTCTGAACTAATGGTTTTAAGGTTCGTTTGTGTAATGACAACAAAGGTTTCATTGCTGATTGGGTGGCCCGTCCCCAGACTATTAACATGAATAGCCATGTGCTTATCAATATGTTCTCTTTGTCAAGATATTGCTATTTCATTATCATTAATTAGTCTCTTTTATTTTGAAAGTCTCATGGGACTTTGCACATTTACTACGGCTTACTTTAGGGTTCCCTACATGGTCATATTTTGAACTATAGGACCACTATTCAAGCTGCTGTATTCAATGAGCTGGGAATGAAACATGGTGGCCACAAGTACCGTAAATCAATTCAATACTTGCAGGATTTCTCATCTGGTACCCTCTTGTAGTATCTTAGTGGTTGTAAATTCAAACTTCTGTGTAGTTAACTTATTAAAGAGATCTAGAAACACAGTAGCCTTTGTATAACACATTTAGCCCAAAGTGGTTATTTGGGTGAAGAAACACTGATTCTTTAGTTTTGCATTTACAGAAGCAGCAATAAATATTACAGGGGCAGTACAGCTGAGCAGTTTACTGCACACATTTAATGCAAGTGTTGCTCTTGAATCAGCCTCAGTTTACACACACACACTGTCCTGACTTTGCCCTGACCTCCTTCTGGACTTTACTAGACTTCATCTAAAAACTGGCCCCACTCATGTTGACACCAGCCTTGGCCCAATATGTGAAAGATGGTGCAAGAGTAAACAATGTTCCTCCTCTGTCCTTTCCCCTACCCCGCTGATTACTACCCTCTGGTCTAGTTTACACTGCTGTGTTCATCCTCTTTGATTCCCTGGCTCAGATAAAGGCTTTCCCACCGTCCCAGAGGCCCCCAGGATGCTTCATGAGCCCCCCCCCCAACTGTGAGCTCTTGTCCCTGGGTACCGTGTGTATGATGTCCCCCCTGTCAGCTTGAATCACCCTCCTCCCCTGCTCAACACGCTGCACTCTCTCCTCCCCAGCTGCGCCGATGTGTTTGCAGCACCAGCGAGTGTGAGTGGATGCTATTGAGACTGACCTTTGCAGCGGCGCCCTGTGCTCTATGATTCTAACCCATTTGACAGTGAACGCCTAATAGAATGCTAATGAAGTAGCTTGCATAGTTCCCTGTTATGTTGGCTCCATCGTAATCATCTGTGGGACTATCCTTCATGCCCATGATGCATATTGTTTGATTATTAAACTGAATTACTGTCACGCTCAACACCAGGTTCTTGCCACCAGGTCAGAAATTATACTCATGATGCATGCTCATAAAAATGTCTTGTGATTGCTGCGATGATCTAACAGCAACACTTGTGGAAATTGACCATAATCACGTGGCAGCCATTTTCCTCCAACGTTATGCCCAGGTCTGTGGGCTCAAATGCTGATAGAACTATTCCAGGTTGTAAGTATATTTACTAAAAATTGAAAAGATAATGGATAAAGAAAATCCAGAGAAACATCAAGGTGAAACACTACATTTAAAATCACATTAGTGAGAAAACACTGTTAGAATAAAATAATTAGTAGCTAACATCACTAGCTAGGAAATGCTTGACAATAACTTTTAAAACGTAATAAAGTAGCCCCAAATTTCCAACTCGCTGTAATCTTAGCTTGGAAGCAGTTGAATGCTAACCAATCCATTTGATAATTAATTCAAATACAAAAACAGGGGATCAAGTTCCCAGCTAATAGTGACGTAAGCTAGGAAGTCGTTGAATGATGGACTTAGGGTACAAACCACTGTTAGCTAGGAAGTGGTTTATGCTATCAGTTCAAAAAAATTATGATACGATAAGAGATGCTCAAATTTCCAACAAACATGTACACTACCAGTCAAAAGTTTGGACACACCTTATCATACAATGGTTTATATTTATTTTAACTATTTTCAACATTGTAGATTAATACTGAAGACATCAAAACTATGAAATAATCTGGTTTTACCATAATCTGGATTACAACAGTAGTAAAATAGGGCTATCTATTGTGTGCTAACCCTACCTCTGAACAACACAACTGATGGTCTTAAACACATTAAGAAGGCAAGTCATTCTACAAATGAACTCTTGACAAGGCTCATGTTAATTAGAAACCATTCCAGGAGACCACTTCATGAAGCAGACTGAGAGAATACCAAGAGTGCGCAAAGCTGTCATGAAGGAAAAAGGGGGCTACTTTACAGACTCTAAAATATAAAACATATTCTGGTTTGTTTAACACTTTTTTGTTAATTCAATCATTCCATATATGTTCTGCCATAGGTTTGATGCCTTCAGTATTAATCTACAGTGTTTTAAATACTTAAAATAAATAAAAAACGTTGAATTAGAAGGTGTTTCCAAACTTTTGACTGGTAGTGTATGTATGCTAGCAAATCCTAGCAAAACAGTTTGATGTATTCAAATATGATAAGAGAGGTTTGATTTCCTTGCTAACTGTAACATAAGCTAGTAAGTGGTGCAAAGTGAACAGTGTTATTTAATTACAACAGTAAAGGCCCACATTATTAGCAAACAATGTTGGCTATGATTAAAAAACACCAAAATAGAAGGTTTGAATTCAACAAGAAAGGCCCAAAGTCCTAGCTAGCAGTTGTGAGCTAGCAGAACTGTTTCATAGTATTACAATGTGATGAGAAAGGATTCAGTTCCCAACACTCCTGTTAGGTAGACTGAATTCTGACAGTAGTTAACGTCTGAAGTGTTGTGAAACAGTAAGAAAGGCTTTTGTTTCTAACTAGCTGTAAGGTAACACAGGAGGTGGCTGGATGCTAACAATACAGTTTGATAGCTTAATGCTATAGGCTTAATAAAATAGGCTCAAGGTCCTAGCTGACAGTATTGTTAGCTACATTTGCTGAATGCTAACAATATAATATAACTAAGTATCATGATACAGAAAGACAACTTTTAGGAAGGAAGCAATAATAAATGTGAAGTTTCTATAAGCCAACATTAGCTAATGTCATATGGAGGCTAAGGAGTGGATGGATATGTTCCTTGTACCTAAAATACAGCAAGATGTGTGTCCAGAATGTGGCTATTTACTGTGTTTTTAGTTGTTATTCTATCTGGAAGTGATTAAATGATGACGCTTTGTCAGATTCTCTATGTTATATGGGTCCATATTTCACAGGACATACACCCTGGAACCCTGCAGTGCGACATTACGACAGCTTTTGAGCTTTAGATCAGTGGAAAATAGCTTCCACGTGAATGGTTTATGAAAAATTCCTGTTTCCCACTTTGTAGCAATGTCTGAGACAAATTGTTTCCTTGAAGATCTTAAAAGCAATCTCTCAGAGATTCTTCCATCAAGACATGTTTTCCATCTCCGTGCTCCTCCTCGAGCTTCTTTTATTTGTATTGGTAAAAAATCCTTTTGTGAGTGCTGCAGGAGAGCCCTGGCTAATGCTGCCTGAATTATAAGGTGAAATAGGTCCATCCATTAGTCTGATGGTTAGTCAGAACGACAATTCTGAAGACAGGTATAGAGAAAAAAGGGAGATTCAGCATTAGGGAAATACGTGCGATGTGAAGTAGTACTCTGCCTCACAGGCTGTAAATGCCTCCAGTCTACTGAGCATAAGCAGATCTATGAGGAATTAAATATCCTCTACCGTGCTTTAAACTTCTCCAGTGTTAAAAGCAGGATTTTTAACCATCTAGAACCAATCTTTCCAAACCGTTTTAAAATTGCCTGTAATAACTCTATTCTTCTTCTCCTGAAAGCTAAGGCTGCACTCTTTTGTATCAAACATTGAAACTTAGTTAAATACACCTTTACATTAAGTTACATGTGGTAAAAATACAGAGAGGCAAAACACAGGCAGCTGCAACATGATCGGAAGAGATACTTCTTTAAGACTATATATAATACACATCTTTGATAGTCTTTCTGCAACAGAAACATAATGCTTCTATTTTTCCCCTGTTATCTGTTATGACGTCAATACAGTTTGTTAAATGCAGCGTAAAATGTGATGACATCGAACAGGTAGTACGAGGCAGCTGCAATCCATCTAGAATCTAATCATAATATCTGGAGCATAACAGATTTCATAGATATTAAATATTTGAAGACACTTGAAAATCACATCACAAGAAGCAATAATGACCATGCAGGCAGCGTATTATCTATCGCAGATTAAAGTTACAGTGTGAAAACAACTCTGTAGTGTTCTTACAGAAGTGAGTATATCCCAACAACTAGTTCGAGTGACTGTAGGAGTGTGTGGAAATGCTATTTAATATATATTTACAATGAACTGTTTTGGATCATGTGGTTTTTTTTTTGTGTTTTTCTGTGATTAAGGTCCAAAATTAACGTGTTATTTCACTTTAATCACATGCTATTTTGTCCCTTTCAGAACCCCCGTAGTGAAGCCCCCGCAGTGTCTTCCTGCTTCCCACTGCTGCTGTGATGGAAACTAACAACACCACTGCACTTTTGGACAGCAAATTCCCCTTTAAAAAAACTCCAAGACAGCTCAGTTGATATATCAGAGGCACTTTGTGTCATTTGGAATTAAAGTATCACAGAAGTACTTTGAGTTTTAGCTCCCACAAAGAGCAAAGCACACAGGTGCAGCAACAAAACTGATGTAAGCAAGAAACCACATCACAGATGCTGACAGCGCATTTTCTTGAGTGTGATAATCCCAACAGACCAGTGGATGGAACACTGTGAAGCTGAGTCATGGGTTCAGACAACACCGGGTGTGGCAGTGCTACATGTACTTGATTAATAGATCTAAAAGTTGAGATTATAGAGACATTGTATTGATATTTGATTCCCAAATCAAGACACTAGTAAGAAGAAGATTGTTTCTAAAATGCAGAATAATGGCATTTTAAACATGGGATCAATAAATCTTTATTTATATAGCGCCAAATCATAACAAATGTTATCTCAAGACTCTTTACAGCACTTGACCACTCTATATTAAATTATTAACAAAGACCCAGAATCAAGACAGGATAAGATCCAGACCCCTCTTACAGACAGGACTCAGTCTGATCTCATTTTAATCCACCATGATCAGAGCACTTTGCAGTATTTAGCAAATTACAGTGGCCAGGACAAACTTCCTCGAGTAGAACCAGACTCATGTTAGACAGCCAAAAATATTAGTTTTGTGATTCTTAAAAGTATTGCAAGAAATCACAAGAATATATATTTTTTAAATGTCAGACTTCATCCTACTGCAGAGTTGAAAGGGTTAACAAACAAAGAACCCAACCTGACACTTATACGCCTGCATACATGTCCTCCTCTGCAGACGCTACACATTTGTTCACTTGCAAATATTTAGTCGCATGAACACCCGGCTGAAAATATTATCACAACATGTTTACCAGTAAGTGTTTGTTAAGTGGATGAGTTGCTGCAGCGTTCCTGCTTGTTCAAATACGAGCGTCACCAATTTACAGCGGAAAGCCTGCGCAGTTTAGGGGGAGTTTTCTTTAATGTACGTTTCCACCGGCTTGATGTGACTGCAGCTGATTCCAGGCCAGTACACTTACCCGAGGCAGAGTGCCAAGGCATAATGAGACATTTGGTTGTGAAATTCGGAATCTGACAGAATGCATTAAAGCAAAGCAGACTGCAGATGCAAAGAGAGCAGAGAGGCCAAAGTGATGACTTTCCATTTTCCAACCAACTATATCATATTTCGCCTTTGCTTCCAGCCAAATAAATGACCAAATTGTGCAGCGGGGAGCGCCATTGTCTGGACACAGACTCCTATTGTTTGCCACATTAGAAACATCTGACTAAGGCAATTACACCTCATGTCATCACCTTGCTGAAATTTTTACAGCTGAGTATGAAGAATGAGCATGAGCTGAAGTGTTTTCCTGTCTGCTTTTTTGCAGAAGCTACACAAAGAATTAATTTACAAGTGTGGTCATTTTCCTGACATGGCATGACCTTCCATGTCGCTCAGACTGAGGTCAAAGTGTCCCATTTGGACTTTTCACAGCAGCAGCAGCGTGCCTTTGTGATATATAGCAAACACACACTATATGACAACTGTGATCTCAGGGTACAAATAATGTGACAGCTTCACAAGCTGCCGGGGATGTCTGCTTCTGCCCCGCGGGGAGTAAATGAATCTGATTTTCAGATTCCTGAAATGTTTCGATTGAACTGGGGCATGAGGTCAGATGTAAAGATGAAGCTGTTAGAGCTTGTTGTTCTTTTTTTTTTAACATGTTTTCTGCAAATGTTTGTTTCCAAAGCTGGCTCAATCTATGAATGCCAAATGAAATAAAGATCAATCAAAGCACAAATGTGAAGAAATGAAACGCCTACCTGTTAGAAAAAAAGAGCTATGCAAATGAGTTTGTGTATATTCCATGTGGATAAGCAGATCTCCACACATCTATGAATAAGTAATCAGCTCGCACAGGTCCTTTGGGATTTACTAACAAGAAAAGCAATCATATACGAGCATGTGTAAAAGAAAGAGGCACTTGAAAATTCCTCTCTACTGTGCTGGCGTCTCTTCTGCAACTTTCAAACGGGCAACACAGGCAGGACAAGGACACAATTTCTGAATCAGAAAACAGATGTTCACGAGAAAAAAAGTCAGATTTAGTTGAGATTCTGGGACAAACAGATCAGACAAGACAGCGCTTAAGAAACCAGGGACACACACGGACAAGAAATGACCCTCATGTGAACCCAAGCAGTGTCACAAAAAGGCTCACTCTGATTTAAAGCTTTCCTCCGACAGCCCTCTGGCAAAAACAGAGAAGGAGAACAATAGGACAGTGAAATGTATCCTAATTCCAGCTGGAGACGCTAATCCAGTTCAGAGACAGCAAGGAAATGGGTTTGTGAGAGCAGACCCGGCAAATACATGCAGATGAGAGTGATTATCCTGCAGATGAGCGAAAAGATGAAAACTAATTTAATAATAAGACTAGAAAATTCTCCAAGATAACAGGGATCTGGAGACCAATCCAAGACCCATCTGGCCTCGCACAGCACACACCAGAGCCGCTTTCACAGGCAGGAGCTGTCCATTCAAGCCGTGGTGCTGAAAGCTCTGTGTACACCAAACACTGGGCTGGAAACCAACAAAATTACAATGCAGTTTTCAAAAATAGAAGGAGTTGTAATACGTTAATGAGATCTAAAAAGCAAAGGAGGAGAAGGTTTTCAGATGCTTGTGATTCATTTTTATTCTGTTTTTTAGCGCTTCCACTGAACTTTATTTACCAGAGGAATGTTTGACTTTCACCTCGTTTTGACAGCCGTAGTTAACTGGTGGAACGAGGTTTTAAATAAGGACGTTTTAAAGTACTTGTGGATCATTTTCATTGAGCATTTCTTAGTTTGTAGCTCTCTACTTCCACTTCACTACATTTTATAAGGAAACAAATGTACTGTTGACCTTTTCTATCTTATTTATTCGACAGGAATGCAGCGTATTGTGACAAAGTACATGTATTCAGATGTGTGCTCAAGCACATTTTTGGTACTGTGGCTTGTATTTAACCAGATTTTTCTGATTTAGGTCATTATACATCAGATTACAGCAGATTTCAGGGAGGGAAATGCCCTTTTTACTCAACTCTTAATCTGGCATATGCACTATCATAGTCACTCACAGTAGTAGAGTGTTAAAATGTATCTGAGTTCTGTATTTAGGTACATTTTGAGACAGATTACAGCTTAATTTTCACATTTAATTCCACCTCTTTACAATTTTTAACCACATTTGAAGGAATAAAAAATGGTTTAACCTCTTAATGCTTGTTTGACATCAAAGCGTACCAATTGGTAGTGTCCACGTGTAATATAACTACTGTTAGTACACCAATTCAGGGGCTGTAGCAAAGTTAATATTAAGGTACTTCAATCAGTCAATCAATCATCTTTATTTATGTAGTACCAGACCACAACAAACATTACCCCAAGACTCTTTATAAACAGAGCAGGTCTCTATGTTAAATTATTAACTAAGACCCAACATCAAGGCAGGGAAAGTCCACCATGAGCAGAGCACTTTGCAGATTTTAGCAAGTTGCAGAGGCAAGGACAATCTTCCTTTAACAGGAAGAAACACAGAGCAGAACCAGACTCATGTTAGACAGCCAAAAATACTAGCTTTATGCTTCTTAAAAGGTATTACAGAAAATCACAAGGAAATAATCAAAAATATTGGCAGACTTCTTCCTACTGCAGAGTTGAAACGGTTAACCAGATCTTCTTTTTAACAGGCAGAAACCTCGAGCAGAACCAGACTCATGTTAGACAGCCATCTGCCTACTAGGTCCTTGTATTTTACTATCCAGTATTTTATGCTGCCTTGCACAACTACTTCACTTTCTTTCAAGAATAGAACTCAAAGGTCCTAAGAACCCATTATCCTAAAAAGGTACCTTCAAGTACTGACTGGATCCTTTTTAACACTCATAATACGACCAAAGTTTGAGCAGCTTCAGTGGTTCATTACCCAACTGATTGTTTAAAAACCCCATAACATAGGTGATTAATTCTTAACAGCAAAATCAATTCCAGGGTCAACTTGTTCACACATTTCATCAAATCATTCCACAGAAAAGAGTCCAGCATTTTTCAACTCTGCCTGTTGACACTGTGGCAAAGACGCAAGTGTCCGTCTCAGGCTGCTCTTCAGAGTCAGGGGATAATAACATTCAGATGTTAGAGCAACCTGAGGAGCTTCTGGACCCCAACCATCTCTGATAGGGAAACGTTTAAAAGGATCCTGTCCTGTAATCCAGACAACGGCAGCAGAGCTGGTGAGAGTATCTGTAAGTATCTGATCACTACAAAGTAACTCAAACCATAAGAGGCAGTAATGAAAGCAACATTGTTAAAAGTTGTGAGATTTGCCTCATTTATATTAAAAAGTGTCAACTGCAAAGCCGGAGAAGGCGAGCTGAATGAGAACAGCCCCCTTCGCCTCATGTCGAGGTCCTGCTCGCCCTGTCGGCATTGTAATATGCATAACCACCTGTTCACTTCACTTTATCCCTTCCATAACAAACAAAGCTTCTGTAATCTTTTCTCTCTGTGCTCCTCTGATTGTTTACAAGAAGGCAAGGCCAAATTAGAGATAGCTAAAGTCAGAAGAAGCCGGTGGGTTGTTAGGTTGCTGTCAATCAAACCGGATCAAAATACACCCACACAGGCTTGATGCAGAAGGAGTTTTTGAGAGTTAAAAGCAAGATAAATAATAACTAAAAATCTGTTCTGTCTCTGTTTTTTTTACTTTAATTTATGGCTTATTGAATCCTGGGTTGTTCATGTTGGAGTGAAATCTGATAGCTTTTCGTGTATCTCCATTATACGAGATACTTTTTACTGGGAGAAAGGGGCACCTGCAGCTTACTTTGCTGGTTTACTAAAAGAAGGGTCATTATAAATCCAAATACTATGAAGCGTTTCAAAGCACCAGACACAAATGAGTGTAAAACACAGCTTACACAAAAATGCACCAGTCATAATGATCCAGTATGTAACTCAACCCCAACTTGAACTTTGATACATGGATCACATTTTGCTGATGCTTCTATACTTAGTATAGATTTTGTCTGTGGGTTAAGGTTAGGGTTAGGGTCAGGGTCACTCATAATGAAGTGTTACTGTGCTTATAAAATATGTTGCAAGTTTGTACAATAGCTACTTAAGATTGAAGCAGTGTTTAAAAGTTTTCATTGCCTTTGTGTAAATAGGGGTTACAGAGATAAACACATGTTGCCTGTGAGTTCAAGTCTAAGAGGGCTATTTGAACAATAGGCTTTATAATAACAGTTTAAACCACCCAATTTAGCATTTAAAACAAAAGCAAAAACATGCGAATGTAAGTTCAAGTGAACACAAATATCCACCTTTTATTCTATATTCAATAAAGACAACAACGGTGGGCCTCAAACCTGCAATATGGTGTTATGAAACTTTGACGGTTCACTCTTCTTTTATGGTGATATATTGTTTGCATGGGTCATTCAGTTTTTTGGGGGTGTCCCAAAAAAGGTTGCAGGCATAGGCATTTCTAGCCCATTTTTGGGGGTGGTGAAGCACCTCTAAATGTAATCAAATTTGAGTTTTTTTTTTTTTTTGGACCGTATGTCTTTTTTAACAAGCTAGAAAAGTTTAAAAACCATACAGTACTTGGTTGAAACGTAATATTTCAACAACAGAAATACACCAGCTCCACTGCGTTTTACATGTTGTGCATTGCATTTCAAATGAAAGTCCAAAAAATAACTCCAATGTCAATTTGTGGCATTTTTGGTACTCACTATAGGGGGCTGGTTTGCTCTAGAAACATACATACTGTTTATGTATATGTTGAGGAGCTGTAGTTGTCTTTCCTTAAAAATTAGGGTTACCATATGTTTCTTTTATGATTCCAATCCATTTCTCTTCTGCTGTGGCTCAGCATTTAAATAACCTTTATCAGATTTGATGGTTTAGTCACAGACTTTCCCAAAAACTGATACTTTCTTTCACAAATGTGGGAATGAAATTGCATTGAAATGAACAAAACAGTGAAATTTATCTTGCCCGGCTCAGCATCCCTAAACATCCAATCCTAGAATCGCCCCTAGAATCAGCTGTCTTCCCACGTGAAGACTTCCATTGCTTTCACCTAAATACACAATGTGCAGTTTCTGTGCAGCTTTGAAGCACTTCCAAGTACTATTTTTTTTTGCTACCCTGCTAGCTAGGTAGTTGAGTTTAGTTGCGGTAGCGTTTTTTGTTTGTGAGGTACAAATGGACCCACAACCCGTTCGCCGAAACTGGCGTCACCCCCCGCCACTGTTGACCAAGTCTTTCCAATCCAACCAGCCTGCCATAAGTTTCATTTACTAAACAGTAAACCAACATTTTCTTGAAATGCATGATGCCAAGTGGTGCTGCTAGCATGCAACTGCCCACCAGAATTCGTCTTTGTGTTGGATGCCAAGTCTATTTCCTTCGAAAAGGTTCTCATACAATTGGTGTATTTTAATGCACCAGCAGTTTGAGTTCAACAGTATGACTTGGCTCAAGATATAACATTGCGTCATTGGACCAATGAGACTCAACAGCAGTATCAATAAGCTCAAACATGATTAATTTTCGGCTTTTGAAGAATGCATAACCGGGTCCCTAATAGAACCAGGATTAGATCCCCATCCCTATGACACACAGTCTTTCCTGGGTAGATAACTTCACTTATATATTTCCCCACACTGTTATAAAGCAGTAATTAACAGTTTATAAAGCATGTATCTGCACTATTACTTGTCTTATAAACGTGTAATAAAGAGATTATTACACAGTGTTGCAGCTATGTGGCCTTCAGCCCTCTAAGTACATTATGTTGTGTACTTTAAATATAAAATGAACTACAGGCTGAAGCGGTTTTAGTCCTTCCTTTATGTGAGTGAAGTACTTCATGCACTGGTCTGCATATACACTTTCACCTGAGGGAAAGTCATGCATAATAGAACAGCAGCGTTACTGTATCTCACAAACGCACCATCAGTCACTTTGTCGGCGTAGCCTCACGTTAACTCTGCCATTTGTGTCATTGGGAGGGTTTCATACTTGTTTATCTGCCAAAACACGCATTACTTTGATCTATCGGCCTGTACCCTGGCAGAACACCTACTTTACAAAGACACGTTTGAGTAATATGCACCTTTTCTGGGGAATGATTGGGATGCAAATTACCTTGTCACGTCTGCACGACGTCCTCTAAACTCTGACTGCACATTTGTACAAGCACGTACTTCAGCTGGATGGAATAAATGCAGAATACTTTGCTTCCTACACTGTCTGTGTTTGCTGTTTTCATTTGTTTAATACTTTATATAGGGCATGGGGAATATGTGCAACTCTATAAAACACTTGTGTGTCCTAGATTTTGTAGGTCATTATGCTAAGAGGTTATTGATATGTGTATCGCTGAGCAGGTGCATTAAAGCAAGAGCTGGATCTGCACAAATAGGGTACATGAGGCTGTGGGAATCACTTTATCATGAGGGTGTTTTTTCTGCTTGTTCCATATGCATGTAAGGACACATTAAGCCATGCTAATGCTGCTCCATTAACAGTCACAGATCGCTTACCTTGCCAACATAGAGCGGCTCATTTCCTGTGTACTCCTCCAATACGAAGAACTGGTTCCATACCCAGCTGCGTCTGCTCCTCTGCAGGACCTCCCAAGGGTCTGGATCAGAGTGCGGGGACTTCTCCAGATCCCCAGAGCCGGGGAGGTTCAGCCCCCAGCAGCCCCCCCCTTTCTCCCGCAGGGGGAACAGGAGCGCCAGGAGAGCCAGGGCTCTGCACACGCCTGAGCGACACCACCCCATCATCTGGGCGCTCTCCAAAACCAAAAAGAAGAAGAAAAAAAGAAAAAGCAGCGAGGCCAGAAGAGGAGCGAACACTAAAAAAAGACAGTGAGGCTGAAATGTCAAAACCCTCGGGGGGGTTTTATCCACACAGTCCTGACCCCGTGCTTCACCAGACAGCAAGAGCAGTCAGACCCGCTGCAAAAGAGTCAAGCTCTGCATTTTGCTGTGTTGCTTTTCTTTTTCTGTTCTTGATTGGAGACTAAGAGTGGGGTAATTCCCTTCACTTTGGAGCCGGGGAGTTGACATTAAAGGCGGCGAACAGGGTCAGCGGCGACCGGGCCGGCCTCGACAAGCAGGCTGTATAATTGGCACCTATCAGAAAAGAGAGACAGATAGAGAAAGAGCAAGAGAGAGAGACAAAGACACAGAGGAGAGAAGGGAGAAAGTAGTGTCAGCAAAATTGCTTGTGTGACCGCAGCCACTTTAGACAGCGAGTAATGTGCTTGCTGATGCAACGATAATGACATTTTTGTAGCAATCATACAGAAATTGGTCAAAAATGAGTTGACAGTAAATAAGTTACACGGACTCCACCTAAAGTCCTTCACTTTTGGAGAGGTTAAAGGTGTTAATAAGGGGGAATGGAGGTGAAATGACCTGACTTTTCAGTGCGCATCAGCAAAGACATTTCACACAAGGAATAACAATCAAACGCTGTCCGTCTGGCTCCCAATTATCCCAGCTCTACCTCACCAAGGTCATCATTTTGTCACATTTTCTTTGTATAAGATCATGGCCGGGATGGTGCCGGGGCTCGCCACTCAACACTAACAAGCCACATGATCTGTGTGGCGAGCTCTCATCACCCGAGATTAAAAATAAATCTGAGCTGTCAGCAGCGTGATGGCCCGGCCGCTCCTGACCTCTACTCCCAGCAGTCTGTTTCGCAGGGCCCTGTGCACATGCGAGGAATAAGGGGGGGGGGGGGCGATCTGTCTCCTCGCCATCATGCCGTGACAGATCCCCCAAGATGCCAGAACATGAAGACATGTCAAAGCAGAGAAAAGCATCCGCTGACAGATAATGTTCTTTGTGTCATAACACATCCCGGCAGTGCGGAGCAGTTGAGCAATTACACAAACTCCACAATATCAGCGTCTACTTTGATATCTAACAAGGAATTCAGCATCTTTTTGCAAGAAGGCGACGCAAAGAGGGCGCTGGTTTTGCTTAGAGCACCAAGTGAGTGCCCCATGTACAGAGGCCTCGATGCATCAGCTGCATCTTGGACTCACAGCGTCACTTTCCCCTCCTGTATGTCTTTAGCTGTCCAATCCAACACATGCAAAAGGCTGGAGAATAAAAAGCAAATGAAGACTTGAAATTGTGCAATCGAGGAAATTTGTGCAACATTTTGAGAAGATTCTGACCCCAAAATTTCAAACTCAAGAGCTCTTCCCAACGTAGACATTCAGAAAATGAAACACTTGACCGCACGTTTATTTATCCCCTCTTTGACCTCTCTTTCTCTCTCTCTACGCTAAGTATTGGCAGCGCCCTGCATGAGGAAGGTAATTGCTTTGGCATAAAGTGACCTCTTTTTCTTCCCACACACATTCTCCAAATCTCATTCTCCTTCCTCCACCCCCAACAGCAAAATAAAAACAGCACCGCATGCATCCTGTGGAAGTGATTAGTTGTACTTTTGCCAAAGCAAAGTCATTACCCCGCGCTAATAATTAGCACCGTGCAAATCACAACAACACGGATTGTCACCTCAGTGTTTGTGAGACACATCCCAAAACATATAAGGGTCTATTTAAAGAACGCCTCACTTCTAAATACTCTGACTCTCTTTCTGCTATCAAGGTGCAAAAAGCAAATGAACCCCTACAAAGCAAACTTTTCTCTGGAGCAGTCTCTTCGTGCTTCTTCTTCTTCTTTCTTTTTTTTTTTTCCCACTGCGAACACAATAAGCTCTCACGTTAAGTCTGCTCCACGTGAACCTGCACAGACAAACACATCCAAAGTCACAGCCTCCGCATGACAATTTAACGGTCGAGGTGGAAAGTGGAGCAGATCTGGCTGCGGGGCAGCACGACTTGTGAAGGCAGGTTGCAGCGGTGGTTTTTGTGGGAGAGAGGAAGAAAAAAAACTGGCGAATGGAGGGTCAGTTTGAGTGGAGCGGTTGAGCTGGTGTCTCTCATTTCGTTTAACCCTGAACACTGAAGGAGCTGGGAGTCAGATGCAGGATTGAGATAACGTTAATGTGGCTGCAGCGAGCTCAATAATGCAGATATTGGCTTGTTATTAAATGAGTTTCCACTGATTTACTGTCTAGTTGATTTGTCGGTATTATTCAGTAATTCATGCTGCAGGGGGATGAGTTTTTCTCTGTTTTAATTGTTAATCGGTTTAAAAATTAAAGCATCAAATCTAGTTTAAAATTAGCTAAAGACACACAAATACAAAGACGTGGATGTGACGAGAGGCTTCTTTTTTTTTCTTCTTGTTTCTCCTTCCCGTTGGTGTCAGGTGATTGACAGTAAGCGGAGTGACATGAAAACACTTGACTCAAGCCACAATGGAGTGACAACAAAACTGGAAATAAAAACTTCAGGGGGAAGAAATGAAGGGGTTGTGATGCCTGTGATGGATCATCTCGCTCGGTGGGAGTTGTTTTACAGCAGGCCTGAAGTTGCAGAGTGACTGAGGAGCAAATAACGAGGAAAAATGCAGAAGAAAAGGGCAAACTGGAGGGAGAAAAGCATTGTGTAGTTATTAAACTGTCTATTATTTCTCATTTTAAGGCAGCTTCAGCCCTCTAACTTGAAGCTCTGGCTGTGATTTTGCTGCCAAATGCTCTCAATGCTTCACTTAGTTTCCCAGCCTGCAGAAGAAGAAAAAAACTGACTTCTTTTCAAAATATTCAAATATCAGTCACAAAATATCATCTTCTGGCGTTCTTGCAGGGCCCCAAAATTTCCAAAGAAAGTCCACACTTGACTCCCTGTAGAGAGCAACACACTCGTCTTCAGGCCGCGGTGTCAGAGCAACAACGCCAAATTAAGTGAAAATGTGAGATAAAGCTGTGAATGTAGAAGCCTCCCAGTCATCCCCGGGCTCTGTTTCTCTTACACACACTGTGTTCTAATCCCATTTGCCAGTCTCACAACAGGATTACCAGTGCTACAGAGCTCGCTAACCAATCACACGCTTCCTCTGATCCATATTCTCCTCCATCATTGTGTACGTGCCCTCACTCATGGGCCAGAATAAACAACACAAACTGCTGCGCTCGTAAGTTAATTACGCTTTGAGACGCTTCATAAAGGCTGACGATGCTTTAGAAGAGATTGGGCTTAATTTTGAGTCATTTGCTGAAAGAAAGAACAGGATTATTTGTTCTTTTAAGTGCAATTCAAAGCTCATTTAACAGATAATATAGGCAGCATATGAACAGGGAGATCGAATAATGGCACACAGGTGATTTTTTTTCCTGGAACTTTAGTCTTTGTTTGTCTCTTTCAAAGCCCAGGGTCAGCCACAAAGAGAGACACTACAGGAACACTATAGCATTCAGGTCCTCAAGGACGCAGGCAGTATACAAGCTGGACTGTTGCTGACGCAGGATCTTGAACCTGAGTCGTGTGGCTGTGAGGTGGTTGCACCGCTCACATGTTGCTATAAGACTTCATGTTGTGTTCATTTGAATTCATGAAGGCATGCGTACGATTAGCATGCTGCATAGAAACAGACACAAGCATATGTGGAGAGTTAAATGAGAGGCCTCATATGAAGAAATAGAAACTCAGAAATATGTCATGGACTTGCTGTTACGTTAAATCGTTCTACAACTGCAGAAAGATATTGTGCCTCCTCAAAAAAAAACTGCAAAAAAATAAGATGAGTAAGTGTAAAAAAAAAACATACCTGACACTGAAAGAGTACTTTCAGTCTTTTAAAATCATACTCCTCTTATAAAAATGAAAAACTATGCTTGTTTAAGGAAGTTTTCTCTGAACTGTTTTTAGTTTTAAAAGTTGTTAAATTGAAACTATCATCTGAAAATGCAAAGAGGCAAAATATCCCACCATTCTGTCCTGCAGCCTCATGATATGATGTATAAATGCTGCTGATGGACTATGTAAAATACTATATTATACTCCTTTCGCTGTGGAGGCTTTCACAAGAGACTCTCACATGAGAAAGGGAGTTTGTAGCTTTACATAGTCAAAGAGGTCATTTTTTTAATGCATTTTGCTTGATTTTTGTATTTTTTGTGGGTCTGGATATTTTACTTTGTCATTTTTATTCCATTTTCTTGTTTCTCAGCATGCACCAAGACACATTTCTTGCATGCATATTCCCACCTGGCAAAAACAGCCTGATTCAGATCATGAAATAAACTTGCCCTGCAGAAAAAAATCCACCTCAATAAGTCAATTTATTCTCTATTGATCTGTCTGTCATCTTTTGTTTGTCCTTAAACAAAGAAGAACATTCTGCCTCCAGTTTCTCCCACTGCAGTCATTAGTTTCATGGATTTCCTCGACACATGTTGGGAGTACAGTCACCTGAGAGCTGTGCATCCAAAATAACGTTAAATTTGAAGTCCTTTAAGTTTTTTTTTTATCCGAGTTTGCAGTTTTGTGCAACTCCAAAGAAAAACGCCAATATTTTTGCAGCCCAATATTTCTGCACCTTGACTCTTTGACATGGACTCTTTTGTTGCGTAAATCAGCAGGTACCCTTCGGCCATCGTGACCTGACTGCTGTGACCCTGCTGGTAAGTATCAATCATTGCGCATTAGCTGTCACCACCTGCACAATGCAGAGAGGAAAAAGTTCGCACCTGTTCCCAATCGATCTGAGACGTTTGTCTGATAAAAAACACACACGAATCATTAACGCAGATCGATTACCAACTTCATGGTTTTGGAGGAATAAAGCATAAGGGGAGAGCGAGGGGAAGGAAGGTGGAAAATAAGCGCATGATGGGAGTCAGGCATCTCGGAAACACCGACACTAAAAAAATCTCTGTGAGCGACCGCCGCAGGAAACCTGTGTCCACGGAATACTAATCACACAATAAGCGACGGGACACATAAAAATGCACAGAACGCATAGACAGCACACGAATTACCTGACATGTAATGCAGGAAAAAGGGGGATGGAACAACAAACTCGAGACATGTGTGCAAGTGAAATCCACGAGAATCACTCACCAAAAGAAGATGGAATAACTTCACCGCCGTGGAGAAGGTGTCTGCTGCTAAAAGTTGTAGCTTTTTTTCCTCCACGCAGCACACAGAGAAAATCGGCGTCTGTCAAAATAAGAGTTCAAAAGTTTTCATGGTGAAATTAGTCCTGATGGAAGAGGAGTGCTGCTCGAGATCGGTGGCTGGATCGCGCGTAAAATGCTCTCACCCTTGGCAGGGATGTGGCAAGTCTGATCCCTCTCTCTCTCTCTCTCTCTCTCTCTCTCTCTCTCTCTCTCTCTCTCTCTCTCTCTCTCTCTCTCTCTCTCTCTCTCTCTCTCCCTCTCCCTATCTCTCTTTCTCTGTAAATCCTGCGCAGTGCCGCCTCTGTGCAGGGAACCCCAGCTGCAGGGTTTTGGGTTTATGTATCTATCTCTCTCTTACATTAAATAGGCAACAGGGGACGCGCAGCAGCAGCAGCAACAGCGAGGAGCACCGGACTAGAGATCGCAGGGGGGGGGGGGGGGGAGAAACGCTCTCATCAAAACCAAAGCCTCACTGACTGACTGAAGATGGAGAGAAGAGGAGAGAGTCTATCGAAAAGAGTTCGACCAAAAATAAGTTGCTGCTGAGAGAGCCAAAAAAACACACGCAGTGTTTTGGCACAAGGAAAGAAGAGCCAAATATTTTCAAACCTGCCAAGTTTTTTGGCAGCAGATGGCATGTGTACTGTTAAATGATTGCGTTTGCTTGTGAGAATAAAAATCAATACAAAATTCTTGACACCTTGAAGCATTGAGAAGAATTTAACACCCCACTTCACCTTGAGAATTAATTAAATCTTGCACGTCACTTGTGAAAATGAAGGAGAATTGGGTTAATATTTTTTAATCCCTCAATCAAGGCTCATTCCTTTTTGTTCCTCTTTCATTTACACAATTTGACTTTTTAACACTCCTATTTCTAAAAAAGAATCCCTTTCCTTTTCAATTTTCTGTTTGTTTTCTTCCAATTAGCTGCTGACTAAGTTTCTGTTGTGACAGAAAATACAGCGTGGAGCTGCCCTCTGCAAACTCCTGCACTTCCACCAAACAGTATTAGTTAAATTCCTAATTAGCTATGGTAAACATTCAGTATCTCCAGTTATTAATGCATGCATTTACACAGAGAATAACATTTCTCTTATAGTCTAGTCTGTGTAAACAGCTTGAACTCTTTTTTTTCCAGTGTGTGTGTGTGTGTGGGTGTGTGTGTGTAGGGTTTACACTTGCATACATTTTTTTCACAGTCCGACACCTGCTCTTATATTAGAAAACATTGCATTTATTTATATGAGTCACCCACAGATAATCCTCCAGTTTCTTTCCTCTGTGCTATTTGCATATTTTCAGACAGGTTCATTTCAATAGCGCAGCTCCTTTTGTCTTCTCTGCTCTGTCACTTAGGAAGGGAGCAATGACCCAAACTAATAGAAAGAGCAGCCTCTGTCTGTCATACCTGGGAAAGCAGTTAGCAAAGCTGAAATTAGAGACATGGGACAATAGGGAGGTGAAAATTAGCCCACAGTAAACTTGAGGGATGAGAGTGTAGGAGCTAGAGAAAGGGAAGCTATGCGATGAGGACAAAAGGTAAGAGAGCTGGACTAAATAAGAAGTTAAAGGGAGACACTACTAAGGGAGAGAGGGTGTTGGGTAATAGAAAGAGAGGTGAAAGGGAGGAGAAGAGGGAGGTGTAGAAGGAGGAGGGGGGGAGGCTGCAGTTCAGCGGTGAGAGTTATTTAATTGGAGAGTGACATTGGGAGCCCGGCTCGTCAGCTCTTCCCCATCAATCACGTGCGGTCAGGAGATGCTCGAGGTGATGTGGCCCGCACACTGTTCCCTGAGGAACCCACGGCCGGCCCCAGCATTTAACCGCCAAGCCTCCATTACATCTCCTCCACCCCCCTTCCAACCCCATTCCACCAATCCTCCTTCATCAGGATGCTTTGACCTCCGCTCACCTGGTCTACTGTTATCTGCTCCCCGGCGACACACCTCTTGATGGGTCTCTTTGTTCACAGACTAACAAGAAAAACAGTGAGGGGAGACTGAAGCGGCTTATGGAGCATTAATAACATATGACCTCCAAGCATAATCAGGTTAGCATAATATTTGCCACCATACACTGAATCCCAGTAAGTGTTTAGTTACATGAATAGTTATTGCTCAGACACCTTCAGATGTTTACAGCATTTTCATTTGAAATTAATTAAAACAAGATGTTATTTAATGCTATTATATACAAATAATTATTTAACTCAGTGTTAAGGTGGTTTGGTTCTTGGCTAAAGAACATCTACGTTTACGGGGCGCCGGTGGCCTAGTGGTCTAAGCACCCCACATACAGAGGCTACAGTCCTTGTCGCAGGGGTCGCCGGTTCGATTCCTGGTTGCGACCATCCCCTGCATGTCTTCCACCACTCTCTACTCCCCACATTTCCTGTCTCTCTTCAGCTGTCCTATCAAATAAAGGCAAAAAGCCCAAAAATATAACTTTTCAAAAAGAACATCTATGTTTGATTACTATAACTGTTTGATGAGCCGTCTAAGCTAATCATACAACAAATTTATGACAAGATCAACAGGCCAACTCTTGAATTCCTGACTAGTCATTGTATTCTTACTTTGCCAAACTAAGTTTGATAGCTTAATTAGGCTAGCTAGCTTATTAACTATGTCAACACACGTTACTTTTGGCTTCCTTATTAGTCTACTCTAGCTATTTTACTGTTAATTTACTGATACACGCTGAGGAAATTTCCACTAGCTTACTATTTCAAAAGCTTTTGTTATGCCAGCATTGGCTATGTCAACACTCCAACTAGCTGTACTGCTCATCCGTTTGGCTACTTTTATCCATGCTAATGTTAGTTACTGACACAAGCTGGTTTGCATTCAGCTAGAGGATATTTCCTGATAGCTTTTTGCTCCAACATATTTTGTTGATCTAAGTAAAATACTCACACAATACACTTAGCTTACAATTTCAGCTAGCTAATTCCTTGATTTAAATACTTACAGTAACATTTAGCTAACCATTATGAATTGTGAATCCTTACTTTGCAAGTATTAACTTTTTAATGTCAGCTATTAGCAATGTCAACACTCTTGCTGCTACTTTAAGCTAATAATACTCCATCTTAGCACTAATCTATTAAAACATGTTGGTTTGTAGCGGGGTTTTTTTTGGCATTACAGTTTTAGGCTTTTAGCTGTATCAGCACTTCTGCCATTACTTTAAGCTAGCTCTACTTTTCATTGATAACTTTCATTCATCTTAAGGCTGATTTATACTTCTGCGTCTCCCCTACGCAGCAGGGGCTGACGCGGACATGAGCCCCACATACTTGTGCATCAGTGTGTCTGTGTCGCGCAGCAATTCTCCGCCAAAACGCCTGAGGGCAGTGCGGTCTCTCTGATAGCCGGCCGCCTGCTTCCGGTCCCGCTACGATCTCTGTTTACTTTTCCACAGAGTTTCAGAGCGTGTTATGTTAATCTACAGCTGATACATGTTGCTGTTTATCATACAGACATGATTACATGAAGAATAGAGAGGAGGAGATGAAATACACGGCCGATGTGCGGCCGATGTCCGGGATCCCGGAAGTGTTGTAAATGCGCGAAAGACAAAGCCGCCGAGCGGACCAATCACAGAGCTTGCGGTCCGCGTCGGCTCTACGGGGAGTTACATTTTGGAGGAGGTGCACGTCAGCTACGTGCGTAGGCCTCGGCGTAGGTACGGGAGCTACGCGGACCCCCGGCGTAGGGTATGCCGTTGATTCAACGCAGAAGTATAAATCAGCCTTTACTGTTAACCTATTGACAACTACAGACCAACAGATACAAGATATTTTACCTCCTTTAGACAGCAACTTAAACTGGTTTCTACTTTTAACAGTTTATTCAAAACTTTAAGCTAACAACTCCAGCCATGTAACTTCATTTTATGCTAGCTGCTCCACTTTTTTCTATCTCTTTTATCTTTAATTACTGTTTATTGTATATAAACTGCTTATTAGATATGTATGCTACCTATAGCTAGCAATTCCAACTGTTTTATTTCTTACTACTACTGTCACCTTTTTTTTCTCTGAGCCAAAAGTTTCAAAAAATGACAGTGAGCTAACAATTTTCACTTCTTCATCATAAAAATGGCTTACACTGATGGTGTGTTATCAGTTACTTTACACTATTTAAGCCTTTTTGTTAGTTTAGCAAACATTTTTCACTCTTAATTCATTTCTTGAGGATACAATAGTAAATGTTCAGTACTTTCAAATCATAATTTGCACTATTTCTTCTCACCTTCATGCTGTCATGATATAACACTGCTGTGCTTTTCTGCTCCCTTGTGAAGATATATCACAAAACCCTGACTGTAACATGTTCTAGTGTTTGATATTATAGCTTGCTCAAATGTAAATCTAACTGTATTTTCTTCTTTCTTTAATTTGTCTAGCTTATCTAGACAATTCCTACACAGTCATTA
Source organism: Notolabrus celidotus (assembly GCF_009762535.1). Classification (NCBI taxonomy): domain Eukaryota; kingdom Metazoa; phylum Chordata; class Actinopteri; order Labriformes; family Labridae; genus Notolabrus; species Notolabrus celidotus. Next base: position 24,583,009 of record NC_048288.1, read on the forward strand.
GTGACTGAAGAAGTATCCCTCAGGGAATAAGTACATCTGGTGGTTGTAATTGCTCTGAGATTGAATAAATGGATGCAGTATATGGATTGATACGAGACAAATAAATTGATGCATTCATCAGTGATGCTAATTGTTGGTCAATCTCTGACCCCGCAAAAGACAATTGACATTATAATTCCAGTAACTACTGTTCACTGTCAATGGAAACAGATGATTGTAGCATTGACTGGCCAATTTCAGCTCTAAACTAGGTATTGATTTCCCCAGTGGACATTTAAAGAAAACACGTTGCTGTGCTCACAGCTAAGGAGCTGTCATAACATATGTTATCCTTTGTTGAGCAGCACTCTGCAGACACAAAAAAATAAAGTCAGGCAGAGCAAACAAGACTGAGTGAATACAGATTAAATAGCCACACTCCGTATTATGCAAATACAGCTCTGAAATTCCACATCTGAAAAATGGAAATGTTCTTAAAATAGTGGATTAATTAATTTTGATTTAAGTTCTTAAGTTTATGAAAATCAAATTCACCCCACTGCTCCGGCCTTCGTGTTCTTTAGTGCATGCAGAGCAATGATTCAAAGCCAGTGACCTTTCTCACACCGTGATCTTGACAGTGGGATACTGATTTATCATCAAACTGAATTCCATTTAGTGGTTGTTCTAATTCATCTCTGACTCCTTCTCTCGTCTGTAATTGCCCAGAGACATTTGAACACAAGTTAAAATGCCCCCTTAATTGTTTTTTATTTTATTCTAATCCTTTTTGTTGATTGATTTTTCTTTCAGGACACATCAGGAGCAGTGTTTCTCTAAGCCAGCGTGGGTTTTTTGCATAGGACACAGTATGTGACCATGCATTTCACTACATGGTGTTCATAAGGCTGCACAGAGCCGGGATCAGAGGGAGCACAGGGGGCCTTGATGTTCAAGGGACAAGGCCGAGGAGTTGATGTCCCTGCTGACTCCGGCACCATGACCAAAATACAAAAGCCGGATTTATTTGCATATGCTGCATCAAAACAGTCCTGCTCCTCCTCTTTGAGACGCAGGGATTTGGACTAATCATCCAGGAAGTATTGAACGATTACATTTTCATCAGATGCAATGTAAGAGGGTCGAAAGATCAAGTGAACTAATGGATGACCTAATCATGGGGGATTGGCTATATCGATTCAGATGGTCATATCCTCATTGTCTGTCAGGCCACTGAGGCCAGAGGCGGATACAATCCCTCACTGGCTGAAACCACCATATTCAAGAAAACCTCATTCAGATTACACTAATTTAGCCCATACCTCTCTTGCTCCCCTGAGGGTTAAATAGATTATGGGGGAGGAATAGCAATCTTGCTGAGTTGCAGCTTAGAACTTGTCTTCCAGAGGGTTAGACTTCGAATAATTTAATGTAACAGGTTTTTATCATCCAAACCCCAAATTTAGGTCTTTTCCCTCCCTTTCCTCAGAAGGAGATTCTGCTGTTCCTCTGTTTGCACCATCCATATATAAATTGTTTTAATCCTCATTGATATACAGAGTGTTGGAAATGTTGTCATGCTTGCAGATGCAATTTCGCACGCAAGCAAAATTATGACTTGGTGCTTGGTGACACTGGCTGCTAACGCTGCAGAGACAGTCATTCTTCAAGGACAATCTTCTGCATCTGTGTGAATAATCAATGATACTGAGAGTTTATCATGAACTCGTGGCATCTTTCACATCGCATCAGGCAATATCGCTTCTGCAAAGCACATCTACAAGTGACATTCATTCTTCCTCAAGAAGACTGAGACGGAGGACCCTGAGAAGAGATTAAAAAAATATCTAGGTAAATACTCGAGATAGATAACAGGCAAGTACAAAGGTCACTCTCAGCAATTTCCCTCCAGACGCGTTACGGCAGGTTCTGAGAGAGGAACGTCTCACTGCAGACAGACATGTTCATTCACCTCGGTTTGTGTCGACTGAGACAGCATCCTGATCCGAATCCTAATGACACACCAACTTGCTTGCATTCAGCGGTCTGTGTGTGTGTCACAGAGCGGGAGAGCCGTGGCAGCCCAGGCTGTGCTCTCAATTCACACTCAGATCTGCACCTACAAAATCTCTGCAAAAGGGAAATAAGCCTGTCAGAGGAGATCCTCGTGTCAACACAGCAACTATCATGTACTGTACCATACCCACCATGTAGGCGGGCTTCTGAAACCTCAGGTTCACTTCAAAATACATGACTCATTGCCATTTTTTTCCACTAACCAAAAAAAAAAGAGTAAAGAAAATATTCGGCAGAGGTTTAAAACCCAGTTTGAATGATAAATGACTACAAATAAGCTTCAAGGCATTTGTATTGCCAATTTGAGCCTTTGTTCTTTGGGGTTGTTTAGCCCTTGATTTCCAATTTCATACACCTTGCTACCAAAAGCACCCTCTAGCTTTAGCACCAAATATTTCCCCAAGGAGTTGGAGGAGACCAAAACTGAGCTAAATGGGGCTGATTGCTAAATGTACGTTTGTCAGGTGGTTAGAATAACTCCAAGTAACAACAGAACCTTCTGTTAGTCTGGGTATGATACTTTGCAATAAACTTATCAACCAACTATGCTCAACTGAATAGCTTCCAAAGGCAAGCTAAAGCTAAATATTTAATATTTGTGTCATTATTTAGCCGTATCCTTGTCGTAATGTGGCCACAACATGTTTATGAAAACTTAAACCAATTTGTTATGATTAAACCACCGGGAGAAAAAAGTTTTTTTAACTTACAAAACTTTTTCAAAGTAGCATGAACTCACCTTAAATGTATAATAACCTATTTAAAGGTACATTATGTAGTATTCAGCTGCATTTAGCAGAATAGATTTGGGAGATATGGAAATCCTAAGTTAGTCTAAATTTGTGTTTTATCACCTGATTAATTAATCTTGTGTATCTACAGGCACATCAAAATATCAACACATCACTCCTGTCCTTGCCAGCTTACATTGGCTGCCAGTTTTTTATCGTGTTGATTTTAAGATCTTATTGATTACTTTTAAAAATTGTAATGGACAGGCCCCAAACTATTTAAGCAACCTTTTAACCCCATATGTGCCTGGGCACATAGGGGGTCTGTGGATGCAGCTCTGCTGGTTGTGCCAAGATCCCGCTTTAAAGCAAGAGGTGACCGGGCCTTTTCAATCAGAGCTCCAAGTCTGTGGAACTCCCTGCCACTGACAATTAGACAGTCCACATCCTTAACTGCTTTTAAATCCTCACTAACAACATTTTTATACAAGAAGGCATTTCTCCACCCTTAATTCTTGAATTTGCTCTGCATTTAGAGGTCTTTTTTTGCTTCTGTCTTTTTTCTTCCCCCTTCTTGCACCGTTTTTTATGCTTTGTAATTCTCTGCTTTTTTGTTATGAAGCACTTTGTAACTTTCTTAAGAAAAGTGCTATATGAATTAAGTGTATTATTATTATAAGGAGCAGGCCCTCTGCCCTGACATCTGGCACTGCTATGTTCCTACAGTACAAACTAGAAACATCCGTACGCATTTTAGAGAGTGGCTGCCCAAAATGCACCTGTTAGAAGATGAAAAAGAAGAAGAAGAAGAAGTGGCTGTTGTGCATAAAATAATTGTATTTACATCCGTGTGTGTGGAGGATCGTACTTATCATATATCACAGGTGCATCTTGTCCTCAAAGGCAACTGTCGCCTCTCCACTGGAAGGGGCAAGCAAGGGAGCATTTTAATCTAGAATCTGATCGCTAGATACAGATAAATATTCCCATTTCTACACACTGAAACTTTAAGTTTATAGCCTTTAATCTCATGAAGAGAAAAAAGTTAACTTGTAATCCCAACAGTGAGTCTCTAGGGAACAACTTTTGTAGTGGAACAAGATACAAACATTTTCATTTGCACCGAACATCTCCAAGTGTATACCTGCTTACACAGTAAATGTTTGGCTGATTAACATTGGCTTAAAACCTGCCTCTGTCCTGTGTCACAAATTGGCCCATAACTCATTGGCTAGCTTCTTGTAACACTGACAACAATTACTCATAAAAGATTCTTCTAAAATCGACTTGGAAAGTTGTGAAGGAGGCACAACTGGGAACATCAGTGAGCTTACACAACAGCCGCTAATGAGTCTAGCCAGCTGACTAAAGCAGTCAACTACAAGGTGGATTAATTAAAAATCAAAGAGGAACTATTACAACCTTTTCCTCTTTGATAGAAGCAAGATACAGCATGCAACCTTCTAATGTTATTTAAGGTAGAAAAACAGGACGATGTTCCAACTTTAGGCTTGAGAGGGTTCTCCGTTGACTGTGTTTAGCCTTGCAGGTTTGTAGATTTTACAACAGGTGTTGAAGTGCAGAGAAACAGATTTTGCAGCAGGAGTAGTTGTAGTAATTTCAAATGAGTTTTCTCCAAACTCTGTATTTTTTCATCCATTGTAACTTCACAAAACCCAAGGTGACTAAAGCCACCACTTTCTGTGAGGGAGCTGCTGCTTGGTAAAACTTTGCTCTCACATCTCTACAGGAGGTGAATGTTTGATACACAAAAAATGTATCTCATGAGAGATCATAACGGAACTTGCCTTTTAAGAAAACCTCCTTTGGGAGGCACACAAAAAAAATCCTTTTAATATTAATACACACAAATAATTTAGAGAAACTGCTTGTGGTTGCTGATCGCATCTGTATGCATTCGTAGTTTACACAATCCTGGTTTGTCTCGTACCTGCAGAGCCACGATTTTCAATTAGGTTTTCCCTGAAAGGTGGCAAATGTTCCAAGCTTTTGACAGCAAGCCTTGACTGCACATCACCTAGATTCTTTTCTTTCCATTTGTAAAGAGGGAAAATAATGTCACCCTGTGTTACATAGCCCACAATGAGAGCGAAAGAAAGAGCCAAAGCACAAACAACACAGAAATGAGGGCAGGATGAGACAGAGACACAGATGAGGAGCAGGAAGGGACACTAAAAAGACAAAAAAAGAGGAAAAGGCATTGGCTTTTTCATGACAGTCTCCTCTCCCATGGCGGGGAAGATGTGTGTTCATATGCTCCAGTAGTCAGGCTGAAAAACCCCGGCCTGTTGCATTCACTCCAGCAGGGCAATAGCACTCATGGTTGCCTGGCTGGCAAAGAAGCTTGTTATCCCACCATCCCTTCATCTGCCTGCTCATCTTCTTCCTTCAACATCCCCCTCTTCCCACACCACAAGCGTCTGCGTTCTGTTAGCTTCGACAACCCCTCTGTGTTTGCTGACCACCGCGTAACAAGGAAACAAGCAGCTTCTTTTTTATTCTTCTCGTAAGACACAGGTGAAGACAAGCAGCACACACAGCCAACAGCTGTGGTGTTTGTGTCAGGCCAAGTGTCCTGATCCTGAAAATCAAATGTGGTCCTGTCAAGCAGAATCTGGCGCTCCTGTCATGCCTGAACCGTCCTGCTGGTGACAGAAGTGAGTCCTCGATCATGAAGAAAGGAAAGGAACGGTCATAACCTAATGGATTCCATCAACAAACAAGTGTCGAATGGGAAAACACAAGCATGCATGAGGAGCTGGGGTGACTGGACGCACAGCAGAAAAGTCTTCTTCCTCTTATCTGGTATGTTTCAAATGCTTCTCATTAAATCCAGGATTTTCTATTCTACCCTTTAAATTGGCCTCCTGTTTGTTACGTGAATGAGATTGTACAAGCCAGAATAGCTTACTTAGTCAGCGGGTGGAGGGAGAGCAAAACTAAATACATTGCCAATCTTGTCCTTTTCCCTTCTTGAACACAGAAAGTGAATATAAAGTGAGGCATTGTTGTAAGCACAAAGTAAAAACAGACCTTACAGCGGAAGCAGATTGTGCTCAAAATGGGAAACACTAGGACAAATATTTGCTGTCAACTGCATAATACCTCAATTTGTTAAGATAATGCGGCTTCACCTCACTGCATAATAATAATAATGAATTTTTGTAGCCTGGCATAATTAAAAAAAATACCTGTGAAGATTGAGGATAAAACTGCCAAAACTGTCATTTGCAAATTGTTAATTTCCCTCGTGGCCTCTGGCTTTAGGTGACTTTTATGCTAAATGCCTCAGTACGACTGAAAGTTTTGTCGAAAATGATCCCAGCAGCTTGAACCAGGAAGGGGAGGCTCTGGCATTTATAGATTTTGAAAGTGGAGCTGTCATTTGGTAAAAGCCTCCCAAGAGTTTAAACATGGGATATGGTGTATTTTTTTATGCTCCTATAAAGCTCTAAGTTACCCTGATAAGGGGGATGACCAGGAAAGCCAACAAGTCAAACACTGGGTTTTCAACCAGGAGATCACCAATGCTCACAATCACTTGAGGCTGGCTGCAGAAACACCTGAAACCACAAATGTCCATCAGAGACGACAGCTTGGCCATAATTCTCCTGTCAGCCACCACCTCCACAGGGTCCAGGACTGAGCTGGCCTTCTTCACCAGTTAGTTCAGTCCCGCTCTCTTGTATCCTGTCTGCCCACAGCAGGTGAAATCCCTCCAATGTGGCGTTCGTGTCCAGTGTTAGATATTTAGATTATTAGTTTTGCCCATATAAGGACATGACTGACTTGACTGACAGGCGGGAACACTATAGCTGTTGGCTTGGAGGCTCAAACCCCGCCTCTTTACATCACACTAAGTTTGGTTGAGTTCAGCATTACCACTGACTTTTGGGTTCAAAACAGGGCTCAGGACCAGATGGGTGGCATCATGGATATACGTCCATTATTTATACAGTCTATGTTTTTGACCCAAATCTTGACCTTTCCCTAAGATGACCAAGCAGCTTTGGTGCCTAAAATGACTCGCATTGTAAACTGTCTCATTATGGTCAGGAAAATTTTTAATTTGGTTCCTTAACCATGGCCGTGATTTGGGTTTGAAAAGTTAGCTGACGGAGTGCAGGTTTAGCTTAACCCTCCTGTTATGTTCGTTTCTCTGGAACAGCAGTAATGTTCCTGGGTTATTTAACAGGGGGCATATTCAATTATCCAAAAGTGTCAGAACCCCCAAAAAATCCCAATACACATTTTTTTAAATCAAATTTTTAACTCAATTACTAACCATTTAAATCAATATTTATTGCAATGGTGTTCTTTAATTCTAACAGATCATGGTTCCCGTCAAATGTCGTGCCTGCCAACACCTGCATTCTCACACTTTACAGATTAGGTCAAGAGAAAGGGAGTGTGTGTGTGTGTGTGTGTGTGTGTGTGTGTGTGTGTGTGTGTGTGTGTGTGTGTTGCACACAGTTGCAAATAAACAATTAGTATTTGACACTTCTGACTCATTTTAGCCTCCACTTTGAGTGCAGGGTCAAATTAACCCACAAACAGTATCTATGTAATATAAACATGCAGGAGGGGGGGGGGGGGGGTTGCAAATATGTCAAATGAATTATTTTCATTTTATATGTTGATTACACCTATTAAACCAGGCAGAAGAAGTTTCATACCGAAAAAAAGGGTCAATTTGACCCGCAACATAACAGGAGGGCTAATGGTTAAATTGGACGCCCATATAGTCTGGGTTCGATTCAAGCTGTGGGCCTATTCCCGCATCTCATTCCCCCACTCTCTCCCATTTACAGCACTATCCACTGTCCTCTCCTCTCTGAATAAAGGTGTAAAAGCCCTTTATAAAATTACAATAAAATAAATAAAGGTTAGCTGACACAAACTTAGTTAAGGTAAGTTACTACAGATTTAACGGTATCGCCAATCTCACGGTATCAAGAGAATCATACCGTCTAGGTAAAGTAAGTCTAATGGGCAAATAAAACTGTTGTTTTGTTCAGCTGCTGTGAAGCAGAGCAGAGGGATGGGGGAACTAGAAAGACCAATGGCCCGTGTGTGCCCATCATCCTCTGCGCTCTGCTCTGCTTTAGGCTGCCTCATGCAAAAATGGCGGACACTGGCATTAGAAGCGAGGAACAGAGAGACAATTCTGAAATTGTGGAAGCTCCAGAAGCTTTTAAATCTGACATGTAGAAGCATTTTGGTTTCTTCAAGTCAGGAAATGAAAAAGGAGAATTTTTTACAAAGAAGAAGCAAAATGCAGACACTGCCAGACTACGGTGACCTACAGCTGGGGAGTTTGAGTATTATGAGATGCCCTTTAGTAAATGGGCACCTGGAAAATAATTGAGAAAATGCAAGGAAAAAGTTCCAGTCAGGCCAAAAGACTTCCATTCATCGTGTCACATGTATACAAAAAGTCCTGTCCATTACAAACAAATCCACTGTGTAGCTTTTATTTCTCTCTCTCTCTACTTTAATGTGTTTGTGTCAGTGTTAGCAGCTCAATCCTGCTCTTGGATTTGTAGAGGTGATGGAGATGGCTTGGTGTTTAACACATGGGTAAGTCCTCATGTTGAAAAGTGTATTTTCTTGTAAAGTAAATGGTGAAACATGCTGTTCAAAGTATCATAAATTCAATTATAAATCTCACATCTGCCTGTCTTAAGCGGTTTCTAAGCAGCTGTTTGTGATTGAAGAAACAGTGTCTTCTAGGACGAAGCAGCTGCCCACTCAAATACAAGAACCCTAGAGCGGAAATTTAACTGGACGTTAAAAGAAATCAGCCAGAGAGAGAGCATGTTAATGTAGTTAAGTTAGCACAATGTTAGCATGCTACAGCTGGAAGGCCGCATGGTAGCGAATTCTGTCATGCATCCTTCAAAAAGTACTCCAAATTTGAAGAGGTGAATCAATATTAGTACCAAAGACAACCATGTTTGTGCAGCACAAGAGCACAAAGTCTGACAGGGCTGAGTGACACTCTCTGAGGGGAGAAGTTGACCGGCAGGTGAACGCTTAAGACTGTGATTTATCAATCCATCACTGTGGCAAAAATGTTCCCAGGATTTGATAAGACCTGCTCCCGCTGCCACCAGGATGAAGCCACTTTGTACCACTCTTTTTGGAGCTGCCCCAGTCTTATGCCCTTCTGGTCGGCCATCTTTGTGACATTCTCCACGATTTGTAATAAGGAGATTCATCCTGACCCAATCATTGCATTATTTGGAGTTGTTCCCAGAGTTTTTGCACTTACAGGCGCACAGGGTGATACTTTAGCCCCACACAGTAAATGGGCGGCAAGTGTGATGGCCCATCTCAAACTTGAAAAACTCAGATACTCCATTAAGGGCTCAGCTGAAGTTTTTTTTTTAAAGTCTGGAAACCCTTCCTCTCTTACTTTGAAGAAAATGTAACCTCTAAACAGTGAACATTGTATCTGGGTTCCTTGAACCTCTTCCCCCTAATTTCAGTGTCTGCAGTGACTGCCCTATTACCCAAGTAGCCTGCATGTTGGGAGCAACATGCAGGCTAGAGGGGTAATAGGGCACTATGAGCTCTTTAAGATACAAGGGTGTCTGACTGTCTCAAAACAAGACAGCAGAAGAAGGGACTGAAAAAAGAAAAAAAAAAGTGTGTGTGGAGGCGGGGGTGGGGGTGGGGTGGGGTGGGTTGCTAGTTGTACCTAAAATCTCTAAAAAGTAGTATGGGGGGTAGAACCTTCAGTTATCAGGCCCCTCTCCTTTGGAATCATCTACCAGTCAGGATCAGGGTCCGGGAGGCAGACACCCTCTCCACTTTTAAGAGTAGGCTTAAAACTTTCCTTTTTTGATAAAGCTTATAGTTAGAGCTGGCACAGGCTTGGACCAGCCTTTGTTATGCTGCTATAGGCCTAGACTGCCGGGGGAACTGTCGCACTGACACACTGGGATCCTAGCTCACCCCCTTCCCCCCAACCCCCTCATCACTTACTTTAACTCTGCCTGTCCCATTAAAGTTACTAACCATAGACCTTTCTGGAGTCCCTGAGCTCCCTTGTCTCATAGGCTCTGAGCTGCCGTAGACGTCCTCCTGCTGCGGACGTTCTGGACTCCAGCTGATACGGACGTGCTGGACTCCAGCGGCAACAGCCTCTACTACTCGTCTCATCACTATCATCTCTCTCTGTTACTCCCCTCTATCCCTCTTTCAAGACCCAACTCGGTCGAGGCATGATGGCTGTCTAACATGAGTCTGGTTCTGCCTGTTAAAAGGAAGTTTTTCCTCGCCACTGTAACTAGCTAAATACTGCGATGTGCAATGCTCATGATGGATCAAGGTGGGGTCAGACTGAGTCTTACCCTGTCTTGAAGTTGGGTCTCTGTTCATAATTTGACATAGTGTGGTCTAGACCTTCTATGTTTGTAAAAGCGTCTTGAGATAACGTTTGTTGTGATTTGGTGCTATACAAATAAAGATTGATTGATTGTTTTGTCTTGCCTAAAATACATATGTTGTTGTACTCTGTATATTTTCTTTTTTTTATGTTTGTTAGGCTTGGATTGCCTTGTTAAGTTGTTTTTGCTGTTTGTTAATGTCTTTTTTTGGTTGATACATTTTGTGATGTGTGAATTAATGTATTAAAAAAAGGAAAAAAAATCCAATAAAAAGATTTTTAAAATTAAATTATCAATCCATCACTTTGCAAAGCGGCACAAATGAACACATCTCAATTTATAAGATTCTTTGCACACAGAGGAAAGAAAGAACAAATAATGAAAACTTAAAAATGAGTATGACATGTAGTGATTAAATCCTTTGTGGTGCAACCACTTTATGAAACAAAGATTACACAACCATGTTTACTGTTGATTATCACCACGGCCAGGATGAAAAGTCTGTTAAATTCCAACTCTGATTTATTTTCCCTCTCTCTTACTTTTACTCCTACTCTTTTGTGAGGACAAGTCCACGTTTGAAATGAGAAAAGTTCTCCTTTAGCGCAGCAGCAAAAGTCAGTCCAGAGTGGAACCGGTTGATTGAGCCGATGGTGTTTCTGACGCCTTGGAAGCTTTTCTCCTGAAAAAAGGTCCCAGTGGGCTTTCCATGGTTCAGGAATGTGCCGGGGCCATGTTGGCTTCAGCTGACAGGACCCCCCTCAGGTCCCGGCAGCTGCCAGGATGAAGAGAATACTCTGAGCGGACACACGGTGACAGGAGCTGATGTGGTCGTCTACGTCCGTCACAGCTTTCATTTCGCACGCCGGGCCATTGATCCCCCAGCTGGGTGACATTAGTGACACTCCCTTTTAATCTGTCGCAAAGAGCCTGACCTGTGGAGCACGTCTCCTGAGGATGAGAACAAACTCTTGGATACTAGAGACCAAATGGAAACTATCACTTTCTCTCCAGCTGCTTCACAGAAAACCTTGCAGCACTGACACTTCTGGATCCGTGGGGTTGTTTTGCTTTGACAAGAAGAGTCCCATGGGAGAAATATAAAAGCTGGGCTACACGGAAAAGAGCAACAGTGAGCAAATTGCAAAAGGTGGGTTATCGCTATCAGTGATGACTTATTAAGAGAGGAAACTGTAGAAAGCCATTACTCCAGAGGTAGGTGTTGGCATATCATTTTCCAGAAGATATTTGAAATCTGAGAGTGCCTTCAATTTCAGCTTTCCGACACCTTGTTCTGACGAACGGTGGGCCCTCTTCTCCGTGTTGTCAAAGCCGTTTGACATATTGTTTCGGGACGAGAACGGGAGGGTGTGCCGGTGTAGACACAAGCCTGCATTTGGCGAGGGAAAATTAAAGGTCATTTTGAGAAAGTGAAAATTAATGTGAGCTATCAATTCCAGCCTCTAAAAAATGTGACACATTTCAGCCTGACACATTTTAATTAGGCCATCAATAGTGTGGCAACAGTGGCTAATGGTGCAGAAGACACCACACAGGATAAGTTGCCTTCACTTTGAGTGTCGTGGACACATTTAAATGGCATCTAAAGCAGTGTGTTGACACACAAAAAAGACAATTTATAGAGACTGAAAATAATGTGTGCCGTTATTAAGAGCTGCTGCTGTTGGTAAAATTTCTGTACACCTAAAGCTGAAGGATATCAATATCAATACAGCTTCAATGTAATCCCCAGTCTTTGGATTTCCTCTGTGGGTCATTGGGAGAGAAAATTCAGCCTCCTGCTGGAATCCAGGATACTGTACATTAATTAATTACCTTTTTTTTCCTAGAAAAGAAAAAACAACCTTCCACTCGCAGTGTTCAGTTTTCCAAAAGAAGGAATCGTCTTCATTGGCTACACACTCTTTAAACTGTTCCTGCCTTTGTCCCCCTCCTCTCCTGCTCAGAGAATAAATAAGATAAGGGAGAGCAATGAACGCATCCATCATTCAAAGTGGAAAAGGGTAATTTAGCTTGGCCCTCCTGACAGCTTTACAACTTTGCACGCTATTCTATTTTAATTGGCAATCATGAATTAACTGAATGAAAGCCCTGTTCACTGCCGATGTCTTTCTCATTGCAGCTTTTAATTGGGTTGACTTGATGAGTTCCTGAGATAAAACCAGACAATATATTCTCATGATTGGCAACTCGTTTGTTGCCATATAATTAGGCTGCAGACAATTCAACTCCAGGACTGTTTCCTCTGCAGCCAGGCCCCATCCTTTCAATTGACACATCCGAGAGTACAGTGAAGAGTCCCGAATGACATGATGGATATTTGTGGCAGAATTCGTACGCAAGTGTTGCTTGAGGCTTTAATCTGTCAGTCTCTTGTCATGTATCCGTATATTACTTCTAATTATTGATCCCCCCCCAGAAAGTGGTCATCTACTCAGATATCTAAGTGCGATCATAACTTTACAGAGGCACGGAGGGGAATACTCAAATACTGCACTAAAATGATTTGAATAATATGTAAGTCCGCTCCAATAGAGCAATGAGCAAGTTCTTTTTTTTTTCTCCCTGGCTGCTGGTTCTTAATGATTAAAACAATCCCTAAGGCTCCTCAGGCTCACCCTACACTTTTACATATAAGGTCAAATGTTCAAAGCTTTTCTCCATTCTCCCTCCATTTTAAAAGCAGGAAAAAAAGAAGGAATTAAACTTTAATGGGCTGATGAATAAATATTTTGTGTCTCCAGGACTCAGCACTTTCTCCCATTCCTGCAGCTGGCTTAATTAACTCTTCCTCAAGCCTTTTGGAAATTAACACATCTCTTTCAGTGTCCTTCCACATTGTTTTTCTTTTAATAGTTCTCCTACTTTTTCCTTTTACTCGTTCGAAATTTGTTAGACAGTTTTTTGTTTTTTTTTGGACAATATACCACAAAGAAGTACGCATAATTATTCGACCTCGAGTCACTATTTTACCTTACAGTGCAGATTTTTTCCCTTCAGATACAAGTGAGAAGTTTGCTTGAGGCAAAAGCACACTTTGGATGTTTTTGTACTCGCCAAATAGTATGTGAATCACTTAAAAATACAAGACTTTCATTTGTGGTGTTCAGAGTACCGCAGGCCGGGGACAGTTCCCAACCTTGGTCTGGAAAACAAAATCAGGAAGTCATACTTGGGTACTGCTTTTTTTCACTCTGACCACCTCTCTGAATATTTCTCAGGCACGGATATCTACCTAAAAAGACCTGGACTTATCTATTATTGAACTCTAGCTCCTTTAGTTTTCCCACAGGCAAGCAGTCAGGTGAGAGGCCAAACTTCAAGTGTTTTCCATGCTTGGTTCTTAAATATCAAGAGGTCTTTGTATTTTAAAGTGGTTGACCTTTAAATGTAAGTGATCATCACCTAATCCCCGCCCCCCTTAAGAATCTGATGTTACCAAGTGGCAGCCTCCTGTCGCGAGGATTGAAGCCAATGCCAAAGTGTTAAAAACTACAGTTTCTCAAGTGTCCACTTGAGGCTGGCTCCGGAAGTACCAGAAACCACATACACACCCATTCAAAAAAGCCGATCTTTACATCAGAAATAAACATGCTTACAGCCTGGTACAAAACAGTGCAGAGTGTTGTCTGGAAAGCTTATTTCTTGATCGGCACACACTGTAAGGGGGGTGAAACTGTTATTGAAAATATTACGATTATGATTTTTCCATTATGAGAGGCACAGCTGACTTGACTGACAGGCGGGAACACTGAATTTGTTGGCTAGGAGGCTTAAAGCCCGCCTCTTTACCAGTGTTGCTAACTTAATTTTTTGTGAGTTTTCAGACCCCTCTAGCGACTCATTTTTCAAAAAAGCGACTAGCAACAAGTCTAGCGACTTTTTCTGGTGTTAATGGAGACTTTTGGAGACTGACGTGAAAGAATGTATCGTTCTTACTCTACTCAACGAGCAGTGGATGCTGCTGTGAGTCCCTGCTAGCTGCAGTCAGAGCAGGAGGCGTTCATCCCTCCAGATCCAGACTGCAAATGTATCACGCATGTACGAAGACACCGCTGGCTGATCCCATCTACTGTCATTTTTTGGTCCTTGTTAATGAAGATTGTATACAATAAAAATCTTGAAAATGTTATGGTTGAAAAATCCACTGTTTTACTTTGATTTGTTGTAGGCTCCTAAGTGTAGTTATAAAAAATTTTCGTTTTTTTTTTAACCTCTTTTTGTCTCTCCCTCAACGGTACACGTCTCTCCTACAGCATCCATTACGATTCCAAATATGCAAATTAAATGACGACATCATTTAGCGACTTCTAGCTACTCTTAGGACTGCCAACAGCTCCTTTCCTCACTGAGGGGATGGCAACACTGCTCTTTACCTCACACTAGCTCGACAGCAGTTGACTTCAGCATTTCCAATATGGCTCCTGTATTGATGAGTACTGTTAAGTACAGTATTGCCACCAGGGGGCAGTATGTGCATCGTGTTCTGGATGTTAGGAGACGTGAGGAAGGTCAATAAAGTTGTTCTGACTACGCTACTCGGTGTGTGAGCTGCATATCAATACAGCTCCGGCTGACAATTAGTTTCCAAACAGTGCCACCCTGGCTATCTGCCTGGACACGCCCCTGTTTACTTGTGCTATTGCTCGTATAGTTTTGAATTTAAGATTTGCTAAAATATGGCACCACTCCACAAATAGTTCTTGTCAAAAGATAATTCATATTCAACATATTAAAACTTCAAGAGCTAAAGCTGCAAACTAATTAGTTAACCCTGACATTTATTAAGTGATGAGTCAATTGATGATGAATCTCTAGAACAATTTAAAAAAGAGAATCCTAAAAGTGAGTGTCATCATTGTGCATAGAAAAAGTTTCAATAAGGATTTTTCTATTTCCTCTAAAAACACAATACCTACCTCTATTCTTCTAAAATCAGTCTCATCCAGGTGGCTTCAGGAGACATATCTGCACAGTCATTTTAGAGACTTTACCCTGAATTGCTTTTCCTGTCAGTCAAAGCACGGCTCCTCTCCCTGCCTTATATTGTTTGTCTTTTTTTGCTTTGGCCTACGCTCACCCCTCAGATTCTGCCCCGTCACATCTGCCAGCAAGTGATAAATGTGACGTTACTCCATCAGAGCATCATTAAATGTCAGGTCCTGCCGTGACAGCGGAACGTCATGGCAGAAAGTCAATGGCGTGGGGGGAGGGGATGTACGAGCGGAGGAATCGCCTGCTGGAAGAGCCTGCTGGGAACGATCAATGGCTCATCTAACACCCGCATGCCTTCTCCTGAACCAGGCTAGACCGCTCACACCACTCACACACTCTCTGCCTGGCGTTGAGCTCGTCCAGCTGCTAGAAATGAGAGTGCACAGTCAGACGCAACCACTTGTGGTGATTTGTTGATGTATTACAAGGCAGGGTGGTGACAAAATGAGGAAAGTTGACTTTGCACTCCCGCATTTTGTCTAGATTGAAATTAGCCGTGTAAAAAATGTCTGATGTGATGCAAAGCAGCGTCTGAAAGTTGAAAATCAAGAGGAAAGCAGAGAAGGAGTGGCTCAACCGGATAAGACTGGACATACAAGGCTTTAGATCTTTTATTCTTTCATCCCTCTGGTGTCTTCTCATTCAAAGCAATTCTGTGTGAAGTGCATGGCCATCATATTGTCAGAGAGTATTAGATTTTAGAGTTTTCAAGCCTTTTCGGCCACCATATGGTGCCTCTAACATGCAAATCTGCCTCGTGTGTGAAGGAAACCTCAGTCAAACACTTCTTTTAAGAGCTATTTATAACTGTTAAGTGAAGACATACACAAGGGGTGCCAATAACGCTGTCACTCTGTGACCAGAAGTTAGCAAGCGTTCAATTTATCTCACTAAACTTGGCTCACCCTAAAGTTGTAGAATGAACCACCTTTGTTTAAAGATGCAGCTGTTTTCAAGGGCAGTCAGATAAGTCTTTTGTTAAAAAGGGAAACACGACAAGGAATCCACACGAGTACTCCTCCAACACTTTTTCTTTGCATAGTTGAATAAAAGGCGCACTACATCGAGAGATGTAAAACGAGGCACGATATAATTTTTCAAACAGAATGCAAAAGTTTAAACCTTTAATCTTGTCTGACCTTTCAATACAGCTTTTAAATCATTCTTATCTGTTAATGTTTTCTGCTACAACAATCGTTCAGAACAAGACAAGATAGCTGTCACCCTATATTCTTTATTCGATGCACATTCTCCTCGTAAGCCGTACAACAGTAAGGTTAGGGAGATAGTGAAGAAGACAATAAAAAGTCATTGTAGCATATTCTCTAACAAAATGAGAGAGTCTGGCCTGATGGTCTAAGGCAAGGCAAGTTTATTTGTAAAGCGCTATTCATACAAAAGCAATTCAAAGTGCTTTAGAGACTCAAAAACAAAAAAACAGAGCAGTAACAATCAACAAAAACACACAGCAAACACTTATATTTGAATTTGATATGCGGACAGTTATGTTTGAACTACTTACTCTCTGTCTCTGTCTCTGTCTCTCTGTCTCTGTCTCTCTCTCTCTCTCTGTTTCTGTATCTCTCTGTCCTGTCTCTGTCTCTGTCTCTCTCTCTCTCTCTCTCTCTCTCTCTGTGTACTTATGTAACTTAACGTACATAGTAAATAGTGTTGGGTCTTACTATTTATTTAAATTAGGAGGGATTATTATAAATAATCAGCCCTCCTTCACTGCTCTGAAGTTTGTAACTTGCAGAGTCTTACTGTCCCGCCAGACACAACCGATCTTGTCTTAACCGATTCATCTCAGAACTTCTTCCCAAGGAGTAAGACTCGCACATTGAGTCTTTTCTGTGTCGAGTCACAGCCCGAAGCTGGCTCAGACCTCTTGACGCTCCTGCAGGGTGCCCGTATGCCCAACATCTTATTGTAGATCCAATATCAGGTTAA